>NC_045960.1:100865043-101168376 GCF_010909765.2 Amblyraja radiata
CAATTTTGCCACTATCAAAACTTTTCAGAAAAAATAGGAGTGAACACTCACAGATGCTTTAATTAAATGTGTTTTACATTCACAACAACACATTTTCCTGTCTTCATGAAGTTTTTCCAAGGACACTCCAATTTTGAAAGTGTTAAAATTGGCATTTAGTAATATCGTAAAGTGAATTAACATGAATTTAAAGCATAATCACAACTAACTGCATTGCACTTTATCAGAAAGTAGTTCAGAAAAGCAAAGTTAGTGGAAACCATGTCAAATATACAAGCAGTTGCCACTGTCTTTTTCACAGAAATCACGTCTAACCCATCTTTTGCTATTCACATCACTATATATTTTAACTTTCCCTCATGGCTATCTCGACCCTTGTCAAAAAAATAATTAAAATAGTAAAAATCAGCAGGTTTCACTGGAAAATGAACTCGGAGCAAACTAAATCATTTAGAAGTGCACGATTCTTCAGGCATATTTTACTTCTACTTATTATCATAAAACATTAGCGAATTAAAATTGCATAATTATGTAGCTTTCATAGGTACAGTAATTGCTGAATTAAGAGAACTTTCACATCTCTAATCTGTTCCCATCTTGTAATATGAACCGATTTCCTGCGCATGTAGCAGTGATGTTAAAAATGTAAATGTGGCGGAGAAGTGTGGTTGGTATAAACTTTGCAACTGTATCTCAGACATTCTCACTGCATCTTTTAAACTTAAATGAGGCACAACTAAGGGTGTAATGTTGAAGCCCCCTTAATCTCATCTGTTCTCTGATATTCACTCCCAGCTCATCAAGCAGCAGTTCTGACTGTACAGCTGTGTGACTGAGGGAATGAGCAGAAAATGCATATGATATGAAGGGTGGTCTCTCGTGCAGGTGATCCCTTTTTTTTGTGGGTAAAAACATATTGTTAAGTTAAACTTCAAAGCACTTCCCACCCCATGCCTCCTATTTTTTAAGGTACTCTGCAATTTCCATCTCCCGATCGCTGAACCAGTAGTCAATAAAAACTGAAGATAGACACAAAATGCTGGAGTAATTCAGCCGGACTGGCAGCATCTCTGGAGAGAAGGAATGGGTGACGTTTCGGTTTGAGACCCTTCTTCAGTCCTGTCCCGCTGAGTTACTCCAACATTTTTTGTGTATCTTCGGTTTAAACCGGCATCTGCAGTTCCTTCCTACACATCAATGAAACAGGTTTTGCATACTTTATAATCAAGAGGTTATGTTAGACATTACATAAGATATGCTCATGTCCCTTACAACTGAGGCAGAGGGAAGACTAGAAGGTTGCTCTTAAAATTAAATGTTCTTGCCGTTCTGTCAGTGGAAGTCCTTGTAGATTGGACTTCTTTGCTGACATTCAGTGTTCTTCCAGTAGAGGTCTAATCCTGATATGTATCTCCTGTTGTTCTTGCTCCTCCATCTCTGACCTTTGGCATATGGGGGGGAGGAAATCAACCTCTTTGCCTCCTCATTGCAGATTACCAACGCTATTCCTTTCACTGGATGTTCAAACCATGGTTAGTATAATGCTGAGAGGGCAGATACACTTCACATGTGGCCCCTCAGCTCAGCATGACCTAACTCCGCCCTTGAACTCCACACATGCATTTCTTCCATATTTCTCATGTAGGAGGCCACTCAGTCGATTCATGCTCTCATCAGTCCCAATCCCCCACATATGTTTTCTTACATGCCACTGATCTTCCTATCTCCCAACTACACCAGCCAGATTACAGTAGCCCATTAACCTATCAACATGTTTTTGGAGAGTGGAAGGAAACTGGAGCAGCATGCAGGAAATAGAAGAGAATATAATAGAAGCCCTTTTATTGTCATTCAAACAGCATGGTTTGAACGAAATTGCATTTTCTACAGTCTTAACAATTACAAAAAAAAACAAGACCTACACTTAACACACTTTACACAGACATCCATCACTGTGAATCTCCAACACCTCCTCACTGTGATGGAAGGCAAAAGTCTTATCTCTTCCCTTTGTTCTTCTCCCGCGGTCCAGCAGTCCAACTGCAACATCGAGGCGACTGGGGCTCCCGATGTTAAAGCCCCTGGCGGGCGATGGTAAGTCTAGTGGCCGTTAGTCTGCGCTGGGAGATGTTAGCCCCGCTCCGAGTCCTATAAACCCCGCGATTCCAGCGGGAGAAGTTGCCGTTGCGGGAGCTCCGAAAAGCAGTCTCCCACCAGGGACCTGCGATCTCCCGATGCTCCTGTCCACCGGGTCTGCGGCCGGAGCCTCCGAAGCTCCAAAGTCGGGTCGCAGCCGTGCGCCACCACAGCTCTTCCCGCTCCGAAGTCGGCCAGCTCCTCGACCGGAAGCCAACATGGTGAGCAGGAGTACACGCAGACTCCACACAGTGGTCTGGATTGGTCAGGTCACTGTGTAATTATGCTCCTAATCTCACCCAGTTAGTCTGGTTCAGTAAATCATTGAGTCAAGCACTGGATCAACTAAACTTCTTTATTCTCAATCACAAACACACTACCTATACGATACCTAACCAACACATGGGTCCGATCCTGGTCTCTACTTGTGCAAGCCCTTCAGCCTCATGCAAATAGACACCTCCAGATGGTCAGCAAAGTCCCAAGTGCTACCCCAGAAGGGGGCGGGCAACCCCTACAAACCAATCACAAAAAAGATCATACAATACTTTAGGTACACAAAATTGCTGGGGAAACTCAGCGGGTGCAGCAGCATTTATGGAGCGAAGGAAATAGGCGACGTTTCGGGCCGAAACCCTTCTTCAGACTGATGGGGGGTGGGGGAAAGAAAGAAGGAAAAGGGGAGGAGGAGGAGGAGCCCGAGGGCGGGCGGATGGGAGGGTGGGAGGAGACAGCCCAATGTCTGCCTTCCGCAAAGACCGCTCCCTCCGCAACTCCCTCGTCAAAAGTGTACGACCTCATACAATACTTTAATTGACAGTTGCCTAGCCCAATCTCAAAATACATTACATTGTTTCTACATAAAGTTTCTAATGGAAGACAGTTCCCCTGAGTAAAGAAACATTTAACCAGGTAACATAAACAATTCGAGGAAGGCTCCATACCTTGGCCAATCGCAAGATAACAGTGCAAAGACCCTGCAACATAGTTAACTGTGGTATTATAACATACCTTTCCCCAACCAATCCTATTCATGCATTTGCAGCAAGGCTCAGCTCTTTCTGCAAAACCCACATACATATTAACAAAAGAGGGGACATCTGGACATCACCCTGTGCTTAGCTTCCTCCCAGACATTCTGGAATCATGAGCCTCATAGCTTTGCAGCTTTTGCAGAAAGATGACAAGCAGGTTCTGCAAAGGCAGAAATCCTCCATTTTGTCACATACTAAATTGGCCAATATTATCAACTGAGGCAAGAGCTCTACTAGGCATTGCACTATGCCTGGCATCAGAACAGCAGACAGCAATTTCCTGTCTCGTGCTGCAAAATGCAGGCATGCAAATTCAGGAAAGCATCAGCCCAGTCAGTGCTGGGAGCCAGTGGTCTTCTGTTTAAAGATAATGCAGTCCAGACTAACACCTCAGAAATGCAGATCAATGGAGGCCTTGATCATTTCCAGCACTCTCACTATCCACTCACACGCACACATAGATATTTAAAAGTAATTACTTGTGGCATTGTTGATGACACCAGATTCAGCACTGAGCACACCAACACACACAGTAGTGTGGAACACGCGTGATACATTTTATCTAGTTACAATAAAGTTTAAGACCTCACAGGGACATTATCCCTCGTTGTCAGGGTGCATGCAAAGTTGTTCTGGCAACCCAATCCTGGACTCTCCGTTGCCGGACCAGCAGGTTCAGGAACAGCTTCTTTCCTGTGGCTGTTGTTAGCCTACTTAACTCTGCACATTGGTGATTGCCAATCACCCCCCCCCCCCCTCGAACACTCCATCCCCCAATGACTGATCTCCCCCCCCCCCACCCCACCCCCCAAAATTGTACTACTGCTATATATATATATATTTTACTGGTCCATTATTCAGTGTTCACACTTCTGGGTGAGATGTTAACTGCATTTCGTTGTCTCTGTACTTGTACACTGCACAATGACAATAACGTTTTGAATTTGAATCTGATGGGAGAGGGGAGAAGAGGGAGTGGCCAGGGTGCAACTCGTCCTAGATTATGCATCTGGCCTTAGATGCAGGTACGTTTTTCCCTTATAATGTATCTATGCACTGTAAATGGCTCAATTATAATCATGTATTGTCTTTTCACTGACTGGTACGCATGCAACAAAAGCCTTTTGGTGTACCTCGGCAAGTGGCAATAATCTTTATTCTCTTCATCGGTGAGACCAAGCGTAGGCTTGGCGATCGCTTCGCTCGGTTCGCAATAACCAACCTGATCTCCCGGTGGCTCAGCACTTCAACTCCCCCTCCCATTCCGAATCCGACCTTTCTGCCCTGGGCCTCCTCCATGGCCAGAGTGAGGCCCACCGCAAATTGGAGGAGCAGCACCTCATATTTCACTTGGGTGGTTTACACCCCAGCGGTATGAACATTGACTTCTCCAATTTCAGGTTGTCCCTGCTTTCTCCTTCTTCCCCCCCCCCCCCCCCCCCTTCCCCCTTCCCTGCTCTCCCACAGCCCACTGTCTCCACCTCTCCCTTTCTTCTTCCTGCCCGGGGACTGGCCACTCCCGGCCTGTCAGCCAGTGGTAGGGATCAGAGTGGCATCCCAGGGAGGGAGCCTGGTCACATGCTCCAGTGGGTACTGCAGTTTGAAGCTACTTTTACTTTGATTTACATGCTAAAATGCAACCAGTCTGTGATGGCAATGAGGTCAAGTCAAGTCAAGTTTATTTGTCACATACACATACGAGATGTGCAGTGAAATGAAAAGTGGCAATGCTCGCGGACTTTGTGCAAAAAGGCAAACAAACAAACAACCAAACAAACTACAAACCGAATGGAACATGTGGAAATAAACTACAGGTACAAACAGAATGGAAGGTGTAAAATATCCCAACCCTACTTTTAAAGAGAAAAGACCTGAATTTGGTCCAATATTCTTTCCTCAGCTATGCTGGATGAATGTAACATTAGACTCATTTTGTGTTTATTCAGTCCGCCTGCTCTGCTTGCCTGCATTGATTAACGTTCAGAAATAATTACTTTGCTGCGATGGGCTTCGGGATGTGATGCCGTGTAAATGCAAATTCTTTTTTTTTCCATTCATCCTTTGTTAATAAATTCCTGTGTCGATTTTAAAAGGAAGGGTGTTAATCCACTAGTTAACAGAGGTTTTAAAAATATGAAAGCAGGCTGAGAAATGTCACAAGCACAGAGTGCTTGCCTGCTCCTGTTACTGCCAGTAATTTTCAGGCTCCAGTGTTGGATGCTGAACATACTGTGCTTTCTTTTCATCTTTAAGTTATAAAAAGCTGTATCACATTTTCTATTAATACTTATCTCCCAAATGTTCAATAACTTTGGGAACTTTGCTGGATGTCAATCTGGCTGCTGCTTTCTCACCCCATCCCCCACCCCACCACTGCAAAATGACTACACTTCAAGTTGGAGAGTTATTGAAGAATGCAAATCACTTCTTAATGATTAGGGGCCTCAAATGTGTTGCTTACCGATGATTTAGTCAAATGTGCTGGACTAAGTTATTGAAAAGCAAAAAAAAATTGCAAATGCTGAAAATCAAATAAAAACAGAGCATACTGGAAATGCTCTAGGGACCAGGCAGCATCCGTGAAGAGAGAAATAGATGATCTTCCTTCAGAGTTAGTTCCTGGTATTTATTGGCTATTTGTTCTTAATTTAAAGTGCTGGTGACAACTCTGTGATGTCAAAATGTGTTGTAGGCTGTAATGTTGACTGGGCAGAATATCATTGACTGCCTGTGTAAAAGATTGCTGGGAAAATAGTTCCATTGAAGCTAAGCATTGGATAAGAAGTATAACAGTAAAATGGCATATTATCGTTTGAGTTGAAAATGTCTAATCAAGGAAATATCTAACTGTAATTTGATAGGAAGATTGCATGTATTACAATTAACATAATGAGAATCCAATCTGAATAAGTTTGCAATGTATCCAAATCATGTTCATATTATGATAGTCACATAATTTGTGTAAATAGTGTTTTCCAATGTAATCCAGCTGTGGAGTATATGGTACGGGACTGTAAAATACATTTATTTCATGAGGCCCGTTGATGAAGATTCATTTAGTTGTAGGTTGTTTGGCTTCCCCTCTCTGATGGGAAGGGCAACCAGGAAATAACTTGAACCGCCAAGACTGATGGAGATTACAAAATGTGATGACCTCTGCCCGGTCCATCACAGGTACTGACCTCCCAACCATAGAAGGGATTTATATGAGGCACTGCCTCAAAAAGGCAGCCAGCATCATCATGGACCCACATTACCCTGGTCATGTTCTTGTTTCACTTCTGCCATCAGGAAGAAGGTATAGGAGTCTGAAAACGGTGATGTCTAGGTTCAGGAGCAACTTCTTCCCTACACCCATTAGGCTATTGAACACTACCAAGTCCAACTAAACTACAAACTAAGGTACACAAAAATGCTGGAGAAACTCAGCGGGTGCAGCAGCATCTATGGAGCGAAGGAAATAGGCAACGTTTCGGGCAGAAACCCTTCTTCAGACTGATGGGGGGGGGTGCAACTACAGTGCAACTAGTGCAACTACAAACTAGTTGCACTTGAGACTTCGGGCTTTGTTTTGTTTTGCACTCTATTGGGTGTTTTGTTTATTTAATTTTTTGTTATGTTATCCATTAAGTACTGTGTTCCTAAACCAGTTGTACTGCTGCATGGCCTGTAGCAGTAATGGGCCTGTCCCACTTAGGTGATTTTTCAGCAGACTGCCAGCGACTGTCAAGTTGCCGGCAGTCGCCTGAAAAACCGGCAACTGGAATGGCAACTGTCAGAGTAGAACACACAGACACAAACACATCACTTCCTTCACCATCCCGTTATGCAGGTGGGGGACAGGGCAAAAAAAGGCAAAGAAATTCACACGGTGCAAAGCCAAGGTGAAACAGACACACCGCGATGAACAGGAAGGTTGGCGCTGTAAAAAGATGGCTAAAGCTCAGTGTACGGTAAGTCCTTTAGAAGAGGGGGTGAGAGGAGGGGGGAGAGGAAGGGGGAGAGGAAGGGGGAGAAGGGGGGAGAAGGAGTAGAGACAACTTTTAAGAAGCCAGAGATACACGGCCGTGAAGCTCGGCGGCCATTTAACATTACCATTCGGTTATCCTTGGTTCTGAAAATTGCTGCTTACCCTTTTTTCCCCCAATAAGCCAATGAAATTCACCAGTCAGCACCGGCTAAAACCTACGAGAACCTTCAACCTCCTGGCAACCCACCTACGCTCGAGAATTCTCGCTTCTCTCCCTGGAGGCTTCATTCTAGTCGGCGCTAATTTTTCAACATGTTGAAAAATTCATGAGACCGCGACTAGTTCCCAGAATGCGGGAACTCCTCACGACCATGAAGGCAACTCCCCGGCAACCAATTGCGAACATGTGGCGACTGCATAGTCTCCTGCAGGCGCCTAAAAAGTCGCCTAAGTGGGACAGGCCCACAAGAATTTCATTGTACCGTTTTGGTACATATGACAATTTAACACTAGACTCTTATTAAGGAGATAAAAAAGAAATCAAGAACAGACCAGGTTTTGAAACCAGGCTTTGTACATTTGGTTCCAATGACTTCAGTGGCATCTTCACGATGCAGTGTTAGATACAAATGGCACTGAAAACACTGGAAACATGTGTTTCATACGAAGCACCAAATATGAATCTTTTTCTCTCTCATCCCCCAGCCAGGGTATCTCACACACTTCAGTCTGAAGAAGGCTCTCAACCTGAAACATCACCCATTCCTTCTCTCCAGAGACGTTGCCTGTCCCGCTGAGTTACTCCAGAATTTTGTGTCTACCTTTGTTTTAAACTAGCATCTGCTGTTCTTTCCTCCATATCTCACACATGGAATACTATGTACCCACAGCACCTTGTTTGAGAAAGCATCGAGGCAAGTAATAATGATGATTCCAGATTATATATCAAATGGCCTCAGAGATTCCAGATGTCACCAAAGATTATTGCTCATCAAATTTATCCAGCTATTGTAAAAATGGAGCAAGAAAAGGAACATTTTAGATGACAGAAAAGAACCATGGAGTTCATTATGATTGATTCATGATGATCGTGTTCTTTTGTTGGGCTGGAGAATACCATTTCCATGTTACAATAGACCCAATTAAGTTAAGGGCCTGTCCCACTTACGTGTCCTTGGCACGCGAATTACGCGACCTCGTGGTCGCGTTGAGCCGCGACGGTCCCGCGAAGATCGCGCGCGATTTCATGCGTCTGGAGCGTGTGACGTCATTTGAAGATGGACACAAAGTTGGAGTAACTCAGCGGGACCGGCATCATCTCTGGAGAGAAGCAATGGGTGACGTTTCGTGTCGAGACCCTTCTTCAGTCTGAAAAGAAGGGTCTTGACCCGAAACGTCACCCATTGCTTCTCTCCAGAGATGCTGCCGGTCTCGCTGAGTTACTCCAGCATTTCGTGTTCATCTTCAATTTTCTTGGCCCCGCTCTGGAAGTAGGAGTGGGGGCGGATCCGGACCGCAATGACCATGAACCTCAGGCCGAGTTCAGCGATCGTTTGCCTGCTTCTGCTGCTGTTGGAGGTGAGACGTTGCGTCGCGCCAGAGTCTTGGGCCTGTCCCACTTTGGCCGTCGGTTCCGCAACAGGCCACTGGTGCGCGAAGATTTTGTTCGCTACAAAAATTTCGGAGCCCCGCGCGATGCCGTGCACAACTACATAACCCTCCGCGCTTCTCAGTGGGATTGGCCTCGCTCGGCCATGCGATGCCCATGCGCCTCAACGCGACCACGAGGTCGAGTAATTTGCGTGCCAAGGACACGTAAGTGGGACAGGCCCTTTAGTATGAGATTAGTGTAAATGTGATAACTTGGACATCAACCACCCATTTAAGGGCCTGTCACAGTGGCAACCAGAAAGATGCTACAACTCTTTAGGTGACTAGGAGACTACTCCCAACCATACAGGCGACACCCTGGCACCATGTCGCGGGGTGAAGCTGTATGGTTGTGAGTAGTCGCCCAAAGAGTCGTACCTTGTTCTGGTCGCCGCTGGATTTTCAACTTTTAGAACATTTTTGGCAACATGTAACGACCTATGACGGGTGCTGGCAGTCGGCGAAAAAATTGCGTAAGTGGGACAGGCCCTTTACACTAATCTCATACTAATTTAATCTAACCTTAGTCTCTCCATATGGTTATCAATTTCCCCCAGATTCTACAAGTCAACTGCACATAAAGGGGAATTTATGGAGGCCAATTAACCGAATATCCTGCTTGTTTTTGGGGGAAAGTTGAACAGGTGGAGGATACCCACGGGATTACAGGGAGATCAAGAAATTGCATACAGTCTGCACCTGAGGTCAGGATTGAACCCAGGTTCTGGCAATGTGTGGCAGCAGCTCTACAAGCTGTGCCATTCTGCTGCCTTTAGGGTAGGTGCAGCCATTGACAGGTCAGAGGTTATGGGGAGAAGGCAGGAGAATGGGGTTAGGAGAGAGAGGTAGATCAGCCATGATTGAATGGCGGAGTAGACTTGATGGGCCGAATAGCCTAATTCTACTCCCATCACTAATGACCTTATTTTTTTTTAAACAGTTTGAAGAGAATGTGGAAAGTCGGACTAGGGTCAGTGGAAAGAGAGTATGGGAACTGGGATCTTGATGGGCAAGAAGGGAGCTGGGGTTGTAGCAGATGAGAGGGAACCAGGGCTCAACAAGGCAGATGGAAGCACAAAAACCATGGGCCCAAAAAATCAGAGGAAAGTCTTTTACCCAGAGTAGGGGAATTAAGAAGCAGATGACATAGGTTTAAGGTGAGAGGGGAAAGATTTAATGTGAGCCTGAGGGGTAACTTTTTCACTCAAAGGGTGGTGGGTATATGGAGCGAACCGTCACTGGACGTAGCTGAGGCAGGTACTATAACAGCATTTAAAAGACTACTTGGATACATACATGTATAGGAGAGAGATATGGGCCACATCCGGATAAATTGTGATTGGCTTAGATGGGGCATATTGGCTGACATAACTTTTGTTTGATCACTTGGATCCTCTGTATTACTGCAGTGAAAGTGTGTTCCTATCCCGTGCCAACATAAGCAGCTTGATGTGAACAACCATACTTGAAAGCTACTTGTACACAGCAGAAGCACAACCTCAGAAGATTGAGGGGGGATCTTATAGAAACTTACAAAATTCTTAAGGGGTTGGACAGGCTAGATGCAGGAAGATTGTTCCCGATGTTGGGGAAGTCCAGAACACGGGGTCACAGTTTAAGGATAAGGGGGAAGTCTTTTAGGACTGAGATGAGAAAAAAAAATTCACACAGAGAGTGGTGAATTTCTGGAATTCTCTGCCACAGAAGGTAGTTGAGGCCAGTTCATTGGCTATATTTAAGAGTGAGTTAGATGTGACCCTTGTGGCTAAAGGGATCAGGGGGTATGGAGAGAAGGCAGGTACAGGATACTGAGTTGGATGATCAACCATGATCATATTGAATTGCGATGCAGGCTCGAAGGGCCGAATGGCCTACTCCTGCATCTATTTTCTATGTTTCTATGTCTATATTTCTAACCTGCAATTTAAATTTTCATTTGGACTTTCTTTCACATTGTAGTGAGGGGAAATAAATTGATCGGTGTATACAATTACTGGGATGATAAGCTTTATACAGGGTCTTTATGAATCTCAAAACACGCCACAGTACATTATATGCTGTTTTGGTATTTTTTAATATGTAGTATTACTGCATTATAGCAGCAATATAGAAAACTGTATAGTCTATATTCACACAGGGCAAGATCCCACAAAGCAAAATGATAATATTGAAGCCATTAGTGAATAGTGAAAGGCCTGGATAGAGTGATTGCGGAGAGGATGTTTTCACTAGTGGGAGTGTCTGGGACCAGAAGCCATAACCTCAGAATAAAAGATCGCACCTTTAGAAAGGAGATGAGGAGGAATTTATTTCGTCGGAGGGTGGGGAATCCGTGGAATTCTTTGCCACAGAAGGCTGTGGAGCCCGTCAATGGATATTTTTAAGGTGGAGATTGACAAATTCTTGATTAGAAATGGTGTCAGGGGTTAAGGGGAGAAGGCAGGAGAATGGGGTTAGGAGGAAAGAACGATCTGCCATGATTGAATGGCGGAGTAGACTGATTGGGCCAAATGGCTTAATTCTGCTACTCAAATTTATGAACTTATTAGTGATTTTGGTGTAAGGATGAACAATTCTCAGGACGGGAGGGTGAAGGTTTGGGGAGATGCTGGTGTCTGCAGCTCACAAGGAGAGGATGACCTCTTCTCTTGGAGAGGTAGAGAAACATTCCTCTGGGGAGGGGAAATGCTCCCTCCCCCCCATAACATAAGGAAGGAGCACCCTGCTCTTCCCCAATATAATGCCCTGAGATTCTTTGTTAATATCCAAAAAACATGAAAGACTGGTGAAGCATTGTCTCATTGCCTCATATAAAGAACAACATCTCTGAGAATATAGAACACTCTCAGAACTGTAAATCACATTTAATGTCTCTGCATTGAAAAAACTTGAATCTTCTGACCTGGTAACGCATGAGGCACAGACAGTATTATACACTACACGATGTTGCCCTGGAAATCAAACCTATGTTTCTGGGTTAGTAGCCTTTCTAATTCACAGTTGCCGGATGAGGTGGTTGAGGCAGGAGCCATCTCAACATTTAAGGAGCATTTAGACAAGTACATGAATGTGAGAGGTGATGAAAGAATGGATTGACTGGGCTTATATTCACTGGAATTTAGAAGGATGAGAGGGACATATAAAATTCTTAAGGGATTGGACAGACCAGATGCAGGAAAAATATTCCCAATGTTGGGGGGAGTCCAGAAACAGGGGTCACAGTTTAAGAATAAGGGTTAGGCCATTTAGGACTGAGATGAGGGAAAACCTTTACACCCAGAGAGTTGTGAATCTGTGGAATTCTCTGCCACAGAGGACAGTGGAGGTCAATTCACTGGATGATTTCAAGAGAGAGTTAGATTTAGTTCTTAGGGCTAACGGAATCAAGGGATATGGGGAGAAAGCAGGAACGGGGTACTGATTTTGGATGATCAGCCATGATCACATTGAATGGCTGTGCTGGCTCGAAGGGCCGAATGGCATACTCCTGCACCTATTTTCTATGTTTCTATGATATGGGGAGAAAGCAGGAACGGGGTACTGATTTTGGATGATCAGCCATGATCATATTGAATGGCGGTGCTGGCTCGAAGGGCCGAATGGCCTACTCCTGCACCTAATTTCTATGTTTCTATGCTATGGGGAGAAAGCAGGAACGGGGTACGAGATGAGAAGAACTTTTTTCACACAGAGAGTGGTGAATCTCTGGAACTCTCTGCCACAGAGGGTAGTCGAGGCCAGTTCATTGGCTATATTTAAGAGGGAGTTAGATGTGGCCCTTGTGGCTAAGGGGATCAGAGGGTATGGAGAGAAGGCAGGGATGGGATACTGAGTTGGATGATCAGCCATGATCATATTGAATGGCGGTGCTGGCTCGAAGGGCCGAATGGCCTACTCCTGCACCTAATTTCTATGTTTCTATGTTTTGAGGGCCATGGGCCGTGCAGGCAGGCGGGATAGATGGGACATGTTGGTCGTTGTGAGCAAGTTGGGCCGAAGAGCCTGTTTCCATGCTGCAAGACTCTGAATCTATGACTCGATCACATTGAAATTCAACTGTTAGAAACATAGAAACATAGAAATTAGGTGCAGGAGTAGGCCATTCGGCCCTTTGAGCCATTCAATATGATCATGGCTGATCATCCAACTCAGTATCCCGTACCTGCCTTCTCTCCATACCCTCTGATCCCCTTAGCCACAAGGGCCACATCTAACTCCCTCTTAAATATAGCCAATGAACTGGTCTCGACTACCCTCTGTGGCAGAGAGTTCCAGAGATTCACCACTCTCTGTGTGAAAAAAGTTCTTCTCATCTCGGTTTTAAAGGATTTCCCCCTTATCCTTAAGCTGTGACCCCTTGTCCTGGACTTCCCCAACATCGGGAGCAATCTTCCTGCATCTAGCCTGTCCAACCCCTTAAGAATTTTGTAAGTTTTATAAGATCCCCTCTTAAGCTCCTAAATTCTAGAGAGTATAAACCAAGTCTATCCAGTCTTTCTTCATAAGACAGTCCTGACATCCCAGGAATCAGTCTGGTCCCATATTGAAACCAGGAACTGCAGATGCTGCTTTACAAATATAGACACCGAGTACTGGGATAGCTCAATGGGTCAAGCTGCATCTCAGGAGAACATGGATAGGTGATGTTTCAGGTTAGAACCCTTCTTTAGCCTATCCTTGTTCTCCTGAGATGCTTCCCTGACCCTTTGAGCTACTCCAGCACTTTGTGTCTTCTTCTGGGATCTTAAAATCGATAAATGCACTGCACGGTGCAAAATAAAATGCAACCCTGATGTGTGCACCTAACTGCACATCGGAAGAAAACAACAAGCAGTTTGCTTAATGTCAGTCGCTGAATTAAGTTAAGGATGAAATGAAGATTTTGTGGATTTGATTAGGTTTGGCACTTAATGCATGCTGTCATTTTGGAGCAGCAGTCAACATGGTAAATTAGATGCTGTATTATATTGCTATAGCATTAAAGAATATATTAGAGAAAGCAATAGTTGCACAGTATTCCTAGCCGACTAAGTCACAAGAGGAAATAATCAAGCCCAGGAGGTGAACCGATGAATCAAAAACTTGCTTTCCTGAGTCACAGGATTGAATTATATGGAAAGTTTTTTAAACCGTAGGTTTTATCTGCCACAGATTCTGGTATTATGTAATGAGAACAGATTAATTGAAAATCCAAGAGCTAAGGCGCCTTTCAGGACAGCAAACATAATAAAATTGAATTTTGTAGAAAGATTGAAGATGATTAAATCTGAAACCGGAGGCTTAAATCAAATAACACAAACTGTGAGGTTATTAAGGCAGGTTGGGCACCTACATTCAAAGATATGACAGCAGACAAGCAATAGCTAACATTTAAAGAACTGGTCTCAGTTTATAAATCATAAATATCCCTTTAAGTCACAAAAACCCAATGGGAAAAGTAGTCCATGCAAGGCCATCAAATTAAAAAGGCATTAAATCAAAGGAAATGCCACAAAACGACACCTGAGAATTCTACATAGGAGCATCAGCACATGGACCAGGAAAGGGGAAGTAGAATGAGTATAGTTTACCAAGGAATATAAAAGCAGACTGTGGACACTTCAATAAAAATGTAAGAAAGACAATAGCACGTCAATGTGGATTCCACACAGAATGGGTAGGAATCATTATACCAGTGAATATAGAAGAGGCAGAGAAATTAAACAAAAACATTGTGTTAGTCTTTATGGACGACACAAAAACATCCTGGGAACAACGGAGAACTGTATATTGATGTTGAAGTTGAAGAAAGTAAAAAAATCAAATATATTATTTGAGTATTTAAAGGGACTGAAAGATGATAAATCCCCAGATTTGATGATGTCAACCTAGTATTTTGAAGGAAAGATAATGAATACAGCAGTTGTTATCTTATAAAATTCTACAGGTTCTTGACTGGTTTCCACAGATTGTAAAGTACCAAGGGGAAAGAAAGAAAGCTGGGAACAATAATCTAATTAGACCTTTAGTTGCAGGGAAATTGTTAGGAAGTATAGTGTCAACAAGGCCCTATGAAAATAATAATAGGATTCGATGGATAAACATTTATGAAAACGATAACCTGTTTGACAACTGATTTTCTTGAGGTTTTAACTAGCAGAATAGATAAGTGTAAATCAGGTGACGTGCATGATGTCTTTGATAAGGTTACACACCATCAATTAGTCAACAAAATTATAGAACATGGGATCAGTGCACAATGGTTGAAGGATTGGTTCATGGGCAGAAAACAGCACGAATAAATGGGTCATTTCTTTGTTGGGTGGCTGGGCATGTAGGAGGAGGGCACACAGAACAGTACTGGGGACCCACCTATTCTCAATCTATGTACTGTTAAGTGATTTGGATGAGCAATCGAGTATGATACAGACCTGGTATCGCAGGTATCACACCTGTAGACTGTGAAGAGGATGGATGGATGGGCTTCACAGATTAAGAATACCTTAAATGAATGGGAAAGGATACGGCACTTGGAATATAATATAGAAAAGTATATGGGCATCTGCCTTGCCACACAACAAAATAGTTAGATGGAGTGTTTTTTTAAAATAACGTGCACGAAAGGAGTTAATATCTAGCTATAACTGGGTTTTTGTAGTTAAGGAAGAATATTATTGTGCAAGTGCAGTTGAAGGTTCACCAGGATTCTCCTTCTGCTTGCGTATGGCGTGCACATCCTAAATTTGTTGGACAACTTTAATCTTATTTGATTGTGCACACCAATTTGATTGCATTTGTCGAAACATGAAGGTTGCAATCTCCCACCCCGTTCACCAGGCTGATTGCTGGGGTGGAGTCATTGAGCAATGAGGAAAAATTAAGCATACTGGGCCCGCTGAGTTTAGAAGACTGAGAGATGGCCTCATGGGAACATCAACATTTGGACAGGGTAGATGAAGACATTATATTTGCGCTTGTTGGAATGTTTAAAGCCAGAGACAGAAAGAGGTCAACAATTCAGATTTAAAAAATTGTTCTTCAGCCAGAGGCTCATGAACCATCAGAATTCTCTGCTCAAGAGAGTCATGGAGGCTTGGTCATCGAGTAAACTCAAAACAGAGATGAGTGGATTTTTTTTGTTATTAACGGGAAATATGAGGTTTGTGCAATAAATTGACTTTAAAATATAACCATATAACCATATAACAATTACAGCATGGAAACAGACCATCTCGGCCCTTCTAGTCCGTGCCGAACACTTATTCTCCCCTAGTCCCATCTACCTGCACTCAGACCATAACCCTCCATTCCTTTCCCGTCCATACACCTATCCAATGTATTTTTAAATGATAAAATCGAACCTGCCTCCACCACTTCCACTGGAAGCTCATTCCACACAGCTACCACTCTCTGAGTAAAGAAGTTCCCCCTCATGTTACCTCTGTCCTTTAATTCTCAAGTCATGTCCTCTTGTTTGAATCTTCCCTACTCTCAATGGGAAAAGCTTATCCACATCAACTCTGTCTATCCCTCTCATCATTTTAAAGACCTCTATCAAGTCCCCCCTTAACCTTCTGCGCTCCAAAAATAAAAGATCAGCCATTGCCTCTTGAATGGTGGAGTAGTTACAAGGGGCCAAATGGCCTGCTTCTGCTCTGTTCCTTACGTTGTTATGATCTACATTGAAAAGATACATCTTGGGTGGAGTTAAGTGAGGTATACATAAAAAATATCAAATTTAGCAAAGGGAAATATAGAACATCAATTCACAAAACCAATACAATGCCTAGAAATACATTATATGCAAATACTGCAGAAAAGCATAACATTTACACAACAGATCATCACAACATTTTAAGCTGTGCATGGGTACACCCAAGTTACTTAATCCCATCTCGCAACATATTCATGTTCTCCCTCGTGGTCACATCTATAATTTCCTTGAAAATATTTATGCAGCTCACTTTCAGCCAAATTGTGCTCGCAAGCCACTCTATAATGACAGAAATTTCTCTCAAATCTCCCGTTGGCGTTATCTACTCAGTGATATTGGATGGCACCCCGCCTTCTTCACAACACTTCATCATTTTAAGACTTTGAAAGCGTCACCACAATTCCAGATTTGGATTCCAGCCTGTTCAATATTTTCGGAAAGCCAAAACCTTATTTTTTTAATGTTCCTTTCTTCCAGAACCTCTGAATTTGTTTGGGATATTAGGACCCAAAGGTGCACAACACTCCCAGGTTTGAGTGCAAATATTGTGGCATAACAATGTAATTGCAACTAATTTCAATTCTGCTCTTCTAATAATGATCTGTTGTGTTCAGTTTGCATTTTTTGAATATCTTTCTGAACTAACATTACCACCTTTCGTGATATGGTCCAACCTTTGAGTGTCACAGACAAAAGCAATTTGTTGATACCATCTAATTCATACGGTTACTCACTCACTGTTTTGTCTCAGATTTTCATGCACTAAAATCTGTTCTATATTCTGAACGTATGATGAAGCCACACCACACAGTTGATACTGTGCCACCTACTTTGTTTGCCACTGGTGATTATTTGAACGATAAATGTGGCAGGAAACTGCCATACTGGTGGGCATTTGTTTTTCATCATTGAACTAAGGATTTGTACAGCATGGAAACAAGTTATTCAGCCCGACTCATCCATGCTGACCAGTGGGCACCCTTTCACATTAATCCCACCTCCCAGCACTTGCTCCTTAGCCTTTTGTATCTAAGCAGAGACACATCTTAAAATATGTCATTAACCCAGCCGGTACATTCTGTCAGTTATCTACCTCTGAAATGGGGAAATGGTCCCTGCAGTCTGCCCTATCTCTTCCCTCATAATTTTATATACCTCAAATCATGTCCCTTCTTAACCCTTCTGTCCCAGGAACAACAAACCTAGCTTCTCCTGTCTCATAACCAAACTTCCATCATCAGCTACTTCCAGGTGAATCTGCTCTGCACCTTCTCCAGTTCATTCTTTCTGTAGCATGGTGACTAGAACCACATGCAGTACTCCAGCTGAGATCTGACCAAAGTCTTATAAACTTCTGTATTTAATGCCCTGTCTAATGAAGGCCAGTATCCCATGTTCCTTCTTATCTCTGTTATTTGGCTGTATTGCCACATTCAAGAATCTGTGGTTGAGGACTTCAACTTCCTAATGTTCCTCAGTGCTCCCTGAGACCTAGCATTTATGGTGTATGTCCTAGTATTCGTTTGGATTAAACCATGTCAAATTTCAGCTCATTTCACCAATACATTGATATATTTCTGCAGCCTAAGACTAAGCCTAAGATTCTTGATTAGTACTGGTGTCAGCGGTTATGGGGAGAAGGCAGGAGAATGGGGTGAGGACGGAGAGATAGATCAGCCTCCTGCTGATGGTAGCAGTGAGATGTGGGTATGGCCTGGCTGATTGGCAAGGATCATTGATGATGATCATGGCAAGGATCATTGATGATAGATGCCCCCTCTTTCAGACAAAGCCTCAAGTAGGTGCTTTCGAACAAGGGTTCCCAGTGCCGATCCTTGTGAGACACCACTAGTCACAGGTATCCAATCCCAGTAACAAACTCCTACCATCACCCTCTTTTTGACAGCATAGCTTTCCTTACATTGGATCTTGTGCAACCCAATCTGTATAGTACTTGAAATCATGTCTACAAGCTTATGTAAAATGAGACAAGGAGATGAACTACAGTGGAGTTCTCCAAGTACTGAGCAGGCAAAGAAAAAACATCACTTACTGTCAACTATTTCTTCTCGCACAGAACAGCAGTGCATGTCATCTCGTCACGGGCACTGCAAATGTTTTCACAGTTGTGTTAATCCATTTGCTACTGATGAATATTTGATTACCCATCTAGTTAAAAATATCAATCCTGGACCTTTTCCACCTGGACCTTTTCCACCCTAACTCTGGGGGAAAAAGATGGGAGACTCAGACAGGCGGAATAAAATATCTTGCCTTACCATCTCTAGCCTAACATCAACCGGAATCAAGGAAGCTGATGACAATTATGACAATTCGTAACTATATATCTATCTTCGACATATCTAGCACAAGCCAGGGGTGGTGGTGTCGGCGGTAAGCGAAGGCCCGAAGCTGCCGACCGACGGGGCCACGGGCGAGGCACTGCTGCTGCACTACGTCGGGACGAGTGAGATGGGGTCGGACGCGGCACTCCGACCCGACAGTCCCCTCGACCCAAGTAGTAGCAGTCATATATGGGACAAGGGTGGTCCCATATGGGTCAAATCAATTTAGCCCAAAATATGGGATGTCCCGGCTAATACGGGACAGTTGGCAACCCTAACCCCAGCATCTGTTTCAGTATATTTTGCTTTATCACTGAAATGGCACATTTTTTCTTCACATGTTCTTGAAATAAATATATTTTGTTGGATGTAGGGACTTGATTTAGCATCCAATGTATTTTCAGTTCTGCGATTGCTATCTTTGAACAATGGCTTTGGAACGTAAAGGGCCTGTCTCATGAGGATAATAATAATAATAATAATAATGGATGGGATTTATATAGCGCCTTTCTAATACTCAAGGCGCTTTACATCGCATTATTCATTCGCTCCTCAGTCACACTCGGTGGTGGTAAGCTACTTCTGTAGCCACAGCTGCCCTGGGGCAGACTGATGGAAGCGTGGCTGCCAATCTGCGCCTACGGCCCCTCCGACCACCACCAATCACTCACACACATTCACACACATTCACACACAGGCAAAGGTGGGTGAAGTGTCTTGCCCAAGGACACAACGACAGTATGCACTCCAAGCGGGATTCGAACCGGCTACCTTCCGGTTGCCAGCCGAACACTTAGCCCATTGTGCCATCTGTCGTCCCGATGCGACCTGCATGCGGCAAGAGCGACCTAAAGGGCCGGTCCCACCAGCATGCGCCTGCATGTGGTCGCTTGAGCTGTACGGCCTCGCGTGGCCGGTCCCATTTCGATAGTCGGAGCCGTATGGAGTTGCGCGGAGCTGGTCCCAACATCGTGCGGGGCTCTGAAAAATTGACCGAGTTTAAAAAATTCTGCGCGGCAATTCTGTCAGCCGGCAGGCCGCCATGTCACTCACTCGACCTCCGTGCGGCTCCCGCTTCTGGTTTGGTCGCGCTTGCCGCATGCCGTACGGCTCAAGCGGCCACGTTAGGTCGCGCTTGCCGCATGCAGGCGCATGCTGGTGGGACCGGCCCTTTAGGTCGCGCTTGCCGCATGCAGGTCGCATGCTCGTGGGACAGGCCCTTTACCAAGCAGTGAACTGTCTCTGTGTGTACGGGGATCAAGCAGCATTGGGACATGTCCTTTGAGGGACATGTCTATGCTGTGTGGCAGTTTCTGTAGGTTTGTCCAGAAGCAGACACTGCACAATTGTTTTCTGACATCCGTGGGCTTTCGGAGCAGTAATCCTAGTGGAAATTTATGCAGAACATTTCCAACTTCTCAATGCACTGTAAAACTGCTTTAAGTAATTTAGAATTGATGTTAGTATTATATATTGGAAACATTTCAAATTAATAGCACACAGCAAGTTCACTAAAAAGCAATTTAATAATTGTGAGATACATGACAATAACACGATCATTTGGTGTTTTTGACTGAGGGTAAAATATTGACCAGGACATTAGGGATTACTCCAGTACCCTTAGCAATGGAGCCATGTGATCTTTTACATCCACATGAGGGAGCAGACAGCACCTCATGTCAGCATCTCATCCAAAGGACAGAAGAATATCACACTTACCTGGTATTAAAGAGTTGGCCTAAGTCTTTGGATTGCTGAAAGTCCTGCCATATGATCTTCAGCCAATGCCAGTGCAGGGCAGAATCAAACTTCAGACACCTTGAGAGTGCCCGAGTTGCATAATCCCATTGCCTTCAGCATTTTGTCACTTGGTCCTGTCAATGAGGGACCACCTTTCCCAACACTACAGCAAAGTGCATTCAGAGCTGTTTAGTTTAGTTTATTATCACATGTACTGAGGTACAGTGAAAAACTTTTGTTGCAAACTAACCAGTCAGCGGAAAGACAATACATGATTACAAATTACATGAAGCATACAAATTAGCCAGAAAAAGCAGCCTACCAGAGGACTGGGAGAAATTCAGAGTCCAGCAGAGGAGGACAAAGGGCTTAATTAGGAAAGGGAAAATAGATTATGAAAGAAAACTGGCAGGGAACATAAAAATTGACTGCAAAAGTTTTTATAATTATGTGAAGAGAAAAAGATTAGTTAAAACAAATGTAGGTCCCTTGCAGTCAGAAACAGGTGAATTGATCATGGGGAACAAAGACATGGCAGACCAATTGAATAACTACTTTGGTTCTGTCTTCACTAAGGAAGACATAAATAATCTGCCGGAAATAGCAGGGGACCGGGGGTCAGATGAGATGGAGGAACTGAGTGAAATCCAGGTTAGCCGGGAAGTGGTGTTAGGTAAATTGAATGGATTAAAGGCCGATAAATCCCCAGGGCCAGATAGGCTGCATCCCAGAGTACTTAAGGAAGTAGCCCCAGAAATAGTGGATGCATTAGTGATAATTTTTCAAAACTCTTTAGATTCTGGAGTAGTTCCTGAGGATTGGAGGGTAGCTAATGTAACCCCACTTTTTAAAAAGGAAGAGAGAGAGAAAACAGGGAATTACAGACCAGTTAATCTAACATCGGTAGTGGGGAAAATGCTAGAGTCAGTTATTAAAGATGGGATACCAGCACATTTGGAAAGTGGGGAAATCATTGGACAAAGTCAGCATGGATTTATGAAAGGTAAATCATGTCTGACGAATCTTATAGAATTTTTCGAGGATGTAACTTGTAGAGTGGATAAGGGAGAACCAGTGGATGTGTTATATCTGGACTTTCAGAAGGCTTTCGACAAGGTCCCACAAAAGAGATTAGTATACAAACTTAAAGCACACGGTATTGGGGGTTCAGTATTGATGTGGATAGAGAACTGGCTGGCAGACAGGATGCAACGAGTAGGAGTAAACTGGTCCTTTTCACAATGGCAGGCAGTGACTAGTGGGGTACCGCAAGGCTCAGTGCTGGGACCCCAGCTATTTACAATATATATTAATGATTTGGACGAGGGAATTGAATGCAACATCTCCAAGTTTGCGGATGACACGAAGCTGGGGGGCAGTGTTAGCTGTGAGGAGGATGCTAGGAGGCTGCAAGGTGACTTGGATAGGCTGGGTGAGTGGGCAAATGCATGGCAGATGCAGTATAATGTGGATAAATGTGAGATTATCCACTTTGGTGGCAAAAACAAGAAAGTAGATTATTATCTGAATGGTGGCCGATTAGGAAAAGGGGAGATGCCATGAGACCTGGGTGTCATGGTACACCAGTCATTGAAAGTAGGCATGCAGATGCAGCAGGCAGTGAAGAAGGCGAATGGTATGTTAGCTTTCATAGCAAAAGGATTTGAGTATAGGAGCAGGGAGGTTCTACTGCAGTTGTACAGGGTCTTGGTGAGACCACACCTGGAGTATTGCGTACAGTTTTGGTCTCCTAATCTGAGGAAAGACATTCTTGCCATAGAGGGAGTACAGAGAAGGTTCACCAGACTGATTCCTGGGATGTCAGGACTTTCATATGAAGAAAGACTGGATAGACTCGGTTGTACTCGCTAGAATTTAGAAGATTGAGGGGGGATCTTATAGAAACTTACAACATTCTTAAGGGGTTGGACAGGCTAGATGCAGGAAGATTGTTCCCGATGTTGGGGAAGTCCAGAACAAGGGGTCACAGTTTAAGGATAAGGGAGAAATCTTTTAGGACCGAGATGAGAAAAACATTTTTCACACAGAGAGTGGTGAATCTCTGGAATTCTCTGCCGCAGAAGGTAGTTGAAGCCAGTTCATTGGCTATATTTAAGAGGGAGTTAGATGTGGCCCTTGTGTTTAAAGGGATCAGGGGGTATGGAGAGAAGGCAGGTACAGGATACTGAGTTGGATGATCAGCCATGATCAATATTGAATGGTGGTGCAGGCTCGAAGGGTCGAATGGACTACTCCTGCACCTATTTTCTATGTTTCTATGTTTCTAAATGAGTTATCCATAGAGTACAGATACACGATAAAGGGAATAATGTGAATAACGTTTAGTGCATGGTAAAGTCCGGTCAAAGATAGTCTGAGGGTCTCCAATGAAGTAGATATTAGCTCCGGACCGCTCTCTAATTGGTGATAGGATGGTGCTTGATAACACCTAGGAAGAAACTGTCCCTGAATGTGGACGTGTGTGTTTTCACACTTCTATACTATTTCTCGAGGAACGTTGTTTCAAAATTGGAGCAAGATTAAATTTCATTTATGGAATTTAATTATTTCCTTCCTATTGAATTAGTTAATGGAACCTTTATGACTGATCATCAGAGAGGAGTTTTATGAACATTGCTGATGGCTTTTTTATAATTGTTCACCAGATCTAATACTCTTTAGTGCCACACAAATTTGTGACCCATTTAATTTGTTAGCTCCTGGACATCACTTGGGTAAGAACAGTCTCTGCATGCTTGTGCCATGTTTATGTATGGCCTTTTACCCACATGCTGGTATCACGTTCAAAGGCTGTAACTAAATTGTTTCACTTCTGGATCTCTGAATTCATTTTACTCCTGTTCACATCAAAATAAATATGTGCATAATAAAATCATCCTCTTCTCTGATCTGACATCAGTGCTTTGGCATGACTGTAAACACTAGCCATGTACCACACGATTAACCACATTCATTGCAATGGAAATATGGTCCAACACCATAAGATTCTGGTTGAAACTTAATTTAACAACTACCTGTATTAAAATGAAAAACAGAAAGTTAGCAATGCAATTCTCTGCAAAAACAAAAAAAAAACAGAATGTAGATTAGCCCTCAGAATAGTTTTGAGTTTAAATGTTCACCCATTTAGTTAGCTATTTACAACAGGCCAGTAAAGGAAATTCTATCCCCAAACGGTAAAGTTGCTGCCTTACAGCGCCAGAGACTTGGGATTGAACATGACTACAGTTGCTGTCTGTATGGAGTTTGTACATTTTCCCTGTGATCACGCGGGTTTTCTACGGGTGCTCTAGTTTCCTCCCACATTCCAAACACGTGCTGGTTAGTAGATTAATTGGCTTCTGTAAATTGTCCCGAGTGTAGGATAGAAATAGTACAGGGATGATCATTGGTCGGTGCGGAGTCAGTGGGCCGAAGGGTCTGTTTCCACACTATATTTCTAAACTAAACTAAAACTAAAAAAAGATATGGTGCAAGGACTGATTTATATCATATAAATATCTGGTATTGCTTGAGCCCTTTGGAGTCTGAGATCCTTGGTCAAAAGGTTGTGTGCTGGGCCACATTCCCCTCGGTCACCAGTGGGGTCCAGCAGAGCACACCTCAGACACAGGAACGATGTGAGCCAGTTCGTGTCAGGACCCTTCAGTGAAGGGCAGGTAAAGCTGCACCCAGAAGAGACATACTTACTAATACAAAACCAAAAAACGCTGGAGATACACAGCAGATCCAGCAGCATCTGTGAAGGCAAAAAAAACAGTCAATGTCTCAGATTTTAATGGGGCAGCAATATGGCACACTGTGGTAGAGCCAGAAACCCGGGTTTGATCCTGACCTTGGGAGCTGTCTGTGTGGAGTCTGTGCACTCTCTCTATGACTCTGATTTTCCTCTGGGTGTTCTGGAGATTTCCTACCACATCCTATGAACATGCAGCTTTGTGAATGTTTAGCTGCTGTCAATTGCCCCTTGTGTGGAAGTGAGTTGAGTCAAGAATGTTTTATTGTCATATGTTCCAGATAGAATAATGAAATTCTTACTTGCTACACATACATTCCTACTCAAAACACAAACAAAACAGTGCAACAATAATAATAGTCTATTGTAGTTCAGAGCCTATATGAGGTTACATAGAAACATAGAAAATAGGTGCAGGAGTAGGCCATTTGGCCCTTCGAGCCTGCACCGCCATTCAATATGATTATGGCTGATCATCCAACTCAGTATTCCATCCCTGCCTTCTCTCCATACCCCCTGATCCCTTTAGCCACAAGGGCCACATCTAACTCCCTCTTAAATATAGCCAATGAACTGGCCTCAACTACCTTCTGTGGCAGAGAATTCCACAGATTCACCACTCTCTGTGTAAAAAATGATTTTCTCATCTCAGTCCTAAAAGACTTCCCTCTTATCCTTAAACTGTGACCCCAAGTTCTGGACTTCCCCAACATCCGGAATAATCTTCCTGCATCTAGCCTGTCCAACCCCTTAATAATTTTGTAAGTTTCTATAAGATTCCCCCTCAATCTTCTAAATTCTAGCGAGTACAAGCCGGGTCTATCCAGTCTTTCTTCATATGAAAGTCCTGCCATCCCAGGAATCAGTCTGGTGAACCTTCTCTGTACTCCCTCTATGGCAAGGTTGCAGTGTTTAATAGCCTGATGGCTTTAGGGAAGAAGCTACAATAGGCAGGGAATATAATTGGATTAGACCTGTGTAGGGTCAGTATAAAGGGGTGATGGATGGTCAACGTAGACCTCAACGGGACCAATGGTCTGTTTTCTGGCTTTATCTCTCTGTGACACTTGATCGGAAATATTGATCATATTTAAATTGCACCAAAGAGAGTGGGGAGAAGGTGGGGCCACTGCAGTTGTGGCATCTGAGAGAGGGTGATGATGGCCTTTTGAATTACAGATGATAGTCATGGAGACATACAACTTAGAAACAGGCCCTTCAGCGCCAACACCGACCAACATGCCCATCTACCTGCCTGCATTTGGCCCATAACCCTCGAAATCTGTCCTATCCATCTAAATGTTTCGTAAACATTGCGATAGTACGTGTGATGATCTGTCAGAAGGAGATGTAAATTGAAAACAAAGAGGAGTTAAAAAAAAACTTAACAGAGGAACTTAAAATATGAACTCAAGAATTCGTCACATTTTTAATTTTATTCCATCCTCATATATTTTATTAAAGTTTTGTATATTTATTTAAATCTTAAATAAGGTTGTAATGTTACATTATTTCTAAACACTGCATTTGAGAACAGTTTTTTCATAACATTTATACATATTTAAGTAAACCAGTGAGCTCGTGAAAATAAGGAATTGCAGATGCTGGTTCACAAACAAACAGAACATGTGCTGGGCTAACTCAGAGGGTCAGACAGCATCTCAGGAGAACATGGAGAGGTGACGTTACGGGTCAGGATCTTTCTTCAGACTGATTGTAGGGGGTTGAAGAAAGGTGGAAGAGAGGAGGGGCAGGACAAAGCCTGGCAGGTTGACACAGGCAAGGAGGGTTTAAATGATAGGTAGATGGTTGGACAAATACCAGAGTTGCAAAGGCAGAAAGTGTGAGGGTAGAAGATTTGTGAATTGTGAAGCTAGAGGGAAGGAATGTAGGTGGAAGGGTAGGAGAGGGGAGAAATCAGTGTGCGTCTGGGTGGGGCAGTGGTGAGAGGGAGGGGGATTAATTAGGGGTGGGGTGGGTTGTGTATATGAGGAGGAAGAGGGAGGGGGAGCCTGACCTACTAAATTACTCCAGCACTCTGTATCTTTTTTTAGCCTGCTAATCTGACTGAATCTTATAGATCCCATTGAAAATGGGGAGCTCCATCATTACAGTGGCACTCTGTGCCATAATCATCTAGGGTGCAAATTACGTAGGCTTGCGTGTTTAATTTGGAATCTGGGTCAGTCAGCCACTTATCGTATGACTCCCATGGCTCATCTACTTCCACTTGTTCATCTCAAAGCCAGATGAATCTGTAATTACTTGGGAGTGTATGAAGGTGCTGGAGCTGAACTGAAAACAAAGCAGAAGAAATCTTATACCAGGGTGGTCTTACCTTTGTACTGTATGCTACTTCAATTATTATCTGGTTTAATTTCATTTCTGTGTAATTGCTCTTCAACTCTCTGTGGCTAAAGCTGCTAATTCATTGTCACAGGTCTATTGGGAACAGTATGATATTATAGCAAAAATATCTGTATTTTAACTCTCACCTCTCTGCCTGAGTTCCATAATAGGTTAACACAGTGTGGCACTGTGGATAATGCTACGGCCTCACAGCTCCAGTGACCCTGGTTCGATCCCAACCTCTGCCATTGTCCATGCCGTGTTTGCACACTTTTATAGTCATTTCAAGCAGTCCCCCCCCCCCCCCCCCTCCGGGGAAAGTAGGTGGAAGGGTAGAAATTGATGCAAGTCCAGATGGGGGACAGGATGAAGGGGAGCGGGGAGGAAGGAAGGAAGGAAGGAAGGAAGGGTTGTTTGCAGGTTTAAGGAGGGCCCTGCACGACTTTGTCCAGAACGTTGTTTCTTTTTTTGCATTCAAAGAAGACTTGGAAGATAGATTATAATCTATATCTGAGAACACAATAAGGGGAAACTTAGAAAATCATTGTTTGATAAGTCACAGCCAACATCGTTCATGAAGGGAAAGTAGAATTTGCCAATTTAACAGTTAAGGACATAACTGTAGATGGTGGATAAACTTTCTTTCATATTCAGAAGCATTTTGTCAGGGAAAACACAAAAGGCTGCTGCTTCTAATGGGAGATTTTTAGGTTGGGGGTATTGTGTTTTCATAGATGGAAGATTGGCTAAATGGCCTGTCCCAATTTCACGACCTAATTCACAACCTTTTTTACTCGTGGACATTTTTCATCATGCTAGAAAAAACGCCCCGACCTACTTGATGCCATGAGTACCTACGACTAGCATCACAGCCTGCTACGACCTACCTACGACCTCCTACGACCTCGTAACGACCATGCTGCGAGTATGAGTCAAGGGCGAACTCGGCAGAGGTCGTGAATTAGGTCGTGAAAGTGGGACAGGCCCGTAAAGGAGACAATATAGAGAATTTGGATAAACTGAGCACTTTTAAGATGACTGACTGTTATTCATGGGGACCTAGGGACCAGTCTGGTTTTCTCAGTCATTTGTCATTTATATGAAATTATAAAGATTCTAAGTTTTCTGATGATATATGGTGATCATGAAAATGTGCGATGTGGAGTCTGAAAAAATGCAGAGTCAGGTTAAAGCAGGTATAGATAAGGTCAGGACCGGCGGAGCATAATGTGGTGAAATGGCAAGCAATTGACTTTGTGCAGAGGTACATGAACAGAAAATGCATTTGAAGTGGTTAAAAAAACATGGTTATATGAGCGGGATTTTCATGTGCCAGTTCAGGAGATGAAGAAAGTGAACTTGCAAGTGAGGCAAGCCATAAGGAAAGCAAATAATAATTGGGCTTTATTGCAAGAGGATTTGAGTTTGAAAGTAAGGAAGTCTTGCTGAGACTTCACCTGGACAAATGTATGCAATTTTTGTCCCTATAAGGAAATATATTGAATTACTCTATAAAGACAGACTGAATGGACTCTTTTCACGGGGGTTAAAAAAGATAGTGATTACTTTTGGACATATAAGGTACTGAGAATAATTCACAGGGTAGATGTCAAGAGGCTGCTCTGTCAGGCTGCAGAGTTAAGAACTTGGAGGCTAGGCTCTCAGGCTCTCAGAGGATCCAACGTTTTTGGACTGTGATGAGGCATTTCTTTGCTTGCATGATTGCAGATCTTCAGAATTCTCCACATCAAGGGGCTGAGTTGCTATGATTCAGGCTGAGATTAATAGATATTTGCACCAACAGACAGGGAGAAGGCAGGAGAATGGGGTTGATAGGGGAAAATACATCAGCCATGATTGAATGGCGGGGCAGACTCAATGGGCCGAACGGCCTAATACTGCTCCTATGATCTTATGAACTGTATCAGAGTGTTTGGAATCTAACAGCAGAGTGGATTTGAGACATAGCATCAGCCATTTTTTAAAAATTGAATAATTAAGTAAAATTGAAGGTTTCTATGGTCTTTTATTGCTGATATTATTTATCCATGGTGATTTGTCTATTTAACTTGGTTGACATTTTAGCTGGATGTAACAGCCCAAATAACTGTCTCAGCCTGATATTCCTGCAACAGCAAGTCAATACTTCCAGTGAATGCAGCGTGAAGGACATGGAGTGACCACGTTTTCCAGGCTCTCTGTGTGTCCTCCACACTTCCAGTTTTAAATCAGCAATTTAAATAATGTTTCTACCCCTTTAACAGAGGCTTCTGACAGGCAGAGAGAACAGTGTTTCCACCTCACCACGCCTATATTTGAAGGTAAATCAGACTGGATATTTTAAGGTATAACAACGACAGGATAAAGAACAATTCCGGTAGACTTGAACCAGTGAATTTTCCAATCAAAATCCGGCGTCAGCATTTACAGCAAAATGTGACCCAACACCAAATATTTCATCTAACATTTATATTTCAGTGCACCCCAGCCTACATAGACAACCATATAACCATATAACAATTACAGCACGGAAACAGGCCATCTCGACCCTTCTAGTCCGTGCCGAACACGTATTCTCCCCTAGTCCCATATACCTGCGCTCAGACCATAACCCTCCATTCCTTTCCCGTCCATATAACTATCCAATTTATTTTTAAATGATAAAAACGAACCTGCCTCCACCACCTTCACTGGAAGCTCATTCCACACAGCCACCACTCTCTGAGTAAAGAAGTTCCCCCTCATGTTACCCCTAAACTTCTGTCCCTTAATTCTCAAGTCATGTCCCCTTGTTTGAATCTTCCCTACTCTCAGTGGGAAAAGCTTATTCACGTCAACTCTGTCTATCCCTCTCATCATTTTAAAGACCTCTATCAAGTCCCCTCTTAACCTTCTGCGCTCCAAAGAATAAAGCCCTAACTTGTTCAACCTTTCTCTGTAACTTAGTTGCTGAAACCCAGGCAACATTCTAGTAAATCTCCTCTGTACTCTCTCTATTTTGTTGACATCCTTCCTATAATTAGGCGACCAAAATTGTGCCCCATACTCCAGAATTGGCCTCACCAATGCCTTGTACAATTTTAACATTACATCCCAACTTCTATACTCAATGCTCTGATTTATAAAGGCCAGCACACCAAAAGCTTTCTTTACCACCCTATCTCCATGAGATTCCACTTTCAGGGAACTGTGCACAGTTATTCCCAGATACCTCTGTTCACCTGCATTCTTCAATTCCCTACCATTTACCATGTACGTCCTATTTTGATTTGTCCTGCCAAGATGAAGCACCTCACACTTATCAGCATTAAACTCCATCTGCCATCTTTCAGCCCACTCTTCCAACTGGCATAAATCTCTCTGTAGACTTTGAAAATCTACTTCATTATCCACAACCCCACCTATCTTAGTATCATCTGCATACTTACTAATCCAATTTACCACACCATCATCCAGATCATTGATGTACATGACAAACAACAGTGGACCCAACACAGATCCCTGTGGCACCCCACTAGTCACTGGCCTCCAACCTGACAAACAACCATCCACCATTACTCTCTGGCATCTCCCATTCAGCCACTGTTGAATCCATCTTGCTACTCCACCATTAATACCCAACCATTGAACCTTCTTAACCAACCTTCCATGAGGAACCTTGTCAAAGGCCTTACTGAAGTCCATATATACAACATCCACTGCTTTACCCTCATCAATTTCCCGAGTAACCTCTTCAAAAAATTCAAGAAGCTTAGTCAAACATGACCTTCCAGGCACAAATCCATGTTGACTGTTCCTAATCAGATCCTGTTTATCCAGATGCTTATATATATTATCTCTAAGTATCCTTTCCATTAATTTGCCCACCACTGACGTCAAACTGACAGGTCTATAATTGCTAGGTTTACTCTTAGACCCCCTTTTAAACAATGGAACAACATGCGCAGTACGCCAATCCTCCGGCACTATTCCCGTTTCTAATGACATTTGAAATATTTCTGTCATAGCCCCTGCTATTTCTGCTTGAAGCCATGACAATGAGGCAACCTATGGGTAATGGCTATGGTCATAAGGAATAGGAGTAGAATTAGGCCATTTGGCCCATCAAGTCTACTCTGCCATTCAATCATGGCTGATCTATCTCTTCCTCCTATGAGTGAGTTAGATATAACCCTTCGGGTTAACTGAATCAAGGGATATGGGGAGAAAGCAGGAAGAGGGTATTGATTTTGGATGATCAGCCATGATCATATTGAATGGCAGTGCTTGCTCGAAGGGCCGAATGGCCTTCTCCTGCACCTATTTTCTAATTTTGTATAACCCCATTCTCCTGCCTTCTCCCCATAACCTCTGACAGCCAACCTAACTCACATTATGATCCAAGGTATAGCAGGGGAGGTAAGGGAAAGCAATATGCAGGCCCTTTATTGCCACCACCATTTACAGGAGGTGGGTGGTGAAAGGATGGACAGCAGTGAGCCCTGTGCAAACAGGGAGGTGACAATTTGCAAAGGGGCACAAAGCAGTTGTGATTCCCTCGGCCTAATTTTACTTCGGAGTCACGTGAGTGACTACGTGAAGAACCCCGCTTACGACGCATGCGTGTCATATCGCTACACGCATTCGAACTCGTCATCGCTGGAGGAAGGACGTTCCTCCAAATCGGCAGGGGTTGAATCTGCAACAGGAACGCAAGGGAACTTCGTTTTCTTTACTTACCCTTTTTTATCTAGAAGGCTGATGAAGCTGGCTGGGGAGAGTCTGCAGATTTGCAGGCAGCCAGCAGCGGCCGGGGCCCGTTAATTGCTTTTAAACAGGAACGGAGCCGACTTTAGCGCTAGGACAACGGTCGCTGGAGCAGTTTTCCCGACAACTCGGAAACAGCCCCACAAGTCGTTTAGTGGATTTAATAATTCATGGATCCGAGGGGCTGGAAGGTGCGGAACTGGCGCGTTAACAGGGGTTCCGCAGGTCTAAAAATAGCGGCGAGCGGTCAGTGCCCGAGAGCACTGAGTACACGTTGGACCCGCTGGACCAGCTGGAGCACCGCAGAGGCAGGGGGGGGGGGAAACAGACAGCAGCAACAGGCTGAACTCCTGTAATGGGAATAGCTGTGCCAGACTTAACCCCCCCCCCCCCCCCCCGACTTTTGCTCCCGGTTTTTCGCGCCCGACTTTTGCTCCCGACTTTCCCTCCCAAATTTGCTCCCAACTTCGCTCCCGCGCCGGCCCCGGCTGGTCGGGAGAGGTAGGCATAATCAGAGTCGTTGACTTCGAGGAGTCCGACTCAGAATAGCCGCGAGCGACCAGTGCCCGTGCGCACTGGGGGTCGGTTGGAGGGGTTTTAGGAGCAGCCACGAGCGGACAGAGCAGCAGGGAGCGAGAGGCACAGCAACAAATGTCGACACCACCATCTCCCAATTAGGGAGCGAGTGCAAATCACACCAAAACGGGTGGAAGAAAGAAAGAATCAGCACCACCATCTCCCGAAAGGGGAGTGAGTGCAAATCACACCAAAACGGGTGGAAGAAAGAAAGAATCAGCACCACCATCTCCCGAAAGGGAGCGAGTGCAAATCACACCAAAACGGCTGGAGGAGCTCCTCCATGGTGGCAGTCCCAGAAATATGGAGGCTAGCCATAGTGGGCAAAAGGTAAGTCCCACAGCGGTACCCCGTGTGGGGCCGCAAGATATCTCTTACTCCTCGGAGGAGAGTGGGCAGGACCAAATTTGGTCAGACCCTGACCAAGGCACAGGTTTACATAACCCTGAAGGAGGGGAGAAAGTGGACTCTGCATTTCACCCTGTGTAGGAAATGGACAGAGCAACGCGTAGAAAGGCTGTAAAGAAGCTGCAGGACGTCAGTGGCGAAGGTGCCGGGGACCTGCAGCAGCAGCCGCCGGCACAGGCAACTTGTATGGAGACATCAGCTGTGCCGGATTTAAACCCCGCGCCGGGAAAATCAAATCCTAGACCGGGCGGGAAGTCAAAGCGCAAAGCACACCACTGCAAAAGTGATGTGGAGAAACAGCCTCCGGATAATACTTACCGATACCGAAGTAAGGATGAGCAGCTGCAGGATATAGCGCAGCCAGCAGCGGCCACTTTCGCGGAGCTGGGAAACCGGTACGAGTGGCTGCAGCATGTTCGGCCATCAGCGACAGGTGCCGGGGAGTACCGGGACTGCGAGCAACGGCACAAATTATATGGGGCGGCCGGGAGCGACCAATGCCCGCAGGCATGGGGACCGGCTGCGGCAAAACCCGCGTGCGACTAGTGCCCGAGAGCACGAAGGTCGGCAGGAGCGGTTGGATAAAAGTACATGTCTACACATCACCTGCAAGCCAATACCTTTGCTGAGGTGTTGGCAAGACATTTACCTGCGGGAAATTGTGGGGCTCTGAATGTGGCCAGTGTTAACTGAAGTATTTGGAGACACGTTGGTCAGGATGCTGGCTTCAAATCTGACCAGTTAGCCTTACTCACAGGTGTGCTTTTGTTCCCCTGAAACAGACATTATTGGAACAGACATTACTGTGTAATCCTGAGATGGGAATGCTATCTATCAGGAATTGTATTAGACTGCTGGATCCTTTAGTCTTAGCAGTAACCAAAAACATAACAGGACAAGGTATTGAACCGAAAGAAAGTTCTAAAGTCCTATCAGCGGGATATTAACGGCCGCACTATTAGAAATAAACATGACACTAGTTCACCAGGATGCACTGGCCTTATATGCAAACCTCCCAAACCACTGATATAGAATGTGGAGGTATTCATTACTTGCTCCTTAGTTCAGCATGTACTGAACTGAACGTCATTCAGACAAGGAAGCAACAAATTGAAGCATTATTAAACTACGTACACACATTATAGATGTTATGGAGACATCCAATAAGAATCACAGAAATTTGTGTACTAAATATCCTTATCATAATCAGAGGTGGTTGCCACTTCATCTTAGATGTGGGTACATTTGTTAGGCATGGTTCATAACCTGACATTAACCTAACATTAACAGGTTTTATGGACACCGGGAGTAGTATGTCAACTATGGGTAGAAACTTACCGACACCACGTGACTATCTGGCCAACTCTATTTGTAAATTGAATTGAATTCTTATTTTATTCAGACATTTAGGTCTGAACGAAATGATATTGCCTGCAGCCATATAAGAATAAACAACATAGTATAATCAACGGTGGTAGAAGGCAGAACCATTCATCACCATCCATCATAGACCTAACTTACTGGTTCTTTCTAGCAACATGGAGAGTTACCCATGTTACTATCTATATTAACCTATTTATTGTACAATTGAAAGCACCTCTTGTACACCTAGGACTGACGGACCATAGGCGGAATCTTTTCAGCGGTTCGCAGACAGTCCACTCATTCAACAGTAATTGGTATTCTCTAGAAATAGGAAGTACGTTCATAACTATTATCATCACCCACAGATCTATAAACAGCCATCTGTCCTGGAATTCCTGGCAAGCCTCCATTACGATGAGAGGCTTAGTCATAGTACCACAATTGCGCCAGGAGTGCTCTGTCTACATACCTGTCGAAGGTACAGAGCGACATTCTGTGGGGACACACACACTGGTAACAAAACTCATTAAGGGAATGTTAAAATTAATCCCCAAGAACTAGGTACATTCATATATGGGATGTGAGTTTGTACTGACCAAGTTAAGAAACTGGTCTCCAGCTACAGCTCTGTCATTACAGAAACTGACTATGTAAACAGTCATGCTGATGGCCTTGGTCACGGCGCAAAGAGTCCAGTCACTACAGAAACTAAGGCTGGACAACATGATGATTTCATCAGGGATTTAAACCTGTCACATCAATCAAAGGGTCAAACCGAACAGACAGGGGTCAGCAGGCCTAAAAACAAAGTACAGAGCCTATACGACAGATGGTCGTTGCTGTATTATAACTCATTTACTATCATACATAAAGTATGCTAGATCATCAGAGGGAAGAAATGTCTCGTTTATCAGCTACTAATAGCCACTCAAAACAGTGACAGTCCAGATCATCTCTAAATGGCTAAGCTAGTCCTGACAAAGGCTGGAGTGGACTCTAAGGAAAAATTAAATCTTACTCCATCAGGGCTGCAGCTACATTGGCAGCTATGAAGCTGGACGTACCAATGGACAAAACCCTCTAGACAGTAGAATGGTCAACGGAGGAAACTATCCAACGACTTTATAACAAACCAGTTATTGAACCTGGAAGAATTGCAGAAACAATTTTAAGTTCTGCATATAATTCACCGCATAAATAGGGGCAATAATTGGAATTAATATTTTACAGTTGGGTTTCAATATCGTATTATGTTTAATGATGTTAACATCATTCTCCCCACAACCAAGGCAGTTGTGAAGCATGGACTCGTTCCACGGCATGAGGTCACAGAGCTTTGAAGTCTTCACGTAGTCACTCACGTGACTCCGAAGTAAAATAGTAAGATTAAACGAGAACTTACCAGTTTGAAGTTTGATCTGTATTTTATGAGGAGGAACGTTGAGGGAATACGTGCCCTCCGCTCCCACCCTCGATTAGTCATATCTTAAACTGGTATCTCTTTGATAATCTTACTATATTAGGTCATTATAGTGTTTCTGTGACCTCACACCGCTGCTTTGAAGGATGACACGCATGCGTCGTAAGCGGTGTTCTTCACGTATTCCCTCAACGTTCCGCCTCATAAAATACAGATCAAACTTCAAACTGGTAAGTTCTCGTTTAATCTTACTATTTTATCTTGGATCAGAGATGTTTTGCACCTTGCATCCATTTACTCTATTTAGTTGCATAATCCATAAAACACTGATCAAAAACATGTATTTATTTCTGACAGGAAAGCGGAAAAAGTCCTAGTGTAGTTGTCACCTTCTCAAACAGCTTGGTTTTTCAGTTTATCAATGTGTCCAACAGCTTTGCGAATGTCAATGGGATATTGGGTAATTGCCCATGCAATTCAACTATGTGTAGATAGCTCTGTGGCCAACCCATTGCAAACAAATAGTAGAGCTAAGTTAGACATTCAAAGAATGAGTAGATCTAACCTGTTTGGAACAAAATTATAGTTGGTGGTAGTTATACTTATCCAAAGTTTAGATAGTTCCTCTGTGCTCATTTCAGTTCCACTGTAGCTCATATACTGTTATCAGTTTATTGCAAAGATAGACACAAAAAGTTGGAGTAACTCATCGGGTCAGACAGCATCTCTGGAGAAAAGGAACAGGTGACGTTTCTGGTCGAGACCCTTCTTCATTCAGACTATTGCTTCAGGAGGTGAACACAGCACTATGCCTTGGCTCAGCTGATGTTCCATATCCTGCTCTCTGCTAGCATGGCAGCGTTTCATTTGATATAAAGGACATGTCTTCCTCAATAGATGCACTTCCAAGATGAGGTACACCAATGCTTTATTGGAGGTTACATTTTTGTAACTGTTTTCAGGAACGTTTCCATTATTGAGAGAGGCAAAGGGAGAGTCCAGGTCTTCCCTGGGTAACAAACAGGTCCTGTTTTTGCAGTCATTAATTTTGGCTGCAAACCAGAAAATATACAAAATTAAAAAAACACTCAATATGGAAACCACAGTAATACATTGAACTGCATCAAAGACCCATTACACTGATAAGAAAGAACAATTATTAAAAGTGGAGTGAGAGAGGAAGGAAATTTGTTCCACTATTTGCTGGAACAAACATATGTACATACATTGGACATTTGAGTTTAATAATATTATGGGAGGTTGTTTGTATGTAGAGGTGTCCATTAGTGCATCCCAGGGTTGGCTGGCATATCATAGAGTCATAGAGTGATACAATGTGGAAACAGGCTCGTCGGCCCATTTTGCCCACATACACCGGCCAACATGTCCCAGCTACACTAGTCCCACCTGCCTGCGTTTGGTCCGTATCCCTCCAAACCGGTCCTTAACATATACCTGTGCAACTGCTTCTTAAATGCTGGGATAGTCCCTGCCTAAACTACCTCCTCTGGCAGCTAGTTCCATACACCCCACCCTTTGAGTGAAAAGTGAAATATGAACAGGGGAGGGGCAAAAGCCACCGTCTTTGCGAGCTTCAAATGTATTACAGGAAATGAAAGAGCAGCCAGCTCTTAAAAATAAATGAGGGGAGTTTTCATACTGGGTGCACAAGCACAGCCACCTCTGCCATCATTTGCAGCAGCACCAGGTTTGAAACCACTTAATGCCCCAAGTAGATTGCTGAGATTAGAGAGAGAGAGTCATGATGACCCATGTGTGATCTCAATAAAATGCCTGAGGATGACTCACACTTATCATTACCTATCGTTCTGAAAACAGTATGGATAAGGGAAAATCCACACTATTCATAGGGGAGTCTATTTTATTCGACTGTGCCCAAGACCAAGGATGGTGATATGGGGTTGATAAGTTGATGCAATCACTTGAAAGTTTAATGTACAGCAGTATCTGAGTAAAATGAATAGTATGCTAAATCAAGTACATTTCTCAATTCCATTTTCATTGTAAAGGGAAATATTGCTCATGTGTACTTAAGGTCAGAAGAAGGGTCCTGATCCAATGCACCACCTACCCATTCCCTCCTTAAATGCTGCCTTTTACCACTGAGTAAGATGGCTACAACCACAGTGTATTCAAGGAACAATCCCTTCAAAAGGCACGCTGGGTAAGGGAGGTGGGATGTGAAATTGATACAGATCTTTGAAGAGATCTCAACACCCGGCTTGAGATCTAACTATTCCCTTGGTTTATGTTTCATTGGCAAGAAGAAGAGCTTAAAGTCAATAGTGAAGAAGCACATTGTGGTAGTAAATTGGGAAAGAACCATTTTCATAAGAATGGTCTTCATATGCCAATGGAGAGTGGTTTCAGGTTTTAGTAGCGAGGTGCAACATGTAAAATCTGACCAAAGAAATATGCAAAGTGGTGCAGTAGGTCAGTGGGTGAAGCAGCATCTCTAGAGATTATGGATAGGTACGAATCGCGTCAGGATCATTCTTCAGACTGAAGGGTCTGAAGAAGGGTCCCGACCTGAAACATCACCTATCCACGTTCTCCAGGGATGCTGCCTGACCTGCTGAGTTACGCCAGCATTTTGTGCCTTTCCTTGGTATACCAGCATCTGCAGTTCCTTGTTTGAGGAAGGACATTCTTGCTATTGAGGGAGTGCAGCATAGGTTTACAAGGTTAATTCCCAGGATGGCGGGACTGTCATATGCTGAGAGAATGGAGCGGCTGGGCTTGTACACTCTGGAGTTTAGGAGGATGAGAGGGGATTTTATTGAAACATATAAGATTGTTAAGGGTTTGGACACGCTAGAGGCAGGAAACATGTTCCCGATGTTGGGGGAGTCCAGAACCAGGGGCCACAGTTTAAGAATAAGGGGTAAGCCATTTAGAACAGAGACGAGGAAACACTTTTTCTCACAGAGAGTTGTGAGTGTGTGGAATTCTCTGCCTCAGAGGGGGTGGAGGCCGGTTCTCTGGATACTTTCAAGAGAGAGCTAGATAGGACTCTTAAAGATAGCGGAGTCAGAAGATATGGGGAGAAGGCAGGAACGGGGTACTGATTGGGGATGATCAGCCATGATCACATTGAATGGCGGTGCTGGCTCGAAGGGCCGAATGGCCTCCTCCTGCACCTATTGTCTATTGTTTATTGTTTGTGCAATATGACCAAGTGGATTTATCAATGGGGGCTTGAATTCAAAAAGACTGTGTGTAAATAACTCTGCAATGGGATATCTTTGGTTGGTCTCCAGGCATCCACTGAACTTTGACCAATCTGCACTTAACAACAACCTTTGGAAATCCTACTCCTGCTGCATTGCTGTTACATGCCATTGTCCAAAAAGGAGAACAGATCAATTTCACAAGGGTCTGCCCTTGTGAAATTTGGTAAATTATGCAAATTCACAGCTGAATACCCATTGTTTCTTTGGTTCAAATTCACATTTTATTTTTAATATTCACCCGTATAATTACACAAACTCTATTGATACAGTGTTGTCTATGGCTGCACTCATACTCTAAAATCAATAGCCCATTACCCAGTGAGTCATATGAACGTAATGAAATGATGTAGCTCAAATAAAATACAGTCATGTAGAGAAAAAGGCAGCATAAATTACTCGAACATATTAAATGAATAGCAAATCCTTTCCCATGGAGCTGTCCTTCAAGGTTAGACCGTACATTTGTACATGAATACTTAATCACATCAAGGGCTCGGAAAAGATAGGTGATGTATTTTTCATATTAGGGATATTAATTTTTTTCACAGATTATTATTATTTTTTACATACTGCTGGAGGAGAATGAAGTGGGACACCAAGGAACAAACATGAATGTTGAAAAGAAAATTGATGGCAGAGACCAAAAAGGAAACAAAGCGAATATGTCATCATGTCAGGCTATGTAGTTATTAAAAATTCAGCATTATATTTTACAAGTTAAAAAGATAAAACCTTATTTCAACTGAATACCATGGGCACATTAATTTTTAAGCTCCATCACAAGATTCAATAGACAATAGACAATAGGTGCAGGAGTAGGCCATTCGGCTCTTCGAGCCAGCACCGCCATTCAATGTGATCATGGCTGATCATCCCCAATCTGTACCCTGTTCCTCTCCATATCCCCTGACTCCGCTATCCTTAAGAGCCCTATCTAGTAGCAATGTTACAAAATTTTGAGATTTTAAAAATCAAGTCTGTAATTTATCCCATCAGATAAAGCATAAAAATAAGTTTAATTTGACACCTAATTCACTTTCATATCTCAAGTATTTAAAAAGTTATGGCCATTTTCATACTCGGAAATGAGCATCTTGTTCCCTAGTGATTTTCTATGGACATAACAAAAAAGTTGTGATCGTGAACAGTCAAAAGCCCATAACTTTCTTAAAAATTAAGAGAACTGAATGAAATTTTCAGTTATCATAGATTGAAGCATTCTGAAACAAATATAAAATAATCTTACTTGGATGACCTGAAATTAAAGCATATAATTAGTTAGTTACCTAATTGTAGCTAATTTCAGACTTCAATTACTAGATCTAAACATCTATCCATTTCTTAATAAATGATTAACATTTTTAAATAGCCTAAATGTCCAAATAATATTCACAAATAAATCACAATAAAACATGATTTTTAAATCTCATTTACATTAATTTATAGGCCAAATGGAAGGAATTCAGTGTTCAATTGCTGTAAATAAATGCCCATTTAAATCAGCTTTCCAGTGGGTCCCTATGGAACGCGCTGGTTTAGAACGTTCACATTGCGGTAGATTTGTGCCCTCAAATGCCCAGAAAAATACTGCGCGATATAATGGGGCCAAAATGAGCTACTCGCAATAGTAAACTTTGTATAACGGGATCTTTAGAAGCCCTTTTTAATGTAAAAATATACAACCTTCCTTCAGTTGTCTGCTTTATGAGACCCTGCGGTTGCTGGTGGTCGCGGGTTTAGAGATTGATTTTTAAACTACTATAACTATTATTCAAGGCCTTTAAACCTAATAATAGCTTTTGCGACGGGGTCTTCCAGCGATTTTTCGTTAATAATTAACTAGGCTGAACATCTTCGATTTGAACAGCCTAGAAAAAATCGCGTTTTAAACCCGCCCCCTCTAAACGGCGCCAAAATCGCGCACACCCGTAGCGGCAGATTTTCAAAGACGCTTCAGGTAGGCTTTGCAACATACCTATATCTAGCTCTCTCTTGAAAGCATCCAGACAACTGGCCTCCACTGCGCTCTGAGCCAGAGAATTCCACACTCACAACTCTCTGTGAGAAAAAGTGTTTCCTCGTCTCCGTTCTAAATGGCTTACCCCTTATTCTTAAACTGTGGCCCCTGGTTCTGGACTCCCCCAACATCAGGAACATGTTTTCTGCCTCTAGCGTGTCCAAACCCTTAATAATCTTATATGTTTCAATAAAATCCCTCTCATCCTTCTAAACTCCAGAGTATACAAGCCCAGCTGCTCCATTCCCTCAGCATATGACAGTCCCGCCATCCTAGGAATTAACCTTGTAAACCTACGCTGTACTCCCTCAATAATCAAGAGAGCTGTTCATTGATTACAGCTCAGCATTCAACACCATTATACCATCAAAACTGATCACCAAACTCGGTAACCTGGGCATCGACCCCTCCCTCTGCAACTGGATACTGGACTTTCTAACCAACAGACCCCAGTCTGTTAGGTTAGACAAGCACACCTCTTCAACCCTCACCCTGAACACCGGCGTTCCACAGGGCTGTGTGCTGAGCCCCCTCCTCTACTCCCTCTTCACCTATGACTGCACACCTGTACATGGTACTAACACCATCATCAAGTATGCAGATGATACAACGGTGATTGGCCTCATCAGCAACAACGATGAGTCGGCTACAGGGAGGAGGTCCAGCACTTAGCAGCATGGTGCGCTGATAACAACCTGGCCCTTAACTCCAAGAAGACCAAGGAGCTCATTGTAGACTTCAGGAAGTCCAGGGGCGGCACGCACACCCCCATCCACATTAACGGGACGGAGGTGTGATCATGGCTGATCATCCCCAATAGTGTTTCTAGCTTCAGGTTCCTGGGAGTCAACATCTCCGATGATCTCTCTTGGACCCACAATACCTCAACTCTGATCAAGAAGGCTCACCAGCGTCTCTTCTTCCTGAGGAGACTGAAGAAGGTCCATCTGTCTCCTCAGATCCTGGTGAACTTCTACCGCTGCACCATCGAGAGCATCCTTACCAACTGCATCACAGTATGGTATGGCAACTGCTCTGTCTCCGACCGGAAGGCATTGCAGAGGGTGGTGAAAATTGCCCAACGCATCACCGGTTCCTCGCTCCCCTCCATTGAGTCTGTCCAAAGCAAGCGTTGTCTGCGGAGAGCGCTCAGCATCGCCAAGGACTGCTCTCACCCCAACCATGGACTGTTTACCCTCCTACCATCCGGGAGGTGCTACAGGTCTCTCCGTTGCCGAACCAGCAGGTCCAGGAACAGCTTCTTCCCGGCGGCTGTCACTCTACTCAACAACGTACCTCGGTGACTGCCAATCACCCCCCCCCCCACCCCCCGGACACTTATTATCACTTATTATTATTTATTCAAATCATTTGCTATGTCGCTCTTCCAGGGAGATGCTAAATGCATTTCGTTGTCTCTGTACTGTACACTGACAATGACAATTAAAATTGAATCTGAATCTGAATCTGAATCTGAATAGCAAGAATGTCCTTCCTCAAATTAGGGGACCAAAACTGCACACAATACTCCAGGTGTGATCTCACTAGGGCCCTATACAACAGCAGAAGGACCTCTTTGCTCCTATACTCCTCTTGCTATAAAGGCCAATGTGCCATTCGCTTTCTTCACTGCCTGCTGTACCTGCATGCTTACTTTCATTGACTGATGAACAAGGACCCCCAGATCTCGTTGTCCTTCCCCTTTTCCCAACTTGACACCATTTAGATAGTAATCTGCCTTCCTGTTTTTGCTACCAAAGTGGATGACCTCACATTTATCTGCATTAAACTTCATCTGCCATGCTTCTGCCCAGTCCCCCAACCTGTCCAAGTCACCCTGTATTCTCATAGCATCCTCCTCACAGTTCACACTGCCACCCAGCTTTGTTTCATCTGCAAATTTGCTAATGTTACTTTGAATCCCTTCATCTAAATCATTGATGTATATTGTAAATAGCTGCGGCCCCAGCACCGAGCCTTGCGGTACCCCACTAGTCACTGCCTGCCATTCTGAAAGGGACCCGTTAATCCCTACTCTTTGTTTCCTGTCTGCCAACCAATTTTCTATCCATGTCAATTTTCTATCCATCCATTTCTATCCATCAGGCTGAAAAGGTATTGAAACATCCACAAAACAGAGGCAGACACTTGCTTTGGCATAGGAAACAGAGATGAAAATTAAAGTGAGGAAACCAGGTCTTTAAAGAGTGCAATAAGTGATAGTAATTTGGGATTTGGCACAAAATATTACACTATGCACAGTTTACTTTGTGTTTGAATTAAGCAAAAAAAAAATGCCAGAGAAACACAAATCTGGATGATCTTTTTGACAAGTGTTGCCATGCCAACCTCTCCAATTTTCTCCGTTCTCGCAAGATGCAACTTGCAGTATATTACATGAAATTAAGCCGTTATGACAATGGTGGATTTATTTTTAAAGCATAGCTCTCAAATCGTACATTGTGATGCATTTGGTAACATGTATTATTCAGCGTTTTCATCAAATGAAGAAAGAAGGCAATTATAACTCTAATCAGAGACTGGGCCAATTTCAGGATTATCTAGTATAGGGCTCCAACGATTAATAGAGATTTTTATTATTAATAGGAAGACTTTCATAGACATTTAAAATACTGATTAAAATGATCAGATTGTCAAAGATTCAATCTTGCTGCATGATCATGCACTGCTGCACTTTATGATGCAAATTTGAAAACTTACACAATCACTTGCCGTTCACTAATTAGGTAGTACTTTGTAAAACAGCGCATTACATGTGCTTGAAAAAATCCCTTGTGATTGATATTAGGAGCACCTGCATGGCTGATGCCTTGTCACAGGAGCGTCACATTTGCCTCAAAAACATGCCCAGCCTTAAGGCCCACTTCACAGTCAAACCTAAAAACTAGGAGTACAAAGCCCTTCAGTGGGATTACATTTAATAAGGTTATGGCTGCTCTCACTGTAACATCGACGCCACATCTACCCGTGGTGATATTTCCTCCCTACCTCCCTCCCTCCCGCACCCTAACCCCAATGGGAAATGAACTTTGATGATCAGCCCCACTCATAACGGGTGATGGAACAGGCATGGAGGGTTGAATGGCTGTTCTTGCTCTTGACTTCTATGACTTCTATGCTTCATCCATCAAACTGCACGGAATACAACTTGTTCTTTGCAATCTAGCTATTATTCAATATTATTTCAATTGCTTCAAAGCACTTTGGCATGTCCCTTGTTTTAAACTGCACTATTTATTTGCTATGTATTGCATGGAATATTTCTTAGAGTATTTCATATGTACTTCTTCCTCTGACAATTGCATGGTCAATTTATATGTAAAGAGAAAAAAATAAATAAACCTGCCTGGAACTATGAAGCTAAAGAGAGAATTATTTCACCAGTAAAATGTTCAAAGAGGTATGGATGAACTTGTTCAAAAGACCAACGTTTGGCCTCTCCCTCACATTGGACAAGAAATATAGGTTACCTGCCTGCAGATTAATACAAATAACTCCCTAATTTTCATAGCTACCACAGCACACCACGTGCAGTTGGCAGATAGCGTAAGAGAAAGGAGAATGCAAAGAGTCCAGTGCTTGCGCAGCACGATTATGAAGAAAGCTAATCATGTTCCCTCTTAAGACATTTGATCAATGATCTGCTGCTACTTGAAATAAACTGACCAATTCAAAATTTGATCAAAATTACCATGGTGCTTATCTAACAGATATATTAAGATCATAGAACATAGAACAATACAGCATAGGAACAACCCTTTGGCCCACAGCAAGTGTTGAACTTGATGACAAGTTAATCTGCTGTACGTGATCCATATCCGTCCATACTCTGCGTATCCAGGTACCTATCTAAAAGTCTCTTAAACATCACTTTTCTATCTGCTTCAACTATCATACCAGGCACCCACCATTCTCTATATAAAAAACTTGCCCTGCTCATTTCCTTGCAACTGTCCATATGGTGCCAGCGCAATAACCTGGCCCTCAACACCAGCAAAACCAAGGAACTGATTGTGGACTTTGGAAGGAGTAGGAGGGGGACCCACAGCCCCATTTATATCAACGGGTCGATTGTTGAAAGGGTCAAGAACTTCAAATTCCTGGGCGTGCACATCTCCGAAGATCTTTCCTGGTCCGAGAACACTAACGCAATTATCAAAAAAGCTCATCAGCGCCTCTATTTCCTGAGAAGATTACGGAGAGTCGGTTTGTCAAGGAAGACTCTCTCTAACTTCTACAGGTGCACAGTAGAGAGCATGCTGACCGGTTGCATCGTGGCTTGGTTCGGCAATTTGAGTGCCCTGGAGAGGAAAAGACTACAAAAAGTAGTAAACACTGCCCAGTCCATCATCGGCTCTGACCTTCCTTCCATCGAGGGGATTTATCGCAGTCGCTGCCTCAAAAAGGCTGGCAGTATCATCAAAGACCCACACCATCCTGGCCACACACTCATCTCCCTGCTACCTTCAGGTAGAAGGTACAGGAGCCTGAAGACTGCAACAACCAGGTTCAGGAATAGCTACTTCCCCACAGCCATCAGGCTATTAAACCTGGCTCGGACAAAACTCTGATTATTAATAACCCATTTCCTGTTATTTGCACTTTATCAGTTTATTTATTCATGTGTGTATATATTTATATCATGGTATATGGACACATTTATCTGTTTTGTAGTAAATGCCTACTATTTTCTGTGTGCTTAAGTAAAGCAAGAATTTCATTGTCCTATACAGGGACACATGACAATAAACTCACTTGAACTTTAAACTTTCCCTTTCTGATCTCAATGCTACCCTGTCTATGCCTCTTATCATTTTATAAACTGCTATTTGGTCTCCCCTCAGCCTCTGGTGCTTTGAATAAAACAATCTAATGACTGGAGTCCTTGATTATGTTGGTTGCTTTGCTTTCCCTTCCTCAGGCAACATGGCGTAGATAGAGTTAATGGCTGGGGAGTGGGAGGCTGGTTTGTGTGATTGGCGGGGCTACATCCACAACTCTGCAATTTCATGCGGTCTTGGGCAGAGAAGGTTTTGATGCATTCAGATATGATACTTTCCACGGTGCTTTGTAGAAATTGGTTAGTCGTTGGAGGCTTTGTTGTTCTCTTGTAGCCATGGGTTCAGTGGTTGGTCCTCGAGTCCTTAATCATCCGTGATCAAGGAAGTAAAAGTATCGACAATGACACCTGACCTTGGAATTTACCCATTTTAGCCACTCTGGTAAACCTGCTGCTGTTCCTGCTCCAAAGCCACTCGGTGCCTCAGCTGCAGTGTTTCTGACTTGACCATAAAAACTGAGATGCATAATTTTGAAATATATTATACTGCTGGGCAGTTACTAGACAGAGTCTGACTTTGACTTTGAATTCCAAACCAGCTACAAAAATCTGCCAATAGAGGTAGACTGAGAATAGGCACCATTGATCTTCAAGCCTCTTAGTTTGAGCTCGTGCTTGTCTAATTACTACGTTATTGCATCAGCCTCAGCTGCCAGTACAAATCCTGCCCCAGCGCATAAACCCATGTACAGATCTGAAAGAAATAAAAAGTAAATTTGAAAACACAATTTGCTGCCAAATGGGCAAGTGAAGATCATCAGATTGCCTTAAATTAGTCTATTTGTATGTAACATCTTCCATGGGATTAATAAATGTAGCACAAAACTGTTCACATAGAAGATGGATTTCGTGCAATTTGTGCTTTTCCATATTCATCAACTACATAAACTAACATTAAAGGGTAACTGCACCCGTCTGAATAGATACATAATATTAAATGCTATAAAAATGATATCCGTGTTCTTCTGTGCAAATCAATTAAAATATATTCTAGGGAAAATCCAATGATTTACTTCCATTTACGACCATAAACCTGTCAAACTCTGTCTTTTTAAATAAACTAAGCCAAGATTTTTTGTAATGTGTTTCACTCAACATGAGATCGAAATGTAAAGCTCCCATTGGAAAAGACAGGGACAGAAATAAACACAGCTAGACTACTTGCAACTGCCTACGTTTTGCAGGTTTTAAATTTTAATACTTTTTATTTCACGCGGATTTAAAAATAAAATAATAATGCGCATTTATATTGTGCCATTTATATCCTTGGAACATCACACTAGACTTTGGATCTAATCACATTTTTAGATTGATATGATGCCAGAATGTCATGTCCGATTTGCACACTGGATAATCTCATGACTCTGCATGAATCTCTTGCCAGGGTGTTGACAAAGAAGTAAACATGATCAGGATTAGGGATAACTTCCATGCTTTTCAAAATATAGGTGATACCACCCCCCCCCCCCCCCCCCCCCCCCCCCAGCAAACTGGGTGAACAGGAAGGAGATGGGGCTAACATCTCCACCAGATGAGCCTGGAGACACAAGAAACAACAGATGCTGGGATCTTGAGCAAACCACCAAATAATGGAGGACTTAGTAATTGGTAAACAGCGAGTACCACAGGAACTCAGGAACTCGATAAACACCAAGTACTGGAGGAACACATTAAAACATCAAGTACTGGAGGAGCTCAGTACTTGATTCTATCAAAGTTCATTTTGAAGAAATTCATCTCATATTGGGAGGAGCCCAATACTATAGCTATACATAGAACTGGAGATAGGTTCTCCCCCATGCACTATATAATAGAAGAAACAAAATCCTATTTCATGTTCAATGATCCTATTAATAATCTATATAATTCTGGTAACATTCCCAGTTACTTGTAGTAACTGCATATAAACCAAATATACCATGCACTAGGGCTCCCAGATCCCTGTAGTCTCTCACAATTTAGATAATATGGCTTGTTTACATTCTTCTGTCAAAATGGACACATTGTTGCCACATTATTATTCACCGTATTTCAGTTCTTTGCCCGACACTTAACCAATCCGCCAGCCTCAAAAAGGGTCCCGACCTGAAACGTTTCCTATCCATGTTCTCCAGGGATGCTGCCTGATCTACTGAGTTCCTCCAGCACTTTGTGCCTTTTCCATGCACGTCTTAATAGCCTCTTTGTGCCACTTCACTACTTTGCTACTTATCTTCCAGTTTAGCAACCACACCTTCATTCAAGCCATTGATATAGAATATAAACCATTGATGATTCTGTGGCTCAATATTCATTACAAGTAGTCAAACAAAGAATGACCCTTTTTGCCAGGTCTGTTTCCTATTACTAGTCAATCTTCCAGCTTCATTAATGTGTTACCTCCTACATCATGAGCCTTTATTTTCTGAAATAGTCTTGATGCAGCACTTTAACATATGGTCTGAGGATATCTACCAAAGCTAAACCCACCATTTATTTATTTCCCTTTATCCACAACAAAGTTTGTTTCCCCAGAGAACTGCTAAAAAGCAAATTGGCCAAAGTGATTGTTCTTTCACAAAACAAGTTTACATTGCCTGCTTACCTTTAATTTTTTTTTCTTTTTTTTTTTCTTTTTTTCTTTCCCTTTTCCCAGCAGTAACATATTTAATAATAGCGTCCGAAATAGGGCAAGGAGGGGATGGGGAATGAAGGGGAAGGTTAGGGAAGAAAGAAAAATGGTGGGGGTTGTAATTAACAAAGATTGAAGAATTTAATGTTCATGCCATTGGGTTGTGACTTCCATAACTCTGTTTTGTTGTTCTTTGGGCATAACCACTGAATGGTCCCATTTCATGCTGTACTGATTGTTGTACAGATCATAATGTCTGTGCTGGGAAAGTTTTATATTCAAGAGGTACGGCAAGTCAATGCATAGCGCCAGACTAAAAAAAAAAACTGCTTTTTTCCACGAGCAGTAGCTCTACTCAATAACCAAAAGTCTGTAGCCTCCTTTTGCCCTGGTATTTTATTCCATTCACATGTTTAAACTATAATGTTTTATTATTAACGTTTAATGTTTATGTGTCATTTTTAATTGTTACTGTATGTCGTGTTGTTACTTGCGAGCGGGGCACCGAGGCAAATTCATTGTATGTGAACATACTTGGCCAATAAACTTAAACTTAAAACATAAACTTATTGGAGAAAGTGAGAAAGTGATGGACCATGTACCATGTACTCAAAGCCCTACAATCCCTCACAATTTAGATTATATTTTTCCTGTTAAAAAAATACAACAATCGATTTTTTTCTATATTATTATACTACATTTGTCTGATCTTTGCCTGAGATTGGATGTTATGATCTAGTGGAATGACAGAGCAGTCTGGGGTAGCGAACTGGCCTACACTGCTTTTATAGTCTTATGTTTTCATGCAAACATGTGTCCAAATCAGTCCAGTTCTTATAACCTGTATCCTGTTGTATCACCTTCACTATTGCCGTCACAGTTGTAGTAAAATCATTTGGACAGGTGCATGGATAGGATAAGTTTAAAGGGTTATGGGGCAGGCTGGACTAGTGTAGATAGCACATGTTGGTCAGCGTGGGGTAGCTGGGCCGAAGGGCCTGTTTCCACATTGTATGATTCTGATGAACTTACCAATGGGGTTTAATTTTGGAGCTCCCAATGTCGCTACTATGAGATCATGTACTCCTTTAGCATTAACAATTTACAGAGTGCATAACTCTGAAAAATTTTCAAAGCCATTTCCATCAACGTGGTTACTTCGCCAGCATGGCCAATTGTAAAATCTTACTAATTAAATGATTTAGAACAAATTTGTCTATTAAACAGCACATAAACTCATCCATCAGCAATCAATTCAGGATGACCTCAAATTTACAATGTCATGACAAATTTGTTTCATAAATTATTCATTCACTGATAGTATGACCTGTCCTTTGGTTCCTGGTCCAGAATTAGTAATTTTCTCTGATTCCTTAAGTGCCTGGTTAAAGCAATCTATCAAAAATGTATTTGTTTTCAGCATCTGTAGGTCACCTCCAGTGGCAGTATCTATCATCCATATCTAATTGACCTTGAACTGAGACGTTTGTGTCAACTATATTGGGTCAGTGATGGGTGGGAGAGCAGATCTCCTCCTCTGAATGCATTTATATCACAATTCATGAAAATCTATTTTTTTCATTATTGACACCAAATTTGCATTTATTTTTAGCATTTGATTTTTGAATGGTGGGATCTGAATTCATTTCTCTGGATGTCTTGTCCAGAAGTCTAGCTGGTAAACCAATTACACACTGCAGCTCAGCAAAGAAAGAATATTTGGTCTTGCCACAGGAGCTCTGCTTAAGTGCCATACAAATCCAAGCCTCTTCATTAGTCAAATCAGTTTTCAATGTGCTGATGTCTTCATTTTTATCAGGTTTACCATTTTACCCTCAATCTCAGTGTTACTATTTGCCTTGAAATATATGTTCACCCATTCGACTCCAAGAAATGACAGCCTCCCGTGTTTTGCTCGAATGCATCTGTGCTGCCATCCTGCTTCATTCCTGCTTTTATAGTTGCAAGGCCTAACATAATGATATCAACCCATTAATTATTTGGTGTATGAGTCTAAAATTAAGTCTGGTCACTTCCAGTCTGGATTCACTGTGACTGATCCAGCCGTAATGAATGCACAACTAAATCGAAGCAGTGACTGCTTTGAGCCACTTAAAGCCATTATGTGTTCTTCATGCAGTATCGGGCAGAGTGATAGGCAGAATACGTGGAGAACTCTAAATATATCTGGCTCATTCTATGATCATTTACTGGGGATATATGCATGATGCGTACAAGATGAAACACATCACATTTACATTTTATGTTCAAAACTAAGACAAATTCTTGCTATCTCCAGAACAGAACCTATCAGTTTTCAATGTGCTACCAGTTAGTCTAACATTGGTAGTGGGGAAACTGCTAGAGTCAGTTATTAAAGATGGGATAGCAGCACATTTGGAAAGTGGTGAAATCATTGGACAAAGTCAGCATGGAATTACGAAAGGTAAATCATGTCTGACGAATCTTATAGAATTTTTCGAGGATGTAACTAGTAGCGTGGATAGGGGAGAACCAGTGGATGTGGTGTATCTGGACTTCCAGAAGGCTTTCGACAAGGTCCCACATAAGAGATTAGTATACAAACTTAAAGCACACGGCATTGGGGGTTCAGTATTGATGTGGATAGAGAACTGGCTGGCAAACAGGAAGCAAAGAATAGGAGTAAACGGGTCCTTTTCACAATGGCGGGCAGTGACTAGTGAGGTACCGCAAGGCTCAGTGCTGGGACCCCAGCTATTTACAATATATATTAATGATCTGAATGAGGGAATTGAAGGCAATATCTCCAAGTTTGCGGATGACACTAAGCTGGGGGGCAGTGTTAGCTGTGAGGAGGATGCTAGGAGACTGCAAGGTGACTTGGATAGGCTGGGTGAGTGGGAAAATGTTTGGCAGATGCAGTATAATGTGGATAAATGTGAGGTTATCCATTTTGGTGGCAAAAACAGGAAAGCAGACTGTTATCTAAATGGTGGCCGATTAGGAAAGGGGGAGATGCAACGAGACCTGGGTGTCATGGTACACCAGTCATTGAAAGTGGGCATGCAGGTGCAGCAGGCAGTGAAGAAAGCGAATGGTATGTTAGCTTTCATAGCAAAAGGATTTGAGTATAGGAGCAGGGAGGTTCTACTGCAGTTGTACAGGGTCTTGGTGAGACCACACCTGGAGTATTGCGTACAGTTTTGGTCTCCAAATCTGAGGAAGCACATTATTGCCATAGAGGGAGTGCAGAGAAGGTTCACCAGACTGATTCCTGGGATGTCAGGACTGTCTTATGAAGAAAGACTGGATAGACTTGGTTTATACTCTCTAGAATTTAGGAGATTGAGAGGGGATCTTATAGAAACTTACAAAATTCTTAAGGGGTTGGACAGGCTAGATGCAGGAAGATTGTTCCCGATGCTGGGGAAGCCCAGGACAAGGGGTCACAGCTTAAGGATAAGGGGGAAATCCTTTAAAACCGAGATGAGAAAAACTTTTTTCACCCAGAGAGTGGTGAATCTCTGGAACTCTCTGCCACAGAGGGTAGTTGAGGTCAGTTCATTGGCTATATTTAAGAGGGCGTTAGATGTGGCCCTTGTGGCTAAGGGGATCAGAGGGTATGGAGAGAAGGCAGGTACGGGATACTGAGTTGGATGATCAGCCATGATCATATTGAATGGTGGTGCAGGCTCGAAGGGCCGAATGGCCTACTCCTGCACCTATTTTCTATGTTTCTATGTTTCTATCTCGCAATCTTCTCTCAGAGACAAGGATGCTGAACCCTAGCTTGGAATTGAATTGCCATTCCTTTGAAGAGGCCACTGATGGTCTGCTTAAGTTAAGATTAAATATATTCCCACATAACTTTACTAAAATATTTTGCAATTTGTGATAAAGAATCAGTGATTACAATAATGATCTTGGCAAAGTTGAAAGAACAAAGAAGATTACAAAACATGGTGAACACTGCCCCATCCAACTGACGTCCGTCCCCACCAGCGAAGTGATCTACCGGATTTACTGCCTCAAAAATGCAGCCAGCTTTATCATGGGTGCACAGCACTGCTCTCATTTCAATCCTGCCATGGAGAAGAAGGTGCAGGAGCCTGAAATCCGGATTCATGAGCAGCTTCTTCCCAACACCCTTCAGGCTATTAAACACTGTGAACACCAACTAAACTCCGAACTACGAATTGCCTTGATTGCACTAGGGACTTGAGGCATTGTTTATGCGTTTACACTTATTTTTACTTTGATAATGTTTTATACATTGAACAAATATGATTTGTTTATGATGGATGTTTACTGAGTTCTATGTTTACATATCTGTTGAGCTGCTGCAAGTAAGAATTTAATTGTTGCATGTTGGGACGTACAACAATATATGACATCCTGACACTTGGCTCTTGACTCTCTTGTAACATTCAACTTAAAAGGAATTGAAATTGCATCAATCGCAACATTGGGTGGTGGAGTTTTATTAACTGTTTTAAACATTAAATGCACATTGTGATAATGTGCAGAGAAAAACTGCAAGATCTGGGGGTGTATTAGTTGCTACAGAAATCCCTGGAACTGAAGCTGTTGGTGGTGCTGTCAAACAAAGCTGGTGCTGTATTTTGATACATTGCCTTCAGCAGGCCCACTATAAACATGTATCTTGATCTGCATCGTGAACTGAACTTCTGAAATTCAGAGTTCAATGAGCATATGTTTCTACGTAGCATGTTTACTAAATACAACTAAGAAAATGTTCTGAGCTGAAACCTGCCACAAAATGGTGGAGAAGGATAGCCAAATATATACATGTGTGTATATATTTATATTACGGTATATGGACACACTGATCTGTTTTGTAGTAAATGCCTACTATGTTCTGTGTGCTGAAGCAAAGCAAGAATTTCAATGTCCTATCAGGGACACATGACAATAAACTCACTTGACTTGATTAAACATTTGTAAAGTAATTTTGCAGAGAGGAAAAACTTGTCAGAATCCAGCAAAATATAGACCAAATGAAAATGTGAAGAAACTGCAGACGCTACAAATTTGCAACAAAAACAGATGACGTTGGAAACTTTCAGCAGGTCAAAGAGCATCTGCGGAAAGAGAAACAACTTAAATATTTCAGGACAAAGACCATTTCTCAGAACTGGGAGCGGGAGGTTAAAGTGATCAATGTCAAACATTATTTCGGCTTTTCTTTCCACCCTTTTATTGTTGAAAGCACTTCATCACCTTATTTCAAAATCTGTACTTTGATAATTTTATTCACTTCAAAATCCAAAAAATGGCCATAGAAACATAGAAAATAGGTGCAGGAGTAGGCCATTTGGCCCTTCGAGCCTGCACCGCCATTCAATATGATCATGGCTGATCATCCAACTCAGTATCCTGTACCTGCCTTCTCTCCATACCCCCTGATCCCTTTAGCCACAAGGGCCACATCTAACTCCCTCTTTAATATAGCCAATGAACTGGCCTCAACTACCTTCTGTGGCAGAGAATTCCACAGATTCACCACTCTCTGTGTGAAAAATGTTTTCCTCATCTCGGTCCTAAAAGATTTCCCCCTTATCCTTAAACTGTGACCCCTTGTTCTGGACTTCCCCAACATCAGGAACAATCTTCCTGCATCTAGCCTGTTCAACCCCTTAAGAATTTTGTAAGTTTCTATAAGATCCCCCCCCAATCTTCTAAATTCTAGCGAGTACAAACCGAGTCTATCCAGTCTTTCTTCATATGAAAGTCCTGACATCCCAGGAATCAGTCTGGTGAACCTTCTCTGTACTCCCATGATGTAGTTAAAATAGGACAGATGATAATGTAGATTGCAGAACCTTAATCTGCATCATTTGCAATAACTGGAGGAATTCTATCACCCAACACTTGAAAGAAGTCTCGCACTCAACATTATTTAGTAATGACGATCACATCTATGTTTTGCACTGAACGTTAGGCATTGCTGAAGTGTGAGAGTTTATGTGTCATTGTGGAGAAATGTCTGCCTTTATGAAACTTGAAATAGTGAGGGTTTATAAAAAAAGTCTACGTCTTCACTGGAGAAATAGATGCATTAATCGGACAGGCTGATTGCTTTTCATGAGAAACCCATTGAAACAAATTTGCTTGGATGGTTGCGGCAGAATGCTTAAAATACGTAGAGACCTGTCTTTGATGAATTAATGTTAATCCTTCAAGTGGCCAGGGAGGAAGCGCAATGGGGACTGGAGATGAAAAAATGCAATTAAGTTGGCATTAATGGCCGTCATCCTATTATCTTGAAAGTTTGAAGGCTGTGAACTCCTAAAAGCATAAAGATCTTCAGACTGTGTAAGATTCCAGGTCTAACTGTCAGTTTTTATTGCTAGCTTGGAAGCAATGGATTCTATCATTACTGAGAAGTTTGTATTGCCTATCATATCTGATCTCAAAGATGCATTTTCAAACTATATCCTCATCAAAAAATCTGAAATGAATTGTTGAGTAATTATTGAAATTAGCTGTTACATTTGCAAAAAGCAATTTCCTGAAAGAATCATTGAGCATCAACTTTGTTTTGTAAAGCAAATTTATGCTTTAAATATCTTACTTAAATTTATGTACAATTTATGTTTTATCGTAATTACAATCATTTTTTAAACAAGCAGCAATTTAGCCCATACAAAGATGTCCTCTGGCAATATCTTTCATTTTTCAGATTACAAAGATACTTGAAATGCTCTAGTGAATAACTAATGCTGAGATAAAAATGGAAGATGCTGGAAACACTTCACAGATCATGTGGCATCTGTGGAGAGGGATACAGGGTTAATGTCTCAGGTCAATGACACTACATTAGACCTCCGATGCTGCTGACCTGCTGAGTATTTCCAGCATTTTCTGTTTTTATTTCAGATTTCAAGCATATGCATTTTTTTTTCATTTACTTCGACTCAACCACATTAACCAAAATAGTTCAGGGTAACACAATCAACTGTTTACCTTGCCCTCACTGTCAACTGAAGGGAGAGGAACCTGTTGCACTGACACCAGGTCCTGTTTCATATCTACCCACGATATGGGACCAATGTTGATGTCCAGACCAACAATGCCTCAATGTTACAATTCCCATCACAGAATGGCCTAAATATTCTTAATTCTGTAACCCCCGGTCTCCAAGACACCGGATGTCCATTATTTCTGGTTTCTTGACCTTCCTCTAGTTTATTGTGTCCACCGGGTAACATGGCTTCCATTCCCAAAACTCGAAACTCTTAACGTAATTCACATAGAAACATAGAAAATAGGTGCAGGAGTAGGTCATTCGGCCCTTCGAGCCTGCACCGCCATTCAATATGATCATGGCTGATCATCCAACTCAGTATCCTGTACCTGCCTTCTCTCCATACCCTCTGATCCCCTTAGCCACAAGGGCCACATCTAACTCCCTCTTAAATATAGCCAATGAACTGGCCTCAACTACATTCTGTGGCAGAGAATTCCAGAGATTCATCCCTCTGTGTAAAAAATGTTTTTCTCATCTCAGTCCTAAAAGATTTCCCCATTATCCTTAAACTGTGACTCCTTGTTCTGGACTTCCCGAACATCGGGAACAATCTTCCTGCATCTAGCCTGTCCAACCCCTTAAGAATTTTGTAAGTTTCTATAAGATACCCCCTCAATCTTCTAAATTCTAGCGAGTACAAACCGAGTCTATCCAGTCTTTCTTCATATGAAAGTCCTGACATCCCAGGAATCAGTCTGGTGAACCTTCTCTGAACTCCCTCTATGGCAAGAATGTCTTTCCTCAGATTACCAATCCTTTATGATGATCATTAAAATGTAAGTTTTTGACCAACGTTTTGTGAGCATCCTAATGTGCACATGGTATGTGCCAGGTGGATGATCCATCTAGGCCTCCTCCAGAGGTACCCATCATGATCGATGTCTGCCTCTATCACACCCGTGATACTAAGTACCAGATGCATCATCTGTAATTAGATGCATCAAAGGTGAGAGGCCCTGACAACATTCTGGTCATAGTCCTGATGGGTTGTGCTCCAGAACTTGTGCATCTTTAGCCAAGCTGTTCCAGTAGCAGTGATGCACCGTAGCAACTCACTGAAAGTCCTTTGACAGATCCTTCCTAAATCACGGCCTCTACCAGCTAGAAAGACAAGAACAACAAAAGCATGGAAACATCACCTCCTGGAAATTGCCCTCGTAGCCACAAACCTTATAAATATCGACCTGGAAATATATTGGCATTCCTTCACCAGTGGGTCAGCATCCTGACACACTCTCCCCAAGCCCACGCCTCAAAGATTGTAGTGGTTCAAGAAGGTAGTTTACCATAACCTTTGTGGACAACTAACGATGGCTCAGCCCATGAAACCTGCATCACTTGAATGCATCAGAAGCCCAAGATGGTGACAGCCTAGAATTGCATGGACATTTAACTGAAGGATGAGACTCCAAGAGTAACTCCATCCATAATGGTGGCATGGTTGAGTTTTCGTGTTGACCTAAGGGCATTGTGGCATCTCTATTTTCCGTGGATTCTGCAATAGAAACTGTGTTCACTACCATCAGTCACTGCAACATCTAAATACAATACAATACAATTCAATACAATACAATTCAATTTATTGTCATTTGGACCCCTTGAGGTCCAAACGAAATGCCGTTTCTGCAGCCATACATTACAAACAAATAGACCCAAGACACAACATAATTTACATAAACATCCATCACATTGCTGTGATGGAAGGCCAAAAAAACTTATCTCTCCACTGCACTCCCCCCCCCCCCCCGGCGGGCGATGGCGATTGTCCCGTGGCCATTAAAGCCACGCCGGGTGATGCAAGGCCGCACACCGGGTCTTGGTGTTAGAGCCCCCGGCGGGCGCTCGCAGTCCCGCGGCCATTCCAAGCCGCGCGGGGCGATGGTGTAAGGCCCCGCTCCAGGAGCTCTTCAACCCCGCAACTCGGGCAGGAGAAGTCGCCGTTGCGGAAGCCCCGAAAAGCGGTCTCCCTCCAGGGACCCGCGGGCTCCCGGTGTCACTGTCCGCCAAACCCGCAGTTGCAGCCACCGAATCTCCGGAGGTCGGGTCGCAGCAGCGTCCACCACAGTTCCACCCGCTCTGGACTCGGCCAGCTCCGCGACGGTGAGGTGAGTAGTCGGCACCAGAGCCCCCGGTCTTCCTGTTGGAGGCCGCTCCTCGTTGCAGCCCCATCGACAACGGAGACCCGACAAAGAAAAGGTCGGGTCTCCCGTGCAGGGAGAGATTTAAAAGTTACCCCCTCCCCCCCACACCACCCCCACCCCCCCACACACATACCCCAACAAAAAATAACAAAAACTACATAAAAACATAGACATAAAATAATAAAAACGCAGACGGACTGCAGAGGCCGCTGCTGACGAAAGTCGCGCCGCCCACCGGATGCTTTCATTGGACTGATTCTCCTTCTGCACTGAGAGGATGGGTTCCAGGCTCCATACAAAGTTAAATGCAATGTGGGAACCAGGCTCCCCAGGGCTGCCTGATGTTTCAAGCACCAATTACCTTGAGGTCTATATCCTGCCATCTGAAGACTGCTTCACAGTCCAAATTGGTATCAATAGACAATAGACAATAGGTGCAGGAGTAGGCCATTCGGCCCTTCGAGCCAACACCGCCATTCAATGTGATCGTGGCTGATCATCCCCAATCAGTACCCAGTTCCTGCCTTCTCCCCATATCCCCTGACTCCGCTACCTTAAGAGCCCTATCTAGCTCTCTCCTGAAAGTATCCAGAGAACCGGTCTCCACCGCCCTCTGAGGCAGAGAATATGCACACTCACAACTCTCTGTGTGAAAAGATATATGTATCCTTTGAGGGTTGGCATATTGGCTACCATTAAGGTGCATATATGTATGTATGTATATGTATATGTATATATGTATGTGCATATATATAAGATCTGTCAACCTTCAGAAGATGCCAATTCATGCTTGTTGACACATCGTTACCAAATCTTTTATCTAAGCTATCCTGGATTCCATATGAATGCACATATCTGAGATGCAGTTGGATGAATGTCCATTAGTGTCACTTGAGTGTCTCCTCCTTAACTTCCTGTGCTCTGGAGGTGGCAAATGGCCTGGTAATAGTGCTTGACTATTTGATATGGGGAAAGAATGGGGCACTGGCCTGACAAGGAAATGAGTGAGATACAAACCTTATGAATTGACATTGCAGAATATGGCAGAAGTGGAAAGTGAGAAGAAGGATTTATTATACTAAAAATATCTAGTTTCCAAGGTGCTTAAATTTGTTACAAATTTGCCAAAACAGTACAAGGCTCAGATCTGGGGATAATTACAAAGTTAAGAATCCTATCGTTATTGTTCACAGTAATTTAATGCCTGAAGCACTCAAATTCACACGCCGACAGGGAAGTTAATTCAAGGTCACCTTTCTAATGGAAGAGTAGAACCCCCCTTTACAATTAAATTATATTAAGTACAATTTTAACCCAGGATAGTAAAATGAGAAACCATCCCGAACATATTAATTCAAACATCAAACTGAAAGCATTCTGACATTCAAGGAACCAGTTGCAAATACGATGCAATTGTACAAAAGCCCTGTAATGTATAAACCAAATGAGGAAAAGCAATATTTGCTGCAGATTTATATATTGGAAGGTTCTCCATTATAGCTGTCACTTTGATTCATCAATGCACTTAGAGTGATTATGCAGGACAATGCTTTCCCCCTTGTGTTACGAATGAAAGGAAAATGGCACCCAAGTGCACATTAAGTGAAATGCAATGATTCATGCACATCTAACACATGCATCTCTGGTGTGTTGCATTGTTAATACTTATTAATTATGCTGCAGAGCATGTGAGTTATTAAACCTATTGTAATGAACCTATTGTTATGCTACAGAGCATGTGAGCTATTAAATCTAATGTGCTGCTACATCACATTGTTCCATTGAATTTAAAGGACCATAACATGCATTGAGTGCATAATGGCCTCCAACCCAAAACCACTCCAACACACATGAGTATTTGGTTGTCTGGCAGAGCTATAGTAATTGTGGAGCAGAGATATTTGAGAGGTGATTTTATTAAAGGTACACAACATCATATTGCAAATTCAAACTAGGTCAAAAGGGGAGGTCATTTAAGACTGAGGTGAGAAAAAATGTTTTCACCCAGAGAGTTGTGAATTTATGGAATTCCCTGCCACAGAGGGCAGTGGAGGCCAAGTCACTGGATGGATTTAAGAGAGAGTTAGATAGAGCTCTAGGGGCTGGTGGAATCAAGGGATATGGGGAGAAGGCAGGCACGGGTTATTGATTGGGGACGATCAGCCATGATCACAATGAATGGCGGTGCTGGCACGAAGGGCCGAATGGTCTCCTCCTGCACCTATTTTCTATGTTTCTATGTAATTCCTTCCTCTCATATTAACCCTATGTTCTCACTTTTGATACCCTTACCACCATTCACAATTGTAAATACAGTACCTCTATCAAATCACCGCATCATCAGGTTGATGGGCTGAATGTTCACTTTCTGTGCAGGAACAATTCAGATTCCATGACCATGAAATGAACTGCTGGAGAAACTCAGTGCGCCAGGCATGATCTGTAGAGGCACAGTGATGATTGACATTGTGGGTCGAGACTCTCAATCACGATCTGAAAAATGGCAACTGTCCCTTTGGCATCACATGTGCTGTCTGACCTGCTGGGTTCATCCAGCAGCTTTCTTCTCTGTTGCTCCAGATTCCAGCATCTACAGTATTTGCTGTATCTTGTGTCTCAGATTCTATGATCATTGTTTGCTATGCAGGTTGTCAAACCATTGAAACGGATGGAATAAAGCAAGACCAATGCAACAATTGGCTAATAGGTCCTGTATCTTGCGCAGTATTTTTATTTTTCAATTTTTATTTAATTTCCTGTTGAAAGTTACTCCCAGAGATGTTTTCATCACCTTTTCACGGAGTCTGTTCCAAATTATAGCAACATATTGCATTACAACGAGCTAATTTCTCCTCAGGATATTTCAACAATTATCTTAAATTTAGCACGTCTGGTTGCTGGGACATCAAGGGATACAAGTTGAGAACAAATGAGGTGTTGAGGTGCAAAAATCAACCGAGCACTTACTGATATGTGAAGAGGCCCCAAGAGATCGAATAGTTTGCCTCTGCTTATATTACTTATTTGGAATATAGAACATAAAACAGTACAGCACAGGAACTGGCCCTTCAGCCCACAATGTCTGTGCCGAACATGATGCCACGTTAATCTCCTCTGCCTGGATGTGATTCATATCCCTCCATACCCTGCATATCCATGTGTTTATCGAAAAACATTTTAAACACCACTATCATAGCTGATTCCAACACTTCTCAGGTATAGTGGTTAAATTACTGGATTAGCAGTCAGACTTCTGAAGCATTGATCAAGAGACTTGAGTTCAAGATCCACCATGGCACCTGGGGAGGTTAAATTTAAAGGTGGCATGGTGGCGTAGTGGTAGAGCTATTGCCTTGCAGCATCAGAGACCCGGGTTCGATCCTGACTACAGGTGCTTGTCTGTACGGAGTTCATGCATTCTCCCTCTGACCTGCATGGGTTTTCTCCGAGGTCTTTGGTTTCCTCCCACACTCTAAAGATGTACACATACAGTATGTAGGTTAATTGGCTTGATATGAATGCAAATTGTCCCTAGTGTGTTACTAGGATAGTGTTTGAGTGCGCGGGTTGCTGGTCGGTGCGGACTCGGTGGGCCGAAGAGCCTGTTTCCGCGCTGTATCTCTCAACTAAACTAAATAACTCTTCCTGTAATCTGATGATCAAAACTGCACAGATTTGTAAATCTGCAACATGTCTTCCTGACTATTACACTCAATGCCTCTACTGATGAAGGCAAGCATATCATACAACGTTGTTACCATATTCTTTGCAATCCTCCTGTCAGTGGAAATAATGTGTCACTATTTATCCAGGCAAAAACCTTTCAGAACTTTGAACATATTCTCGATATGTTTCTATTCCAAGAAGAATTCCTCATCCCTCATAGAAACCTAACCATTTTCCTCTACCTTTATGTCATCCTTCATAAGAAGAGTAATTGTAGGATGCACAGCATATGGGTCTCTCGAGCTGGTCACCTGGATACAGTTTGTTGCCATATATAACTCAGTGCACATGCAAGATTACAGCACAAAAACGAGCTATCCTTCCTCCGAATCAACTGACATAATTCAACTTCCAGCTAATTTCCCACATCCTTTAAAACTCCTCCTCTTCAACCAACAACTCGGTTTCTTTCTGCAAGAATTGATGGTGTCTTATTCAATAGCTCTATTCTCGGGTTAGAGTTCAGCTTTATTTTTCCCTCGATGATTGACAGGTTGACTACTGACATATCAAAAGTGGTAGGTTGGCAAATAATATCTATACATCTGACTCTCACAGTCACCTGACAACCAATTTAGTCCCATATTTCTTCTGAGCTTTTTCTTCCAAAACCAAAAGCAATCTCCATATGACAGATCTAACAGACAAGAGTTCACGTCAAGGGATGTTGACATCAACCTTGTCGAGCCGCTTTCCATATTAGGCAATTAATCATGACAAGTTTCAATTATTTTTCTGTTATATCCTAAAAAAAACTAACATCTAAAACAGAAACAAATGCACCAGAAATACAAAGCAGCTTATAAGGAGCTTTCAGGCTTATTTCAGAAATCTTTGAAGTTCTGGAGCTGCTTTGGTGTAGAAACTATTTCCAGCATCAGAATGCCTGTAACAAAAGGACACAAATTAAGGTAATTGGTAAAAAGAAGCATAGAGGATGTAACATAGTTTGATTGGTGCAAATGTTGCCGAAGCAGATGCAATGGGTTTTCTATAGTCAAAGACAATATCCATTTTTTTCCCCACAAAAAATTTGAAGACATTTTATTTGCTTCCCCCCCCCCCCCCCCCCCCCCTCCCCCAAAATGGGTTATGACTAAGTCTGCTGATATTGAGCTGCATTTGTGTCGGGGAATGTGATGTAATGTCTGTCTCCATTTTCTGAGCCAAGTATGGTACATGGGACATGTGCAATAACTTCATTATCTTGTCTCTGGCAAGTTATGGGACAAGCTAAATAAGATTGCATAAATGCAACCATTTATTGTAAATAACATTTATTCGGAACAAAAACCCCATATAAAGTTAGGCCCAGAATAAGTCTATGCTGATGGTGATGCTTTGTGCAAGCTTTCTCCCATCCATCTTCATCTCATCCATCTTTCCGTCAAATCCATCTGTATTATCTATCTCGATTGTATTGTGTGACTGAGAGTTTCCACATTTTCTCCACTCAGTTTGTTGAAGCCAGAGTTTGCTCTTTCATGATAAATTAAGTGACCAAGGGAGAAATATTACACGATTATATCAATTTTATATTTTTAATAAATATAACTGCACAAAATGGACAAACACGAAGAAGAAGAATTCTGATACAATCTTATTAAAAAAAACACAAGGGAAAGGCTGACGATAAACACTTGGCTGCTACTTTGATGCTAATCTGCTTTAGAACTGTTCAAATGTCAGGAGATGTTTTATATCACTCGCAAATACGATGGAAGTCTGAAACAAGGTTATTGTTGGTAGAATATTTTATCAGAGAGGTCTTCTTAAAACAAAATGTGAACAGGCAGTGGCTTTGTGCACATTAGCAACAGTACCATCCAACCTAATTTTAGAATGCCAAAGCACATTGTCTAGATTGTTTTCAAGATACATTTAATACGGTAGCATTTGGAAAGAATAATTCTGAATGAATTAGTTTAAGTACACAAACTGAATTACCAGACCATGAGCATATATTGAGAAAATTACAAGGATGGCAGAATTCCATAGAAAAGTGGAACAATAATTGAATTCCCATTTTTTTAATCACTAGGCTGTAAAACTATGATTCATTTGAACAGTCTACCTTGCAAATCTATGTAGATTTGTGTTGAATTTGTAATAATACCGATACGAAATTGCGAAAACACTATCCATTAATCTGTGTTTAGCAGTGGCTCCTGATGCAATATTGTGCTCCATTTAGCAAAATCAAACCAACCAGTGAGCAAGTCTAAACATTTCAAGGCGGGTAACTATAGACCGGTTAGTCTAACATCGGTGGTGGGTAAAATGTTAGAGACAATTATTAAAGAAACACTAACGGGGCACTTGGATAAACATGACTTCATCGGACAGAACCAGCATGGTTTTGTGAAGGGGAAGTCCTGTTTAACGAATCTGCTCGAATTCTTTGAGGAAGTAACAACCCGGGTGGATAAAGGGGAACCGGTGGATGTGGTATACTTGGACTTCCAAAAGGCTTTTGACAAGGTGCCACATAAGAGACTATTGCTAAAAATAAAAAATTATGGGATTGGGGGTAATATATTAGCATGGGTAGAGGATTGGCTAACAAATAGGAAGCAGAGAGTGGGGATAAATGGTTCATACTCGGGATGGCAACCGGTAACTAGCGGGGTTCCGCAAGGGTCGGTGCTGGGACCCCAGTTGTTCACAATTTATATAAATGATTTGGAGGAGGGAACCAAGTGTAATATATCAAAATTTGCGGACGATACAAAAATGGGAGGAAAAGTAGGGGATGAGGAGGATAGGAAGAGTCTGCAAAAGGATATAGATAAGCTAGGTGAGTGGGCAACAACTTGGCAGATGAAATTTAATACTAATAAATGTGAAGTCATTCACTTTGGGGAAAAAAATGATAGGGCAAGTTATTTTCTAAATGAGGAGGAGCTGCGTTGTAATGCAACGCAAAGGGATCTAGGGGTAGTAGTACATGAATCACTAAAAGTTAGTATGCAGGTGCAGCAAGCAATCAGGAAGGCCAATGGAGTTTTGGCCTTTATTGCTAGGGGGATTGAGTATAAAAACACAGAGGTCTTGCTGCAGCTGTACACAGTATTAGTGAGACCACATTTGGAATACTGTGTACAGTTCTGGGGTCCATACTTAAGAAAGGATGTACTAGCCCTGGAGGCAGTGCAGCGAAGGTTTACAAGATTAATTCCTGCAATGAGGGGATTGACATATGAGGAAAGGTTAAGTAGGCTGGAACTCTACTCTTTGGAGTTTAGAAGAATGAGAGGCGATCTCATTGAAACATATAAGATCGTGAGGGGCCTTGATCGGGTGGATGCACCGAGGATGTTCCCAATGATCGGGGAAACTAGAACTAGGGGACATAGTTGCAGAATAAGGGGGGGCTCTTTTAAAACTGAGATGAGGAAGAACTTCTTCACCCAGAGGGTGGTTAATTTATGGAATTCACTGCCCCAGGGAGCAGTGGAAGCAGAAACGTTAAATATATTTAAGTCTAAAATAGATGTTTTTTTAGCTGCCAAGGGGATAAGGGGCTACGGGGAGAGGGCAGGGATATGGACCTAGGTATGGTTAGTATAGTAAGACCTGAGTGATCTCCTGGACAAGTGTCGATCGCCTGGATTGGGGTCGGAGAGGATTTCCCGGATTTTTTTCCCGAATTGGACCTGGGTTTTTATCCGGTTTTTTGCCTCCCCCAGGAGATCACGCGGTTCTTGGGGTGGAGAGGGGTGATAGCGGTATAAAGGGGAGGATAGTGTCTTGTGTTCTGTGTCTTGTGTCTACTGTTTGTGGGTAAGGGTGTTTGTTTAGTGTTCAGCCATGAGCGAATGGCGGTGCGGGCTCGACGGACCTGGTGGTCTACTCTCGCACCTACTTTCTATGTTTCTATGTCTATTTCAGTTCGAAGATAAGAATTGCTGAGTCATTTTTGAGATTAATGCATTCACATAACAAATACAATATTGTATTTGCTTGTTTATCATTTTTTTTTATAAATCCATCCGAAGCAAGGGTTTTTTCATCATAAATTATTGAAAAATCAGTGCTGGATACTCAAACCTGTTCTTCTCTGGGACACTCACTGACCATATGTTTATAGCTCAGTTAACAAGTCCCATTGCACTTTGATCTGTCAGATGTCGCTCACGGAAATGTTTCTTACATTCCTTCAATTATTCCGTCATAATTGGTATCATGACCATTTGTCAATGGTTTTTGCATCGACTCAAAAATGTAAGTTCAAATATGTTACTTTGCATATTTTTTTCTTGTCAAAACAGTGACAGGTGTCTTTCAAAATGGCAGCCAAGTGTTTATCATCTGCCTTTCCCTTGTGTTTTTTTTTAAAGATTGTATCAGAATTTTTCTTCTTCGTGTTTGTCCATTTGTGCAGTGCAATATATTTGTTAAAAATTAAATTGATATAATCGTGTAATATTTCTCCCTTGATCACTTAATGAGTCATTCAACCCAACGTGTTCATGGTGGTACTGATGCTTCCATATGAGTCACTGCCAACCCTATTGCCATATCCTTCCTGTGATACTACCTTTTGATAATTCAGAAGATAGACACAAAAAGCTGGAGTAACTCAGCGGGACAGACAGCATCCCTGGAGAGAAGGAAAGGGTGACATTTCGGATTGAGACTCTTCTTCAGACTGGTTAGGGATAAGGGAAAGGAGATATATAGACAGTGATGTGGGGAAATAAAGAACAATGAATGAAAGATATGCAAAAAAGTAACAATGATAAAGCAAACAGGCCATTGTTAGCGAAATATGAGATGCTGTTCCTCCAATTTGCTTTTAGCCTCACTCTGACAATGGAGGAGACCAAGGATAGAAAGGTCTGTGTAGGAATGGGAAGGAGAATTAAAGTGTCCAGCTACCGGGAGATCAGATAGGTTCAGACGGGCTGAGCGAAGGTGTTCTGCGAAACGATCGCCCAGTCTGCATTTGGACTCACCGATGTATAAGGGTTCATATCTTCAACAACGGTTACAGTGAATGAGGTTGGAGGAGGAGAAAGTGAACCACTGCCTATCCTGAAAGGATGTTTGGGTCCCTGGACAGAGTCGAGGGAGGAGGTATAGGGACAGGTGTTGCATCTTCTGCAGTTGCAGAGGAAGGTACCTGGGGAGGAGGTGGTTTGGGTGGGAAGGGATGAGTTGATCAGGGAGTTGCAGAGGGAACGGTCTCTGCGGAAGGCGGAAAGGGGAGGAGATGGGAAAACGTGGCTAGCGGTAGGATCCTGTTGGATGTGGCGGAAATTTCGGAGGATTATATGTTGTATGCAACGGCTGGAAGGTAAGGACTAGGGGGACTCTGTGTCTCTTGTGACTAGGGGGAGGCGGAGCAAGGGCGGAGCAACGGGATACCAAGGAGACACGAGTGAGGGTCTCATCTATGATGGGAGAGGGGAGCCCCCGTTCCCTAAAGAATGAGGACATCTCGGATGTTCTAGTGTGGAACAACCTCATCTTGGGTGCAGATGCAGCATAGCCGGAGGAATTGGGAGTAGGGGATAGAGTCTTTGCAGGAAGCAGGGTGGGAAGAAGTGTAGTCTAGATAGTTGTGGGAGTCAGTGGGTTTGTAAAATACGTCAGTCATTAGTCTATTTCCTGTGATGGAGACTGTGAGATCAAGAAAGGGGAGGGAGCTGTCGGGGATGGTCCAAGTAAATTTGAGTGCAGGATGAAAATTGGTGATGAAGTTGATGAAGTCCATGAGTTCTGCATGGGCGCAGGAGGTAGCACCGATGCAGTCATCAATCTAACGGGGATAGAGTTCGGGCATAGGGCCAGTGTATGCCTGGAACAGGGATTGTTCAACATAACGTACAAAGAGGCAGGTATAGCTGGGGCCCATGCATGTGCCCATAGCTACGCCTTGGACTTGGAGGCAGAGGGAGGAGTCAACGGTGAGGACCAGCTAGAGGACCAGCTAGTAGAGTGTTAGTAGAGGGAAATTGGATGATTCTGCGGTCAAGGAAGAAACAGAGGTCTTTAAGGCCTTCCTGGTGGGGGATGGAGGTGTAGAGTGACAGAATGTCCATTGTGAAGATGAGGGAGTCGGGGCTCGGAAAGCGGAAGTCATTAAAGAGACGAAGGGCATGTGAGGTATCTTGGACATAGGTCGGGAGAGATTAGACCAGAGGGGATAGGATGGAATTGATGTACTTGGAAATCATTTCCATGCGACAGGAGCAGGCAGAAACAATGGATCTGCCAGGGCAGTTACGTTTGTGGATTTTGGGGAGAAGGTAAAAACTGTCTGTGCGGGGCTGGGAAACGATAAAGGGCCTGTCTCACTTACGTGTCCTTGGCACGCAAATTACGTGACCTCGTGGTCGCGTTGTGCCGCGAAGGTCGCGCGCGAATTCATGCGTACGCACAGCCGTCTGGAGTGCGTGACGCCAGTTGAAGATGGACTCAAAATGCTGGAGTAACTCAGCGGGACCGGCAGCATCTCTGGAGAGAAGGAATGGGTGACGTTTCATGTCGAGACTCTTCTTCAGTCTGAAAGAAGGGTCTTGACCCGAAACGTCACCCATTCCTTCTCTCCAGAGATGCTGCCGGTCCCGCTGAGTTACTCCAACATTTTGTGTCCATCTTCAATTTTCTTGGCCCCGCTCTGGGAGTAGAAGAGGGGCTGATCCGGACTGCAACGGCCGTGAGCCCCAGGCCGAGTTTGGCGATTGTTTGCCTGCTTCTGCTGCTGTTGGAGGTGAGACATTGTGTCGCGCCAGGGTCTTGGGCCTGTCCCACTTTGGCTGTCAGTTACGCAACAGGCCGTTGCCACGAGAAGATTTTGTTCGCTACAAAATGATGATGCGCACAACTACATACCCCTCGTCGCTTCTCAGTGGGACCAACCCCACGAGGCCATACGATGCCCGTGCGCCTCAACGCGAACACGAGGTAGCGTAATTTGCCTGCCAAGGACATGTAAGTGGGACAGGCCCTTTAGTTTGGAGGTTGTGGAAGGCATGAAATCAATAACGATGTTTGAGATTAAGGTCTGGGGCTCATCTGTGGTCCAAGGAGGAGGTGTCTGAGAGTTGTCACCTGGCCTCAGCCCGGTCGAGGTTAGCGCACCAGACTACCATGGCACCTCTCTTGTCGGCAGGTTTGATTATAATGTCAGGGTTGCTGCAGAGTGAGTGGAGGGCTGTACGTTCAGAGGGGGTGAGGTGAGAGTAGGTAAGGGGAGTGGAAAAGTTGAGACAGTTGATATAACGATGGCAGTTGGAAATAAAGAGATCTAGAGATGGTAGAAGTCCGTTCAGGGGAGTCCAAGAGGAGGGGGACTGGTGGAGACGGTGGTGAGGACTCCTTCCCATAGAAAAAGGCACGGAGGTGGAGGCAGAGGCGACAGAAGAAAAGTTCCATATTGTGGCGGACCCTGAACTCGTTGAGGTGGGGGCGGAGGGGTACCAATGTTGAGGACAGACCGTTCCGTATCAGAAAGGGGGAGGTCAGGGGGGATGGTGAAGGCACGACAAGGGTGTGGGTTGTGGTCAGAGGAGGGCCGGGGAGTGGACAGAGGCCAAGGCGAGGTCTGTTGGGGGGATGGTGGGTGTTGAGAGAGGATGGGGGCGTGAGGACTATTGTGTGGGTGTAACTACATCATCCCCATACTGCTTACTCTCTGGGGAAATAATTTGCTCCTGAATTCCCTTACATCAGAGACTTTAATCTTTGGACTTCTGTGCTAGTTTTCTCTCCCTTTACCCACATCAAACCATTTTAATCATTAAGTTGTGTAGGAAGGAACTGCAGATGCCAGTTTAAACCGAATATAGACCCAAATGAGGGGTAACTCATCGGGATACGCAGCATCTCTGGAGAGAAGGAATGGATGACTTTTCGGGTCGAGACCCTTCTTTAGACTGAAAGTCACGGGAAAGGAAAACTAGAGATTTAGACGATGGTGTCGAGTGATAGAGAACAAATGCATGAAAGATATGCATATCAGCATTTTGTGTTAATCATTAAGCATTTTAATCAAAGCTTTTTAATGATAAAGACTGTGATCAGGCCTTCCCTCTGTTTTCTGGAGTCTGTGCTAGTGAAGTATGAAGCAAGAAATTACAACCAAATTAGTTCAAAACAGCAGCGTCAATGCAGCAGCAGTAAAAAGTGAGTTCGGTATTCCGACTGTGCATGCCCAGGTATTAGGTCATTTGCGATAAACATTCTCGGCAGCTCAGCTCAGCAGGGCTGCCAACATTGGGTGAGAGTTGGGAGTGAGAAATTGCGAGAGACCAAGCCCGAGGAAGTATAGCGACTGGAGGGGGGAGGAGGGTGTCCCCATCCCATTGGTATGGAACATTTGCATTTTTCAGCTTGAAATTGTGCAATATGGTGCATACTGTAGCGAGTCTTTTAACTTACACTTGAATGCAATATATATGCTTTAAATTGGATTGGAGCGTTTTTGAAAGGGGGGAGGCTGTGCAATCACTGATCACTGGCCTTGGGGGTACCCGGTGAGGGAGTGGAGCAACCGAATGGGGAGAGGGTGTGGAAGGAGGGTGTCCCCCCTCCCAGGATAGGAACTTTTTGAAATTTGATGTATTCAAATAATTTTTAGTGCACTGTAGAAGTATGATTTCAATGTTTTTTGTATGAAGTATTTTTAAGAGGTAACTTTTTAAGGAGTAACTTTATCCACACAAAGGGTGATGGGTGTATGGAACAAGCTGCCAGAGGAGGTAGTTGAGGCAGGGACCATCCCAACATTTAAGAAAAAGTTAGACTGATACATGGATAGGACAGGTTTGGAGGTATGGACCAAAAGCAGGTGGCGTAGCTGGGACATGTTGGCGGGTGTGGGCAAGTTGCACCGAAGGGCCTGTTTTCACACTGTATCACTCTATGACTACATTATACCTCCACCATGCATGAATGCTTCAAAATCAAGTGATCGAGTTTTATTGCCATATACTCAAGCATAGAAACATAGAAAATAGGTTCAGGAATAGGCCATCAGCCCTTCGAGCCAGGACTGCCATTCAATATGATCATGGCTATTCATCTAAAATCAGTACCTCTTTCCTGTTTTTTCCCCATATCCCTTGATGCCGTTAGCCCCAAGAACTAAATGTAACTCTCTCTTGAAAACATCCAGTGAATTGGTCTGCACTGCCTTCTGTGGCAGAGAATTCCACAGATTCACAACTCTCTGCGTGAAGAAAGTTTGTTCTCATCTCAGTCCTAACTGGCCCCCCCTTTATTCTTAAACTGTGACCCATGGTTCTGAACGTCCCCAACATCGGGAACATTTTCCTGCAGTTACAGTAAGTGAAAATCTAGCAGGCAAGCAGGATGTTTTCACCAACCACCCCCATTTGAAGTCCACTATCTTCCACCGTATCTAGCCAGTGCTTGGTACTTACTTCCAGCAGCCACTGGTTGTCCTCCAGGATGCACCGAGCCGCAGCCTGATCCATGCCGGTCACCTGGGCGAATTCGGCACAGAGAATCAACGGTTCGACGCCTCCGACGGCCCGGGACTATTGCACTGAGGCTGCTCCATGGCCGGAGCTGCAGTGAGCGACTCGCCAGCCCGGCAAACACTCTCCAGCCCCGCTCCCCGTCCGCATCTGTCCCCGCCGCTGTTTCCGCTTCCAACACCCGCGGCCCATGCAGTTGATATAAGTTTTGAAATTTTCGTTGATCACAGAATTTCTCCCAACAGAGCGAGATAAATTTGTGATCCGCGTGAGAATTTGGTGAAATGCGTGATTCTCACGCTCAATGCATGGGAGTTGGCAGCCCTGCCTCTCTATCCCCTCTCCCTCTCCCCCCTTCTCTCTCTCCCCTCTCTCTCTCCTCTCTCTCTCCCCTCTCTCTCTACCTCTCTTTCTCTCCCCTCTCTCTCTCCCTCCCACCTCACTCTCATCCCTCTCTCTCTCTCCCCCTCTTCCGCTCTCTCTCCTCTCAACCCCCCTCTCTCTCCCCTTCTCTCTCCCCTCCCCCTCTCTCTCTCCCCTCCCCCTCTCCCTCTCCTCTCTCCCCTGTCTCACCCCTCTCACTCTCTCCCCCTCCCTCTCTCCCTCTCTCATCCTCTTTCTCTCTCCTCCCTCTCTCTCCGCCCTCTCTCTCTCCTCTCTTCCCCTCTCTCTCCCCTCCCTTTCCCCCTCCCTCTCTCTCTCTTCCCCCTCTCTCCCTCCCACCTCACTCTCCCCCTCTCTCGCCCCATCTCTCCTTTCTCTCCCCCCCTCTCCCCTCTCTTTCCCTAATTCTCTCCCCCCTCTCTCCTCTCTCCTCTCCCCCTCTCTTTCTTCTCTCTGCCCCCGTCTTCTCTCTCTCTCCCTCTCTTCCCCCCTCTCTCTCCCTCTCTCTCTCTTTCTCCCTCCCTCTCTATCTCTCCCTCTCTCTCCCTCTCTACCCACTCTCCCCTCCCTCTCTGTTTCTCCTCTCACCTCTCTCTCTTCCCCCTCTCTCTCTCCTCTCTCTCTCTCCTCTGTCTCTATCTCCTCTTTCTCTTTGGCCCCCCATCTCTCTCTTTCCCCCTCTCCCCTCTCTCTTTTACCACCCCTCTCTCTTCCCCTCTCTCTCCCATTCTCTCCTACCCTCTCCTCCCTCTCCACCCCCTCGCTCTTCCCTCTTTCTTCCCTCTCACCCCTCTCTCTCTTCCCTCTCTCTCTTCCCCCCCTCTCCCACCTCCCTCTCTCTCTCCCCTACCTCTCTCTCCCCTCCTCTCCCTCTTCTCTCTCTCCATTCACGCCCCCTCTGTCTCTCCTCTCTCTCTCCTCTCACCCCCCTCTCATTCCCCACTGTCTCCCTGTCTCCTTCCCCTCTCTCGCTCTCCACCTCCCTTTGAGAGTCCGTCCCTTCGGCACAGAGACTCTCGCGGCAGCGGCACAATGCTTCCGTCGGCTCCGCGGCTCGGGACTCTTGCACTGTCCGGAGTGCTCCATGGCCGGAGCTGCAGCGTCAGCCCCGCAAACACTCGCCAGCGCCGCAAACACTCGACAACGTGCAAACACTCACAAGTCCCGGCTCCCCGCATCTGTTCCCGCAGCTGGTTCTGCTCCCATCCCTCCCGCAGCCCCTGCTCTCCAACACCCGCGGACCATGCAGTTTATCCGAGTTTTTACATTTTCGTCGATCACAAAATTTCTCACCACTGAGCGTGAGAAATTTCTGATCAGCGTGAGGGCGTGAGAGTTTGCTTGAGGGAAAGGGGAGAGGCAGCGAGACCTGGGTGTCATGGTACACCAGTCATTCAAAGTAGGCATGCAGGTGCAGCAGGCAGTGAAGAAAGCGAATGGTATGTTAGCTTTCATAGCAAAAGGATTTAAGTATAGGAGCAGGGAGGTTCTACTGCAGTTGTACAGGGTCTTGGTGAGACCACACCTGGAGTATTGCGTACAGTTTTGGTCTCCAAATCTGAGAAAGGACATTATTGCCCTAGAGGGGGTGCAGAGAAGGTTCACCAGACTGATTCCTGGGATGTCAGGACTGTCTTATGAAGAAAGACTGGGTAGACTTGGTTTATACTCTCTAGAATTTAGGAGATTGAGAGGGGATCTTATAGAAACTTATAAAATTCTTAAGGGGTTGGACAGGCTAGATGCAGGAAGATTGCTCCCGATGTTGGGGAAGTCCAGGACAAGGGGTCACAGCTTAAGGATAAGGGGGAAATCCTTTAAAACCGAGATGAGAAGAACTTTTTTCACACAGAGAGTGGTGAATCTCTGGAACTCTCTGCCACAGAGGGTAGTCGAGGCCAGTTCATTGGCTATATTTAAGAGGGAGTTAGATGTGGCCCTTGTGGCTAAGGGGATCAGAGGGTATGGAGAGAAGGCAAGTACGGGATACTGAGTTGGATGATCAGCCATGATCATATTGAATGGCGGTGCAGGCTCGAAGGGCCGAATGGCCTACTCCTGCACCTAATTTCTATGTTTCTATGTTTCTATGTAAGAGTTGGCAGCCTTGATACAGACCTGTGTTTCATCCGTAGTCAGGATCGAACCCGGGTCTCCGGCGCTGCAAGCGGAGTTGCATTGCTACTGGACCATCCCCGTCCCCTCCCGAGTTTCACATCCCTGGCAGGGGGCAGCCGGAGATTCCCGGGGAGACCCTGGAATGATGGCACTCCCTCCAATTCCGAAACCAACCTTTCTGTCCTGGGCTTCCTCCATGGCCAGAGTGAGTCCCACCGCAAATTCGAGGAGCAGCACTTCATATTTAGCTTGGGGAGTTTACACCCCAGCGGTATGGACATTGACTTCTCCAATTTCAGGAAGTCTTTGCTTTCTCCCTCCTACCCCTCCGCTTCCCAGCTCTCCCACAGCCTACTGTCTCCGCCTCTTCCTTTCTTTTTCCCGACACCCCCCCACCCCCACCCCCCCACATATTCCGTCTGGGGCCCTTGCGTCCTTATGGCATTAACATTGAATTCTCCCAATTTGGCTAGCCCGTGCTGTCTCCTCCCCTTCCTTAACCCTCTAGCTGTCTCCTCCCACCCTCCCATCCGCCCGCCCTCGGGCTCCTCCTCCTCCCCCCCTTTTCCTTCTTTCTTTCCCCACCCTCCATCAGTCTGAAGAAGGGTTTCGGCCCGAAACGTCGCCTATTTCCTTCGCTCCATAGATGCTGCTGCACCCGCTGAGTTTCCCCAGCAATTGTGTGTACCTTCGATATTCCAGCATCTGCAGTTCCCTTTTGAACAGTCTGAGGAAGGGTTTTGATCCAAAACGTCGCCTATTCCTTCGCTCCATAGATGCTGCCTCACCCGCTGAGTTTTTCCAGCATTTTTGACAAATCCCATGATTCCTTGTGTTTTTCGGAATACCGAACTCGCTTATTGGGTATGAAAATTAATTAGGGCTATATCACCATCATGCAATTAATGTATAAAATAGCTCAGTTAGTTTTCTGGAAAGCGAACAAAATGAGGATAATGCTAAAACACCAATCATTTTGATTGAAAAAATATTTAAACAACATTTCATTGGGTTTATTACTTAACCAACAATAATGTTTAACTTGCAGACATGTCAACTTTTCTACAAATTCAATGCCGTGTCCTAATAATGGTTGAATTGAATGGATAGCAAAACAGGAAGAAGGAAGCAATTGTTCACTTCAGTTCAGGTTCAGTTCAGTTTAGTTTATAGTCATGTCTACTGAGGTACAGTGAAAGGCTTTTATTTCAAAAGGTTTCAATTGGGAGATAATTCTCTGTCTTTCTGATCAAGCTTTTCCAGAAAGTTAAAGGAGCAGGTTTGGAATTGAGTGGACAGAAACCTAGCAATTCATCAGCACCTTTACAAGAGCAGCACCTTGGTCCCACTGAATCTTCCTTACCATTGCACCATGAGCCTTGTTAATCAATTTCCGGATTTTCCAGATTTTCACAATTTTCTAGCACAGCCCAAACAGAAAGGCCTTTCCATCACCAACACGTTGAGGAGATTGTGGAGAATATATCTGGGGATGACAAAAAGGGTTATGGATCGAAAGTTGGTGACATATAGGGCAAGTGTAAGTTGCTGGTGGCTGGTAAATAGGAGGTTAAGTGTTGATTATTATCAGGAGGGGCAGTAGCAAGGGAAGCAAAGAGAGAGGAAATCAGTGAATAAAATCCGTAATATAAAAAAGATAACAACGGTTTCCAGCTTGGAGCTGTGGTCTGTTGAGAGACACTATCTTCTATTTGCACAGCTGTACTAATAATCTTCTGGAGCTGAATGGATCAATAATAGATGCACCTTATATCAACATATCCTAATATCTCCAAGAATGTTCCAAGCAATCATTGCAACAGGAAGTGAGTTCATTGCACGCATGTCCAATGAGAAAAACAGCTCATGGTGATTCATGATGCAAAGATGGTAATTGAACCTTTGGAGTGGTGCATTTTAATCAAGCGTTAATCAGGTAAGGTTCCACTCAGGAAACTGACATTCATACAAGTAACACTGAGGATTACAAAGGGAATTAGTGAGGAATGAGATAGCATTGCGAGTTGGCGGGAGACACAATGCCTAAAATGGCCTCCTTCTATGTCATGAGGACATATGTATAACTCGATCTCTCAGAAATTGTCTCACACACACCTGGTTCAAACTTGTTAAATCACAGCAAATTCTCTCACATTCTCTCACATCATATGTTTAAATTTCATGTTGCTTGAAATGATCTCTGATTGTGGTCTGCGATTTACCAATTAAAAATACCGTAAAGTGAATCAATCCACTTATGCAAACAAACTTGCTTAGATTTCTTCTAAACACAAGAGAGGTATAGGTTCCAAATTAAAAGGTGGAATCTGAAATAATTAAGTAGCTCAACACCTTAACTTAAAGATCGTTCAGCTGTAGTTTTACTCTCCTGATTAACACATTCTTGAAAATGAGGCTTAGTTATGGAATTTAAAACATCATAGTTCGCAATAACATAAACATACTCATATCATCATTTATAACATCTACAGGGCCTATCCCACTTGGCCGTCATTTCCGCGTCATGCAGATGGTGCGCGAAGATTTTGTACATCACAAAATCCTGCGATGCCGCGCGCAGCCGCGCGTCACTGCCTATGTCATCGCGCACCATGTATGCGTAATGCGCACCATGCGCGCATCACGTGCGTGTCACGACGCGTGCATCGTGACGCTTAAATGATGTCACGTAAATTACGAGCAAATGACGGACAAGTGGGACAGGCCCTTACATCAACATGCGTATTCATTTCAAAATAATAATCCCATAAAATTGTAACATTCTGTACCTTCATTAATACTTTTACTTTAAGGCCTCGGGGTTATTGAAAACCTTTTTTTCCCCCCAAAGTCGTTATTGTAGTAAAAGGATTCACAATTGCATACAGTAATTTAGTTTTCAGGGCAAGGAAGTATTTATAATTGGAAATGTTTTAAAATAAACTGAATATTAATATTTAATCCTTTCATGGCAAAACCACATTATCTATCTGTGCTGCCACCTTCAGGGATACTTGAATGTACCTCAAGGTCCTTCGACTCCTTAATACTGCCACAGGTCCAACCATTCATTGGATCTGATCTGTTCCGGTCTTATTAATGTATTAAAAACATATTAGTCCACACTTTTCGTGATTAAAATTAATCTAGTTTTACTCTGTCTATTTTATCAACTTGTCTGTCTCATAGTAGAGTCTAGGATTAGCTGCTCACTATTGACAACATCACCATTTTTATATCAACTATAAAATAACTAATCATACCACCTACATTTACACCGCTATTCATAATATACATAGGAAGCAGTAAGGGTTCCAGCAGTGATCCCTGGGGCACACTACTGATCACAGGCTTCCAATTTCAAAAACATTCCATCTTCAACCTGCTCTCCTTCCTATTTCCAAGACAATTTTGGATTTGATTTGCCCTGGATCACCTGAGCTTTGACCTTTTGGTCGAGCCTTTGACGTGGGACATTTTCAACAGCCTTACTGAAGTCCTCATTGACTATATCAACCACACTGCCCTCATCGATAAACTTTGTTAACTCTGAAAAATCCAGTCAGATTGGTCAGAGAGGATATTCCCTTAAGGGCCTGTCCCACTTGGCCATCATTTGCGCATCATTTACGCGACCTGGTAGCGTGTGGGTAGCATGTGGGTAGCGTGTGGGTAGTGTGTGGGTAGCGTGGGACGGGCGCATGGAGTGGCGTGGAGGAGTGTGGAGTTGCGCGCGGTGTTGCGCAGTGCGCCAGGATTTCGTGCTGCACAAAATCTTCGTGTGCCTCCGGCGTGTCGCGTAAATGATGGCCAAGTGGGACTGGGTGACGTTTCGGGTCGAATGGGTGTCGTTTCGGGTCGAGACCCTTCTTCAGACTGAAACATCATCCATTCCTTCTCTCCAGAGATGCTGCCAGTCCTGCTTTTTTTGAATAGGGGCATTACATCTGCAGTTTTTCCAATTGTTAGCACCACTCAAGAAATTGGAACATTTTTGAAAATCACCATAAATATCATAAACTGGGTAAATATCATAAACTGGGTTTAGACAATAGACAATAGGTGCAGGATTAGGCCATTCGGCCCTTCGAGCCAGCACCGCCATTCAATGTGATCGTGGCTGATCACCAAATGACCTCACACACTCCAGGTGGCTGTGCGGACGCATAATGACGCGCGCGACAGTCACTACTGGCCTGTTGCGTAAATGACGGCCAAGTGGGACAGGCCCTTTAATGAACACGTGTTGACAACCTTTGATTAATCACTGCCTTTCCATATGCAGATTATTCCTATCCCTCAACTTTTTTTCCACTAACTTCCTTGTCATTGATGCTTGACTCACTGGGCCTATAATGACATGGCTTGTTCTTTCTGACATTCTTGAATGAAGGTACCACATGTACCCCCTCATCAATGACCAGCCTGGATATAAAAAATCTCTGTCCAAACCCCTATCTATTCCAAGAGATAGACAGATAGAGAGATAGAGAGAGAGAGAGAGGGAGAGAGGGAGAGAGAGAGGGAGAGAGAGTGAGAGAGAGTGAGTGAGAGAGGGAGAGAGTGAGCGAGAGGGAGAGAAGGAGAGATGAAGAGAGAGAGGAAGAGAGGGAGTGAGAGAGGGAGAGAGGGAGAGGGAGAGGGAGAGGGAGAGGGGGGAGAGCGAGAGAGGGGGAGAGGGAGAGGGAGAGGGAGAGGGAGAGGGAGAGGGAGAGGGAGAGGGAGAGGGAGAGGGAGAGGGAGAGGGAGAGGGAGAGGGAGAGGGAGAGGGAGAGGGAGAGGAGAGGGAGAGGGAGAGGGAGAGGGAGAGGGAGAGGGAGAGGGAGAGGGAGAGGGAGAGGGAGAGGGAGAGGGAGAGGGAGAGGGAGAGGGAGAGGGAGAGGGAGAGGGAGAGGGAGAGGGAGAGGGAGAGGGAGAGGGAGACATCTGAGAAAGTTATGGCCCTGTCCCACTTAGGAAACCTGAATGGAAACCTCTGGAGACTTTGCACCCCACCAAAGGTTTCCGTGCGGTTCCCGGAGGTTCCCGGAGGTTTTTGTCAGTCTCCCTACCTGCTTCCACTACCTGCAACCTCCGGCAAACACCTGCAACCTCCGGGAACCGCACGGAAACCTTGGGTGGGGCGCAAAGTCTCCAGAGGTTTCCGTTCAGGTTTCCTAAGTGGGAAAGGGGCATAACGTGATAAATAAGTTGACCATGTGACTCCTTGAGACATCTCCACTGCTTGATAAGATCATAATTGAACTGATCTGCAGATCTAATTTCCTATTTACCCATCGAATGTCTTGCTGCCTATTAATCTCAACTTTAAATCCACTCAATAATTGAACATTCATTGTCCTCTATTATAGAGAATTCCAGAGATTTCCTGTGGCAGAAGTAATTTCTCCTCACCTTTGTCTGTTATCTCGACCCCAATCTGAAGACATGGTATCTTGACAAATATCCTTGCACTCCCTCTCTGAATCTTACATATCTCATTCTTCTGAATCCCTTGAGTACTGGCTGATTTTGCTCAAATCTCTCCCCTGTAAGAAAGGCATCTTTTCTCAGGAATTAATCTATGCTACAACAGTTCCAAGGAAGACATTAGGACAGAAAACTAAAACTATAAGCCCATATAATTTCAGCAAAACCTCTCTGGTTTTCTGCTCCATTCCCCTTGCAATAAAGACCAGCATATAATTTGTCTTTCTAATTATTTGCTGTACTTGTACGCTACGTTCTGCATTTCATGGAACAACAGATCCTGATCCCTCATTATATCAACATTTCTTAGTTTTACACTTTAAAACAAATGATCTATCTCTCTACTCTTCTTGCATGTGCACTGACTTGCATCGTAATCCATTTTATCTTCTTTCCAACTTAATTAACAGGCTCTTGCACCACACCCCACATTCCCTCCTCACTTTGTATCATTAGCAGACCAGGATATTTTATACTTGCAAGTAAAAAATATACATTTGTTTAGACTAACAATGATGTAATTATACAGTGCCCTTTTCTGCCTCTGGATGTCTTGACAGCCATGAAAAGCTTATGAAACTGCCGTCATTGTTAAGGGGCTGTCCCACTTGGGCGACCTAATTGGCGAGTTTGGAAGAGTTTTGGAGAGTTTGAAAAAATGTCATGTTGAAGACCTCCTTCGACTATGTTGAAGACCTCCTTCGACTATGTTGAAGACCAGCTACGACTAACTTCAGGAAAATTGGACTCTGAATAGTGGAGAGTGAAGACGACCTCCTTCAATCTCCCTCGATCTCCTTCAACTATGAAGAAGACTATTTACGACTACCTTTGACGACCCTCGATTACCTACAACTAACATGCCGACCTACTACGACCTACTACAACTAAACCTACGAGTAAAAAATGTATCGATTTTTTTCATGGCGACCTGTTTTTACTCGCGGGCATTTTTTAACGTGTTGAAAAATACGCCGCGACCTAGCTGAGGCTCCAAGTACACGGGGACTACTCTCGAGCATGAAGGAGAGTTACAAAGACCTCCGACGATCTTGTGTCGACCATGCTGCGAGTATGAGTCGAGGGCAAACTCGCCAGGACTCACGGATTAGGTCGCCCAAGTGGGACAGCCCGTTAATAATCCTTCATAAACTGCAAGCAATATCCACGCAGCGAGGATCCGCAAACAGCAATGAGATCATCAGATTATTTTTTGTGCGGTATTGGTTGGGAGAATAAATATTGTCCTGAATCCCAACTGGAGCTTCCCAGATACAATATTATTTTACATCCACACAGTGCAGACTGTTTAATATCTCATCTGAAAGACCATATAGATGTTTGTGGAGTTGTAGTATCTCCCTGCAGTGTGTGAATTTTAGTTTTCAGTGAACTGATCAATTAACAAAATCAAACAGGGAAACCCAACAAGCCTGACTGGGAATTTTGCAACATAACATTGTGATTGCCGTGGGACTTTTTAAAAACAGTGATAGCATACTACACAAGAACGCAGGACATGAACATTATCCAAAAAAAATAAATAAATAAATAAATAAACAGATAAATAAATAAATAACCGAATAGATAAATAAATAAATTGGATAGGTGTATGGATGGGAAAGGAATGGAGGGTTTTGGTCTGAGTGCAGGTAGATGGGACTAGGGGGAAATAAGTGTTCGGCACGGACTTGTAGGGCAGAGATGGCCTGTTTCCGTGCTGTAATTGTTATATGGTTATATGGTTACACCGTCTCTGGAGACCTCTTAATAACATTATTCCAGATTATTTTACTTTCACACATCAATGTGCAATCGCCTGTTGGAGCTGAGAAACTTCTGTCATGCTTTTCACTCTTGCAGAAATTATCTTCAGTATAGTTTTTCGCACAGAGTGTGGTGGCTGCTGGAGCGCACTGCCGGGGGTGGTGGTGGAGGCGGGTACGACCGTGACATTTAAGTAGCTTTTAGAAAAGACATGGATATGCAAGGAACTGGAGGATATGGATCGCATGCAGGCAGAGATTAGTTTCATTTGACATCATGTCCGGTGCAAACATTGTGGGCCATAGGGTCTGTTCCTGTGCTGTAATGATCAATGTTCTGCGTTCTTGTATAGTATGCCATCATTGCTTTAAAATGTCCCATAGCAATCGCAATGTTATGTTGCAAAATTCCCAGTCAGGCTTGTTGGGTTTCCCTGTTTAATTATGTGCCGTGTCATTTTTAGGGTGTGACACGGTTTCATTTTATTGCAGAGCCTCAGTGTGCGATTTTAGGAGTGGGTCCTTAAAGAGAGGACATGCAGCAGAATACAGGAAATACTCAGCAGATCAAGCAGCATCCATGGAGATAAAAGGCGGAAATCGACATTTCACATTTAGACTTGGCAAAGAGGCTGATAGGCGATGGGTAGAACCAGATGGGCAGGGGTTGATGGCACATAGAACCAGGTGAGGGGAGGGTGATGAGAGGAATAAAGACAAAGATAAGAAAATTAGGTGATAGGAGAGCACCGGGGGCGACCTGAAATTGGACAAGTCAATGCTCATACCATTGGGTTGTATGCATCTCATATTGTGCTTGGGGAGCGTACATGGTATGAACAATGACTTTTACAATTTCATCACCCACGCACTTGGCACTCTGCTCCTCCACACACTCGCATGTTCACCTAGTTTTCTTTTCCCTTTGTTCATCCCTCCCTCCTCTGGTTTCATCCGCACCTCATCCTCTCCCCATCTAGCTGCACCAATCACCTACCAGCCCCTATCCAACCCTTCCCTCATTACTGTTCTACATTGACAATATTTCCATTTCCTTTTCAGTTCTGTTTCAAGTCTCAACCCAAAATGTCGACTTGCATCTTTTGCTTCCACAGATGCTGCATAACCTACTGAGTCCTTGGATTATTCTTTTTTTGTGTGTTCTAGATTCCAACATCTGTGGTGTCTTTGTCTTCACAATACTTCCTGCCAACTGCAGCCTGTGGATGCTTCTATAATGGCTGGTACAATGATGGAAGAGTGTTCTTATGGTCTAAGAGAACCATGTCATGACTTTGACTTACCTAAGTATCTTATGATCTAAGTATCTTACGCAAGTGCAAACACTCCATCTGAAGGTGCTGGAGGTCAAAGATCTCAGTGAGGACTTAATGAATTGTACCCTTTCCTCAGCAATGTGTAGATTTGCGTGTGTGCTCCTAGATGATTAAGGTATTGGGTCAGGAATCTGTCGATGCCTCCTCTCTTGTGCTGCCCATGACCATTTTATCCCTGTGGTTATCTCAATGCTAGACAGCAATGTCATTGAGGATGCAAGGAAGGATTAGTCTTTATGTGAGCAGCGTGCAGATTAATGCTCCTGTCCCACTTAGAAAACCTGAACGGAAACCTCTGGAGAATTTGTGCCATACCCAAGGTTTCCGTGCGGTTCCCGGAGGTTTTTGTCAGTCTCCCTACCTGCTTCCACTACCTGCAACCACCTGCAACCTCCGGGAACCGCACGGAAACCTTGGGTGGGGCACAAAGTCTCCAGAGGTTTCCGTTCAGGTTTCCTAAGTGGGACAGGGGCATAAGCAGTGAGGCTGCACTGTGCTGCAGAGCGTCTTAGCAAAAAATATAATCTGGACATTTGTCCTTTCCATGCGAGGTGCAATTTGTAAAAAGCTGGTGGTTTTGCCAATGTATAAGGACTGTAATTTTTCAGAGCAGCGAGCCTGAACATTAACATTTTTTACATCATTTACAGGGAGTTTTACACTTGAGCTCTATTTCTTACACTGCAAAAGTCCAACTGGAAAGTTTGGAGTTAAGTTTCTATCTCCAATAAAAAATATTTTCAGAAAAAAAAAAGTTTCCCACTGGATGGGAATTATTTTCTGCTACTCAGGGTTACATCTAATTTAACTGCATGGTCCGGATATTTTGTTGTGCGAAGGAATCTACAAGTTAGCACTGGAAACTCTAAGGCCTGTCCCACTTTCACGACCTAATTCACGACCTTTTTAACTCGTGGACATTTTTCATCAGGCTAGAAAAAACGCCCCGACCTACTTGATGCCACGAGTACCTACAACTAGCATCACGGCCTACCTATGACCTACCTACGACCTCCTGCGATCTCCTATGACCTCATGACGACCATGCTGCGAGTATGAGTCAAGGGCAAACTCGGCAGAGGTCATGAATTAGGTTGTGAAGGTGGGACAGGTCCTTTAGTTCTTGTGACACAGAAGAAAGTCATTCAGCCCATCATGTCCATGCACGTTTTCTCTGTTTAAAAAAAGGACAGAGAGTGCTCGAGTAACTCAACGGGTCAGAAAGCATCTCTGGAGAACATCGATAGGTGACGTTTCGGGTAGAGGCCCTTCTTCAGACTCAAATGGTTCCTTATTTCAACTGTGAATGGTTTCCTCCCACCTCCCAAGGTTGTGCTGGTAGGTTAATTGGCCACGGTAAATTACACCTTAGTGCAGGTAAGTGGGAAAATAATTAAAAGGTGTGTTGATGGTCTTATGGGAGAGAATATGTTGTAGGACTGCAGGGAAATAAATATAAAGGGAGGGAGGAATGGGTTAGGTTTAGGGTTAGGGCCCCACCTGGAAGGACTGCAGGGATCCCCGAATGGAGGCCAGGAAAGTGGTATAGGGACATCTGTAAAATCTCTTGCAGTTTTGGGGGATATTTCTGGGAGGGGGTATTTTGTGTGGAAAGGGATGAGTGAACCAGGGTTCTTTCTAACTGCACAGAACCATCTGCCAATCAGAACCATCCCTGATCTGTAGCCACCTATTACCTCCCATGCTTTATTCTGCCCTGCTTTCATACAACCCCACCCCCCACAATCAGTCTGATGAAGGATCCGACCCAAAACATCACCTCTCCATGTTCTCCAGAAATGCTGCCAGAACCGATGAGTTACTCCGGCACTTTTTGTAAAGCAGCATCTGTAGTTTCTTGTTTCTAAGGAGAATAATCAACTTAATTTACCATACTAGGAACAATTAAACTGTTTTATTATTTCTAGCTATAGATATGCAGAAGCCTTCAGCGTGTAAAAAGGGCAACAGTTTGAACACTCAAAGTTAAACCATATCCAATATACAAATAGAAGAATATAGTGCATAGTCCCATTCTACAGACTGTATTCTTCAATTCTTCTGTTGCCACAGAAGGCTGTGTAGGCAAAGTCAGTGGATATATTTAAGGCAGAGGTAGATAGATTCTTGATTAGTACAGGTATCAGAGGTTATGGGGAGAAGGCAGGAGAATGGGGTTTGGAGGGAGAGATAGATCAGCCACGATTGCATGTCAGAGTAGACTTGATGGGTCAAATGGCCTAATTCTATTCCTATTATAAGAGATAGGAATAGAATTAGGACATTTGGCCCATCAAGTCTACTCTGACTTGATGGGCCAAATTACAAATCTTATGATCTTGCACACGCTTGACTTTCCATTCTTGAATCCTGACTCTCTTTAAAAATGTTTTTTAGTGCATCACTCACTATAAATAGTCAACTCACTGATCATTGCATCCTTCCTCTGCTCCTTTTACAATGACTCAATGTCCAGCTTTCCCTGAGCAACGCCAGAGGAAAACTTAATTTTACATCTATTTATATTAATTCTAATAGATTTCTTCAAAGTCATGTGGATCCATTTCGTTAACTTAAGCAAATGCAGACTGCAGATGTCTTTGATACCTCTGTTTCTACTTTGTTTGCATTTTTTAGGATTTTTTGTTTAAATATGCTAATACCTTCAGCTGGGGAAAGAAGCACTCAGTTGTTGGACACGGCCAATGTGAGGAGAGTGAATTAACAATAGTAGAATCTATAATGTTCCTAACCTTACATGAATCACTTTGATTCAGCAGACATTAATGTACGTTTAGGGTTAGGGTTAGGGTTATTGTACATTTGATCTTAGCCCCTCTGCCAAATTAACTCTTCAAACATTTCACCAGTGCTTACAATTCAAAGCAAATTACTTTTATTTTCCAAAAAAAGTATATTTAAACAGATGGTTACCCAAACAGCTTGTCATATCAATAATAATTCTGGATAACTAGTAATTTCAGTGAAAAAATCCTAATAAAAGGCTCTTGATAGAGTTTTACTCCAATCCCCTTAGTAATTAGTGTTCACAGGTCTATGTGAGAATAAAAATATGATATTACTCTGGTGGGGGAAACCAGAGGACCACTGTTGCAGGGATAAGACACAAAATGCTGGAGTAACTCAGCGGGACAGGCAGCTTCTCCGGAGAGAAGGAATGGGTGACGTTTCGGGTCGAGACCCCCCGGGATAAGATTGGCAGAAGCTCTGCAGATGTATCTGGATTGTATTAGTCTTTAGATCAATCCATTGGATGGCCATCTGCCAAGGTAGTTCCTGTATAGAGCAGAATTTGTTGAGTAAATTGCAGATTGTGATGTATTTATTCATTTTTCATGATTTGGCCAAAGCCAGTTTTTGTTGCCCATCCCTGTCTGTCAACTAAGAAACTTGCTGGACCTCTTCAGAAGACTTTTAAGACCTTTCCACCACACTGGTGAAAAAACATAGTGAGGTTTGAGAATCGTCTGGTGATGTTATGATCATCATTAACAATTCATAGTTTTATATAAATTCACAGGGTGATATTTGAATTTTGGATTTCTAGCTTACTGGCACAGTAACGTAACCAGCATTCCATCATTTTGTTACCCCGGTCAATCCTTCTTACAAAATACAGAAGCTTGAATGTCCACACCACCAGACTCAGAAATTGCTTCTTCCCTTCTCTTATCAGGGTTCTGAACAGCCCTTTCATAAACTACGAAACCGTCCAATTCTCCGCAATCCACTAGAAACATAAAAATAAGGTGCAGGAGGAGGCCATTTGGCCCTTCGAGCCAGCACCGCCATTCATTGTGATCATGGCTGATCATCCCATATCAATAACCCGTGCCTGCCTTCTCCCCATATCCCTTGACTCCACTAGCCCCTAGAGCCCTATCTAACTCTCTCTTAAATCCATCCAGTGACTTGGCCTCCACTGCCCTCTGTGGCAGAGAATTCCATAAATTCACAACTCTCTGGGTGAAAAAGTTTTTTTCTCACCTCAGTCTTACATGACCTCCCCTTTATTCTAAGACTGTGGCCCCTGGTTCTGGACTCGCCCAACATTGGGAACATTTTTCCTGCATCTAGCTTGTCCAGTCCTATTATAATTGTATATGCTTCTATAAGATAACCCCTCATCCTTCTAAACTCCAGTGAATACAAGCCTAGTCCTGGATGTTGGAATTGGAGCTGGTGAGCTCCAATGCTGAGAACTATATTTTGCAGTCTTGGTCTTTCCCTTTGCCTGTTGTCCTTTAGTTTGGCATGATTGTATTTATGTAATGCATTATCTGATTTGATTGGATGGCACACCAAACAGCTTTTAACTGCACCTTGGTACATGTGACAATAATAAGCCAAAACCTTTACCCTTGTCCTTGGTGTTATCAACACATTGAACAACTTGGGGCAAGGAAGAGATATTCCACACAATGCAGGAAGATTTGTTTTTTGCTCCTCTTTTGGTCTTGTAAAAACAGGAGTAGTTCTCTTCTTCCCATGAGTTTCACAAAATAGCAGCATTTCCAGTGTTAAAACAACTGCAGAAAGTTAAGGCAGACATTAATCAGGTCATTTTAAGAAGCTATTCCTCCACGCCATTCAATCTCTATGGCTGTGAATTCTCTTTCTCAAACAGCACCTTCCAACATTTCCCAGATGGTACAATGTCCCTTTAAATGGGCAGAACAGTTTAAACCTGATCCTTGCCCACTTAGCACTGACAGGACTCCATGTCAGCTGCAGAGCCTTGTAAAGCTACCAGGAGAATGCAAAACAAGGAAATTGAATATGTATAACCAGGATGGGCCAGAATTTGCTGAAGCAGCTCTTCAGCATCAACAGAAAAGAGACAGATGACCAGATCATATCACAGAACCAATTCCCAAAGATCATGTCTTAAAACATTCAATGCAAAATAAATATTGGCACGGAGAACTTTCCCTGTATCATTTACCTTTACTTCAGAGAGCAAAGGGGGTTTTAGTTTAACATCTAATCCCAGAGACTGAAACCGCAATGTTGTTTAAACAATGACCTGATTCCTTTATCATCGTTACATTTTTGCATATCTTTCATTCATTTGTTTTATATCTCACGACATCACTGTCTATATCACTCATTTCCCTTTCCCCTGACTCTAGTCTGAAGAAGGGTCTCGACCCGAAACGTCACGCATTCCTTCTCTCCAGAGACGCTGCCTGTCCCACTGAGTCACTCCAGCACCTTGTGTCTATATTGTTTTAGTGGTGACAGTTAAGCCAGAACAGGGATCCAGCAATGAGGATTTGGGTTCTTTTTTTCATTCCATCTCATTCCTCCTCCCGCTCTCAAATTGTGTTCACAAATAGGATTGAAGGGCCTTGTGCCTTGCATGCCTCAAGCAACCATTATAGGCGTGAGCCTTAGTGTTAATGCATAGAATGGCAGTGCATCAGGAAATGAAGAGAAATTCCCCTGCCTTCTTTGAGTCATTCTGTGCTCCAATTGAACATTTCACTGATAGGTTAATAAACTCTAACATTTATCCCAGTAGTAAAAGGCTCGTTGACTGTTTCAGAAACATTAAACACTCATTATTGGAAATGCTTTTCAGTGAGCTGTTAGTTCCTGTTGCTATTAACCACTTCACATTCTCAGAAATCACTTTTCTCAATGGCTTGCATTTGTATGTTTTCATTATTGATTCCTTAATCTAGCAAAACACAGCCATTTCTACATATTCCTCAGGAAACTAATAATTGTAGCCCTGTAAAATGGAATGTAAATTTTACCGAATAATTTCATTCCTTGCAGTGATGGATGGGTATTCCGAAGTGCTGAGAGCCCTAAAGGGAATGTCTGTAAAATAATTTTACCCTAATATAGGCATTACTTTTCTTCCACCATTGCTCTCCTCAAACTTCTGTACTACTTGGACCAACTTGCTTATTTTTCATTCTCATCTCTGATCTTTAGCCTGAAACATTAACTGTTTATCTGTTCACAAATGCCACCTAGACTACTGATATTTTTTCAGCATTTTTTGTTCTTATTTCATACTGTATGTCCCAGAATCTGTAACATCTTCTAATTTTCATTCCATGTTTCTCGCTGCTGAGGAAAGCCTGGCAAGGATTCCCCTCGTGGAACCCACAAACAATTTCAAGCCCCAGTCCCACTGTACGGGGTAATTCAAGAGTTCTCCCGAGTTTTCCCCGATCCGAACTCAGAGAATGTCTGTAGCGGGTCCGTAGGAGTTTGTGGATGTCTCGTAGCGGCTCGTAATGCTAACGGTAGGTACTCGGGACATCCGGTAAACTCGTGACATTCCTCCCTGCGAAAGATGGCCACGAGTAAAATAATACTCGTGATGAAAAAAATGGTTACTTTTTACTTGTACGAGCCGTTACGAGACATCCACAAACTCCTATGGACCCGATACGGACATTCTCCGAGTTCGAATCAGGGGAATACTCGGGAGAACTCTTGAATTACCTCGTACAGTGGGACAGGGGCTTCAGATGTATCATTTGTCATGAAGGCTTACAATCAGTGACCTGAAGGAAGCCATTTGGCCCATTGTACCCATGTCAGCTCTGTGAAACAATATTCCTGACTTTTTTTCCTCTTAAACCTTTCTCCTCTGTTTACCAGCTTTTCTGCTACTTGAAATCGTTTTTCTAAATGTACTCGCACCTAAACCTTAATTGACTTTGAATAGTCAAATCTCACCTTAAATTTCTAATTTCCAGCGCTGATGTTTCAACTGAAGCGTCTTTTCAAATTACCTTCTCTTGTCCTTTTCAACAAACATTTTATATTCTGCGTCTCATCTACTTGTAATTTTACTTTGACACTGCTGTTGTGGGTTGACTGGAGTGATTTCACAATTTTGGTCGTGCTATATAAGTATATTGTTCAATATTCATATTTTCACTGTGTGCAACATTTAGTAGATTAGATGATTAGATTAGATTTCCTTTATTGTCATTCAGACCTTTCGGTCTGAACGAAATGCTGTTGCCTGCAGCCATACATGTAATAATAACAACACAATAAACACAAATTAACATCCACCACAGTGAGTTCACCAAACACCTCCTCACTGTGATGGAGGCAAAAGTCTTAGAGCTACTGTCTCTTCCCTCCTCTTCTCCCTCTGCGCTGAGACGATACCCCACCGGGCGATGGTATCAGTCCCGCGGTTCAAGCTCCGCGGCCCGGGGGTGGTCGAAGCTGCCGCCCTCCAGTCCAGCGGACGCAGCTGTTGCAACGGGAGCTCCAGGTCGCCGCCGCCAGAACGCCACCTCAGCCGCCGGAGCACCGTCTCCGCCCCGCACCGGGCCGCCCACACGGCAGCGTCTCAGCCCCGCACCGGGCTGCCCCCACGGGAACGCCTTCCAGCCGGGACCCAGGCCGCTCACACGGGAGCGCCTTCCAGCCGGTAGCCAGGCCACCCACACGGCAGCGTCTCAGCCCCGCACCGGGCTGCCCCCACGGGAACGCCTTCCAGCCGGGACCCAGGCCGCTCACACGGGAGCGCCTTCCAGCCGGTAGCCGTGCCGCCCGCACGGGAGTGTCTCAGCCCCGCGCCGTCCGCCGTCACCGGAGCGCCGAGTCGTGCCGCTGCCCGGACGTCGCCACAGCTCGAACACGGCCAGCCTCGCGTTGGTGAGTCCTGGCTGGCTCTACCTCCGGATCCTCGAGGTCGGTCGCAGGTTGGAGGCCGCCAGCTCCGCCATTAGGCCTCAGCGCAGACGGGGGAAGAGAAGGGGGATACGACAAAAAAGTCGCATTCCCCCGAAGGGAGAGACAGAAAGCCCTGTTTCACCCACCCCCACCCCCCCCCCCTCCCACACACATAACACCACCTAATAACCAAAACATTTACTAAACTAGACAAAAAAACAACACAAAAAAGACAATCTATATGTTCTGAGACATTGGTTCCTCTGTTTAGTTTAGTTTATTGTCACGTGTACTGGGGGACAGTGAAAAGCTTGTGTTGCATGCTAACCAGACAGTCAGAAAGGCAATACAGAAAGACAATAAAAGGACTGGCCTAGCCAGATGCAGGAAAAATGTTCCCAATGTTGGGCGAGAGTCCAGAACCAGGGGCCACAGTCTTAGAATAGAGGGGAGGTCATTTAAGATTGAGGTGAGAAAACATTTTTCACCCAGAGAGTTGTGAATTTATGGAATTTCCTGCCACAGAGGGCAGTGGAGGCCAAATCACTGGATGGATTTAAGAGAGAGTTAGATAGAGCTCTAGGATCTAGTGGAGTCAAGGGATATATGGGGAGAAGGCAGGCACGGGTTATTGATAGGGGACGATAAGCCGTGATCACAATGAATGGCGGTGCTGGCTCGAAGGGCCGAATGGCCTCCTCCTGCACCTATTTTCTATGTTTCTATGTTTCTATTATGATGACAATCGGGCCATTCACAGTGTACAGACACATGATAAGGGAATAACGTATTTGCAAAATAAAGCCAGTAAAGTCTGATCAGATTTAGTCCGAGGGTCCCTGATGAGGTAGTTACTAGATCAGGACTGTGCTCTAGTTGCGATAGGAAGGTTCAGTTGCCTGATAACAGCTGGGAAGAAACTATCCCTGAATCTGGAGGTGTGCGTTTTTACAATTCTATACATTTTGCCCGAAAAGGGAGAGGGGTGTAGAGGGAGTGGCCAGGGTGCAACTTGTCCCTGATTATGCTGCTGGCTTTGCCGAGGTAGCTTGAGGTATAAATGGAGTCAATGGAAGGGAGGTTGTAAAATCCATGGCACTGTATAACCATATAAACCATATAACAATTACAGCACGGAAACAGGCCATCTCGACCCTTCTAGTCCGTGCCGAACTATGTTCCGATGGGTTCTCATTTCTGGTCTCATGCCAGTGGAAGCTGCAGGACTAATTCCTATGTTGACAGCAATATTCTGTGCAAGTGCAGAGAATGTTTAATGAGTTGTCTAACGAGATCCTTAGGGTTGGTATGATGGCAGTAAAACTTGCGATAAGCATGAGTGATCGTTGTAGCCAAAGTACTGATGGATTTGATGCTGCGATAAGATGAAATATGTGTCTAGTGCCCCTTCCTGAGCTAGTGTTGAATGTGAAGACTGTGTGACTCATTCTTGATGTCAAGTACATTCATCAATCTCAAATTCACCCTGTGCATGATTCACATCCAGGATCTCCAGATTCATTGCCCTTTTACCAGAACAGCAATCAACTATCAAAGGGCTTCAATTAATTGTACAATGTGAAATTACATCTTTTTTCAACTTGCCCTTCCCAAAATGTAAGTGACCTTTTTATTTCGTCATACTCCACTCAGTGTGTTGATTTGTGAATAGCGTGTGAAAGTAATGTTATCTAGATCGATATATGGCTAATCCCCAAATATTAATAAAGTTGACTAACGGTACACGGTGGCTGAAACAATCAGTCCTGATAATTATTGAATAAAAGCCCAGTAGATTCTCCTACAAATGCTTCTGATCATGACATAGAAACATAGAAACATAGAAAATAGGTGCAGGAGTAGGCCATTCGGCCCTTCGAGCCTTCACCGCCATTCAATATGATCATGGCTGATCATCCAACTCAGTATCCTGTACCTGCCTTCTCTCCATACCCCCTGATCCCTTTAGCCACAAGGGCCACATCTAACTCCCTCTTAAATATAGCCAATGAACTGGCCTCAACTACCTTCTGTGGCAGAGAATTCCAGAGATTCACCACTCCCTGTGTGAAAAATGTTTTTCTCATCTCGGTCCTAAAAGATTTCCCCCTTATCCTTAAACTGTGACCCCTTGTTCTGGACTTCCCCAACATCGGGAACAATCTTCCTGCATCTAGCCTGTCCAACCCATGACTATGTCAGCCTGTCAGTCAGGCATCTGGGTTACATCTCAGCCACTTGAAATATTAGTCAAGGTTACCTGCATGAGGCCAATTATGATTAAAGCTGAATTCTGGAAGTACTGTGGGTCAAACAGAATCTGTGGAGGCAAAAGGCATAATGCAACATTCCCTACCTTGCAATGCTGAGAGGGACGAGGAAATAGTGAATATATAGCTGTATAAGGGAGGTGAGATGGAGGCTGGCAAGTGATCGGTGAAAGTAGATGGGGAGGGGATGATGGGCAGATGGAACTGTGTGGGGGAAGAGGAGACGTGGAAGGTGAAGAAAGGGAAAGAAAAATTAGATGGATTAGTGTGCGTGGGAGGAGAATACCAGGGGTATGGTTTACCTAAAAACAGGAAAATTCAATGTTCACACCATTGGGTTGCAGGCTATCCAAGTGGAATGGGAAATATTATTATCCCATTTTATCATTATAAAATAATAATATTAATTATTTATTATTAAAAAATAAAATTATTATTTTCATTTGGCCTCCCTATAGCAATTGAGAAGTCAAAGCACAGACAGTTCAGTGTGAGAGTGAAAAGTTAAAATGATATGCATCTGGAAACACAAGACAGTCATTGTGGGCAGAGCAGGGGTGCTCAGCAAATAGTCATCAAGTCTGCATTTGGTTTGGCTAAGGTGGAGGAGGTAACATCATGAGCAGCAAATGCAGTCGATCAGGGGTTGGAAGAGGTACAGGTGAACTTCTGCCTGGCATGGAAGGGCCGGTTTGGTCCCTGATGGTGGGAGGAGGCAAATTGTTGGGTGCTACACCTGCCGTGTTTGCAGGATAAATGCCTGTGGAAAGGGGATGTTTGAGGGATGAGCAGCATGAATAGAGTGGTTCCTTCAAAAAGCAGAAGGAGGGGAAGATGCGATGGCGGCCATAGCTTACAACCCAATGGTATAACTATTCAAGTTTTTAATTTGAGCTAAGCCACACATTGCCACACATTGCCACTCACCTGCCCACCTAATTTTCTTCTCCCATTGTTCTATTTTCCATTTACTTCCCCCTTCACCTCACCTGAATCCCTCTGCGCACATCCTTTCCCCATCTGGTTCCACCTATCACTTACCCATCTCTATCCCGCCCACTCATCTCACCCTCCCCACCCCTTGGTACTGCTATGTATTGGATAACTTTCCTCTTCCATCGCAGTCCTAATGCAGTATCTCAACTCAAAAATATCACCTTATGCTGCTTGATCCAGTGAAGATAGACACAAAATGCTGGAGTAACTCAGTGGGTCAGGCAGCATCACTGGAGAAAAGGAATAGGTGACATTTTGGGTCGAGCCATTTTCAGTCTGAAGAAGAACTCTGAAGAAGGTTCTCAACCTGAAATGTCAACTATTCCTTTTCTCCAGAGATGCTGCCTGACCCGCTGAATTACTCCAGCAGCATTTTGTGTCTATCTTCAGTGTTAACCAGCATCTGCAGTTCCATCCTACATGCTGGATCCAGTGAAATCTTACAGAGTTCAGTTTTATTTCCGGATTCCAGCATCTGCTGTCTCTTGTGGATTTTTCTCTTGAGTTCCTCTCATGGCAGTGACTGTTAAACTGACTTTTTATTTCACTTGATTGTGCAGTTGCATTTGCTGCTTTTAAACCAGTTGAATAAACTAAAAATAAAATTAATTGAAACATGCATTTTTCATGTTTTTTTCAAAGAAAATTCTTCTGTCCTAGTGATTCGATATATTTCAATCAGCAAACAGACAACTTCTTATTAATCCGAGCTGTGATCCAACAATTACTCACATTTGCTTTCAATTAAAACCCCTCATGAAGCTGACTTCATGTGCACTCGTTCAGGTGAGGCATTGTTGATGGTTCCTCTTGGGGAAAAGTCATTCATGTGCAAGCGAATGGATGATCAGCGATGATCAGCAGGCTCGAAGGGCCGAATGGCCTACTCCTGCACCTATTTTCTATGTTTCTATGTTTCTATGAATGCAAGGTGATGAAAAAAGATTTCTTCGCCTGTGAAGTAATATTTCCAAGGTCTTGTGAAGGATGAGAAGAGTGCCGCCCTTTGAAAGAAGACCAACAATCCATTGGTCAGGGGTAAAAGTGATACATTTGAGCCTCAATCCAGAGGGAAAGTGGAAGCACTGCACTCAGAGATGGCATTGACCAGATGTGATGCTAAACAAAAGCCTACCTGCTTCCCCCTTGAATGTAAAAGATAGCCTGCAACTCCTTCAAAGAGAGCTATTCCTGGAAATTCAACCAGTAATTATTCCTTAATCAATATCACAGAAACAGATTATCTGGTTGTAATGTTGTTGTTTATAGGAACTTGTTTATTGCAGATTGACTGCGGCAGAGGCAACAGATCTTCTATCTCACAAATATTGAAGCGGCTGTAAGTGCAGGGGACACCCTGAGGTTATGAAAGGCACTATATAAATGCAAATAATATTGTGCAAAGCTTTAAATGCTTTTCAGGAATAATTGAGGCTTTTAATTGTGGCAGTTAGTACGAGACAAAGGCTCCTAAATTATATGTTCAAGTTTCTAAATGTGAGCTTCTTCTCAATGTTAGTGTAAGAATCCCTGATAATATATCCAATTCAAGTTTCTATGGGCATATATCTGCTGCAGCAAGATCCTGACTTATCTTAAGAAGTTCTGGTAAGGCAAACAGAAATATCCTGTATTCATTCAAAGAATGCATTGGAGAATATCTTTTCCAATGGACCTTCAAACACATTGTTGAAGGAGAATGAGCTTTATGCTGTGTGTAACCTGACAGTATCCAGTTGTGTGTGTTATGGACCTGTCCCACTTAAGGGCCTGTCCCACTTACGCAAACCTTTAGGGGTCTCCTATGGTGGTGAGAGGTCTCCAAAGATTCGTAGTGTCTTTCTGGTCGCCGCTGAATTTTCAACATGTTAAATATTTTGGCGACCTATCACGGGTGCCGACAGTCACCTGTGAAGGTCGCGTAAGAGGGACAGGCCCTTGAGGCAACCTTTTAGGCAACTGCAGAAGACTATGCAGTTGCCACATGGTCGCGGGTGTTTGCCGGGGATTTGCCTTCATGGTCGTGAGGAGTTCCTGCATTCTGGGAACTAGTCGCGGCCTCGTTATGGTCACGGTGAATTTTTCAACGTGAACAATCCATGTTGAAAAATTAGCGGCGACTAGAATGAAGCCGCCATGGAGAGTAGCAAGAGTTCTCGTGCCGTAGGTGAGTCGCCAGGAAGTCCTCATGGGCTGCCAGGAGGTTGAAGGTTCTTGGAGGTTCTCATAGGTTGTAGCCGGTGCTGACTGGTAAATTTCATTGGCTCATTGAGGACAAAAAGATAAGCAGTAGTTTTCAGAATCAAGGATAACTGACCGGTAATGTTAAATGTCCGCCGAGCTTCACAACCGTGTATCTCTGGCTTCTTAAAAATTGTCTCCACTCCTTCTCCCCCCTTCTTTTAAAGGACTTACCGTACACTGTGCTTTAGGCGTCTTTTTACACCGCCAACCTTCCTGTTCATCGCAGTATGTGTCTGTTTCACATTGGCTTTGCACCGTGTGAATTCTTTAGACAACGCTCCCCCCCACTTGCCCTGTCCCCTGCCTGCATAACGGGCTGGTGAAGGAAGCGATGTGTTTGTGTGTGTATGTGTTCCACTCTGACAGTCGCCGTTCTAGTTGCCGGTTTTTCAGGCGACTGCCGGCAACTTGATAGTCTCTGCAGTCCGCTGAAAAATCGCAGAAGTGGGACAGGCCCGTTAGAAATAACTAGCACTCACTCTTGCTGATATTCACAACTATAATTATTATTTTGTGAACAATAGAAGAAAAAAAGCTCAAATTAAAATTATTTTAAAAAATATCCTCATTGATTACTAAAAAAAGGTTTGGTATGCTTATAATTGTCTCGCATATTCAGTAGTAGGGATCTGGTGGCTGAAAGTGGGAGGAAGGGGAGCTGATGTTAAAGTATATGGAGATGTATGCAGGTAATATATATTGAATAAAGACTGAAACTGAACAGCAGCTGTGACGAATTAGCTCAGTAAATTATCACATTAGCTGATAATGAACAATGTACAGCAAAAGAAAAATTAAAACTGAGAAAAAAAACCAGCAACCAATACTAAAGAAATAACTTTTTTAGAACTGCAACTAGAAATCTCCACACAACCCAACAATATTCCTACTTATTTTCTTGTGTTGTCTGTTAACAATTGTAAACTGACCTGAAGTGCAAGGTTTTCAGACTCTGAGCACTTTACGCCAGAGACCAGAATTCAATCTTGACCTTGGGTGCTGTCTGTGTGGAGTTTGCTTGTTCTCCCTATGACCGTGTGGATTTTCTCCGGTGCTCCGGTTTCCACCCACATTCCAAAAATGTGAGGCTTGGAGACTAATCTACCTCTGTAAATTGCCCCTGGTATGGAGAGAGTAAATGTGAAAATGGGGCAACATAGAACTAGTGTAAACCGGTGATCGATGGTCGACATTGAATACAGGTAGATGTTCTTGTCCTAATCCATGGATATGGATTAGATTATTCTTTTTGCATCGCTATTCAAGGTCGGTGGGGGCGCTGAAAGTCGGCAGCCCTGCCAGCAGCACGTTAGTTTTTTCAACTTTTTTAATTTTTTTAGTGTGTTTCAATGTATGTTTTAAATGTTTCTTCGTGTGTCTTGTGTGGGGGGTGGTGTGGGGGGGTAAGGGGGAAACCGCTTCGGCCGCCTCCTCCACGGGGAGGCGACTTTTTCCATGTCGCCTCCACCATGGCCTAACATCGAGGATCGGTGCGGCCTTTCCCGGAGACGCACCCGGGGCTTCAGCAGTGGGAGCACCGTGGACTCTCGTCGCCGAGATCCGGAGGGGAGCGCTCCATTCGCCGGCCCGCGGCAGCCTGAAGCCGGGGTGTGCAGAGCTCCAGCAGGCGCGGCATCCTGGGCCTGGGATCCCTCGTTGCGGACCCGGGAGGGGAAGAGCTCCGACTACCGGCCTGCGGCCAACTTCTACCGCGGGCGCGGCGTGGGCTTGCCATCAGGATGTTTATGTTAAATTCTTATTGTGTTTTTGTGTGTTCTTTTTCATTGTACCGCTGCTGGCAAATTCATTTCACTTGCACTTTATGTGCAAGTGACGAATAAAACTGATTGATTGAATAAAAATGATTGATTGAATGATATTCACATAAATGAGAGAGTGCAGAATGCAAGCAAAGCAGGCAGGATTCATGTATCCCTGCAGAACAACAAGCATTTTCCTCTTCTGTGAAAAGTGCAGTGAAGATTGTAGCTTCTCTCCGGCTAGGACACAAAACTAGAAACTGAGAACTGTCTCAATAGGTTTTGTGTGCCATTAGGCGGCAATTCAGAGCTGCAAAGAATGCAGTGCGTATTGGAAATTTACAGGGCAGCACAGTGGCGCAGCTGGTAGACAAAGTGCCTGAGACCAAGATTTTTATTTTGACCACAGGTGCTGTCCTTGTGGAATTTGCACATTCCTCCCGTGAGTGGGTACATTTCCACCGGTTTCTCTGATTTCCTATTACATCCCAAAAACATGTGGTTTGTAGGTAAATTGCCCTCTGTAAAATGCCCCTGATGTGAGAGTGAATGGATAAGATAGTGGGATAATATAGAATTCATGCAAACGTGAGATGGATGGTTGGCATGGCCTACCTGGGCTGATAGACATGTTTCCATGCTGTTTCAGTCTGAAGAAGGGTCTCAACACAAAACGTCACCCATTCCTTCTCTCCAGAAATGCTGCCCGTCCCACTGAGTTACTCCAGCATTTTGTGTCTATCTTCAGTTTAAACCAGCATCTGCAGTTCCTTCCCACACACCGTATCTTTTAATGATTCTTTCAAAATAATTCAATAATTCTTTCATTGATTTAAATATGCAAGAGTGGATCCAGCTGAAAGGGAGGCAAGTAAGGAAAATGCAGCAAGGAAATTGTAAGGCAGGAAAATAAAGGGTTTGTGAAGATTCCATTATAAGTTCACATTGAATCCCAGCACATGTGAGCTTAGCAATCAGCTTCGAAATTACCATGAAAAGTCAACAAAACTCAAGAGGGAAAACAGATAGAACCGCAGATGTTGGAAGCCAAACCCAAAACAGAAATGCTGGAAGAACTCAGCCAGGATGAGGGGGCATCTTATAGAAACATATAAAATTATAAAAGGACTGGACAAGCTAGATGCAGGAAAAATGTTCCCAATGTTGGGCGAGTCCAGAACCAGGGGCCACAGTCTTAGAATAAAGGGGAGGTCATTTAAGACTGAGGTGAGAAAAAACTTTTTCACCCAGAGAGTTGTGAATTTATGGAATTCCCTGCCACAGAGGGCAGTGGAGGCCAAATCACTGGATGGATTTAAGAGAGAGTTAGATAGAGCTCTAGGGGCTAGTGGAGTCAAGGGATATGGGGAGAAGGCAGGCAAGGGTTATTGATAGGGGACGATCAGCCATTATCACAATGAATGGCGGTGCTGGCTCGAAGGGCCGAATGGCCTCCTCCTGCACCTAGTTTCTATGTTTCTATGTCAAACAGCAAGTATGGGGTAAAAAACAGTCAATATTTCAGGTTGGCCTCAGAACGGTGAGGAGAGGTGAAGTGTTAGAATTTAGAGATTTTAAAACAGCTAGGATTAAGAGCGAGCCAGAAAATAAAAGACTGGTGATAAGTTAAGAGGGATCGGGTGACAAGGAGTGTAGGTACTGATTGTTAGCAAGGCTTTTTGAAGATAGTGACGTGAAAGGAACATGAGCAAAGATACAGGAACTGATGAGAGAGAATTGTACCTGAGGTTGGAAATTCAATATTCATTCCAAAAGGTTGCACGTGCCCAGATGGAAAATAAGATCTTGATATTGGCATTAATTTATTATTGCTCATAAGTGATAAGAGCAGAATTAGGCCATTCGGCACATTCGGTCTATTCCCCCATTCAATCACGGCTGACCCCATTCAATCAACCCCATTCTCCTGCCTTCTCCCCATAACCCCTGACACTCGGCAGAGGCATAGTCATGTATGCTGTAATATAGTGAAAGGAGAAAAATGCGGCAAGATTTTTATACTCAGGATGGTAGATGCCTGAAACAGCAGCAAGGGTGGCAGATATGATAGGGACATTTAATAGGCTTTTAGATAAGCACATGGATATGCAGGGAATAGAGGGATATGGATCATGTGCAAGCAAATAAGAGTAATTTATCTTGGCATCATGTTTGGCACAGGTATTGTGGTACGAAGTGCAGTGCCTTTTCGATGTTCCATTTCTATTATTGCCACATTTACTGAGTTACAGTTAACACCTCTATCAGATTACCCCTCACCCTCTATCGCTCTAAGGAAACCAGTTCCAACCTATCTAATCTCCCCTCATAACTCAAGTCCTCCAGTCTCAGCAACATCCTTGTGAACCCTTTCTGCATCCTCTCTTCCATAATTACAACCTTCCTATAGCACCAAAACATAGAAACATAGAAACATAGAAACATAGAAAATAGGTGTAGGAGTAGGCCATTCGGCCCTTCGAGCCTGCACCGCCATTCAATATGATCATGGCTGATCATCCAAATCAATATCCCATACCTGCCTTCTCTCCATACCCCCTGATCCCTTTAGCCACAAGGGCCACATCTAACTCCCCCTTAAATCTAGCCAATTAATTGGCCTCAACTCCCTTCTGTGGCAGAGAATTCCACAGATTCACCACACTCTGTGCGAAAAATGTTTTTCTCATCTCGGTCCGAAAAGACTTCCCTCTTATCCTTAAACTGTGTCCCCTTGTTCTGGACTTCCCCAACATCGGGAATAATCTTCCTGCATCTAGCCTGTCCAACCCGTAAGAATTTTGTACGTTTCTATAAGATCCCCCCTCAATCTTCTAAATTCTAGCGTGTACAAGCCGAGTCTATCCAGTCTTTCTTCATATGAAAGTCCTGCCATCCCAGGAATCAGTCTGGTGAACCTTCTCTGTACTTCCTCTATGGCAAGAATGTCTTTCCTCAGATTAGGAGACCAAAACTGTACGCAATACTCCAGGTGTGGTCTCACCAAGACCCTGTACAACTGCAGTAGAACCTCCCTGCTCTTATACTCAAATCCTTGTGCTATGAATGCTAACATACCATTCGCTTTCTTCACTGCCTGCTGTACACAATACTCCAAGTGTGATCTCATCAATGTCTTATACAGCTGTAACATGATGTCCTGACTCTTATACGCAATGTCCCAACTGATGGAGATAAGAGTGGCATATGTCTTCTTCACCACCTTGTTAATCTGAGTAACTTTCAGGGAACAACATACCTGCACCCGTAAGTTTCCCTATTCCTCAACACTTTGCAAGGCCCTACTAATCACTGTGCATGTCCTGACCTGGTTTAACTTCTGAAAATGCATCACTTCACGCCTATCCAAGTTAAATTCTATCAGCAAATCCAAATTCCATTCCATACCCCACTTCTCGGGTTGACCTAGATCCTGTGTTAACTTTAGACAACTTTCCTCATTGTCCTCCACACCGCCAGTTTTGCTGTCATCCACAAACTTGCTAATCCTTCTGGTGAGCAATGCTGCTTGGAAAGGATGTCCAAGATGTAAAATAAGCAACGTTGAAGGAACAACAATGTATTTCCAAGCACGATGAACTGTGATTTCTGGTTGAGGTTTTCCTATACGTCCTCCTCCGCAATGGAGATCATGGGTTCAGGAATAGCTGATGTGAGGAACTGCACTGCAGTTGCTTTCTGCTTTGTACACACCACAGCCACTGTGCTCGGGTGATTGATGCAGGGAGTAAGTATTCAGGCTGTGGGTAGTGGTACCAGTCACTCAGACAGTTTGGGACTGGATCGTGTCGAGCTTCTGGTACTGAAGATGTACTCACTCTGCTTGTCTCTTTGCTCTCCTTTATGTCTTTATTTCTGGGATTGAACATTTCCCCTCGATTTAGAATGTTCTCGGAGCTGCAGCTGCTTCAAGCATCACTTCCAGCAGATTTACACTGATGAAGAGGGAGCAGCTCCAAAGACGTTCTCTAATGACGAGGGATGTTGGTTGTTAGACACATGCATGGTGCAGTTAACATAGACGGCAATGCATTGATACCAATGGTTCACTTGCTTCAGATCAACATACTGTCTCCCGATCAGTTAACAATCTCAGAAAACATGCAGAAGAACAAGAAGTGAGATTAGTATTTATGGCAGCACCACAGATAGCAGTATGTCCTATGTGTCTGATTTGTTGCGAGGCCACTGACAGTGATGTAAGGTGTGGATCGCCAGTGCAACATTTCCGGTCTCACCCTGTCCTTATTTCTATCACAACCAGTGAAGATACATCGGATGGGAGCAGTAGCGCAGGCTGATAATTCATGTTCACCTGTGTTACATTGGGACACTGAGCCAAAATTAACCATGAAAGTTGAACAAGAAAAGATGGAAGGATGCTTTGTACCTGCAGTATACCCTTCCTTGTCTGTTGTGATATTTGTAATAAACTACAGCTTCCCTGAATAGCCTCGTTCAATACCCCAGCCTCTGCCACTTTTAAAATAATGAAGAATGAAGAATGCAGATGCCACTTTGCATGCTATCTTGAATTGGGAACATTTTGTCACCATCGCTGGTTTAAAATCTTCATCTTTCTTGCCAATACACAAAAAAATCCAAAAGGGCAGTACTCAAGATTTCTCTTCAGCTGTACTGGGGAGGGGAGAGGAACAGTGACATAGCTGGTAGTTCTGCTGCCTGATACCATCATCAAAATCCCGGGTTTGATCCTGACTGCAGTTGCTGATTCCTGATTCCTGGGATGTCAGGACTTTCATACGAAGAAAGACTGGATAGACTCGGCTTGTACTCGCTAGAATTTAGAAGATTGAGGGGAGATCTTATAGAAACTTACAAAATTCTTAAGGGGTTGGACAGGCTAGATGCAGGAAGATTGTTCCCGGTGTTGGGGAAGTCCAGAACAAGGGGTCACAGTTTAAGGATAAGGGGGAAATCTTTTTGGACCGAGGTGAGAAAAACATTTTTCACACAGAAAGTGGTGAATCTCTGGAATTCTCTGCCACAGAAGGTAGTTGAGGCCAGTTCATTGGCTATATTTAAGAGGGAGTTAGATGTGGCCCTTGTGGCTAAAGGGATCAGGGGGTATGGAGAGAAGGCAGGTACAGGATACTGAGTTGGATGATCAGCCATGATCATATTGAATGGCGGTGCAGGCTCGAAGGGCCGAATGGCCTACTCCTGCACCTATTTTCTATGTTTCTATGTTTCTTTGCTGTCTGTGTAGAGTTTGCATGTTCTCCCTGTGACTGCGTGGGTTTCCTCCAGGTGCTCAGGTTTCCTCCACATCCCAAAGATGTGAGGCTTGCAGGTTAATTGGTCTTAGTTTAGAGATACAACATGGAAACAGGCTCTTCGACTCACCGAATCTGTGCCAACCCATGATTACCCATGCATTCGTTCTATCCTACATACTGGGGACAATTTACAGAAGCCAATTAACCTACACATCTCTAGAACGCCCTTGGACTGCAGGGTGTGAATGTGTAAGTGGAGTAATATATAACAAGTGTAAATGGGTGTTCGATGACAGTGTGGGCTTTGTGGGGCGGAGGACTTTTTTTCCATGCTATATCTTTCCATCAATCAATCAACCAATCAATTAATCCAATCAATCTTTCTCTCTTATATCAAGCTGTCAGAGGCGGCAGGGTTCAGTGTTGAAAGAATGGCACAACATGACACTGTGCTGATTAGCTCCATCCGTTTGTGGGACATATTCTCCTCTGTTAAGCATGCAATTATTGCCAGATCTAAGCCAACTTGCCCTAAAATGCCTGATGATCACAGGAGAAAACAATTGGTTCATGACAGCTTTTATGAATGTGTGTGATGGACTGGAGACCATTAAAATTGAGAAATAAATGATGGATTGTCCAGTGACAGCAGTGGCATCCGGCTGGCAAAGATGACACAAGTATAATGGAGAATATCATCGTGGTGAATGCTGCTGTCATCAGCATAGATTTTTCCATTGTTATATATGACTGCAGTAATTATCCGAGAGAAATATTGCCAACACTTAACCCGCTGAGTTGCCTCTCACCAATCCTAACTAACAACATTCTGCGGCACAGCAGTAGATTCAAGGGGAAAACTCCTTGCACTCATTTCTTCCATCAGCATCTCCACATCTGACTGTGAAACCCTCAGGGCTCTGTCTGACAATTACTTGTAACTGGTGACTGGGTGGGGTGAAAGCCATAATTTCTCAATTTGCGGATGACACAAAACTTGGCAGTATTGTGGACAGCATGTATGATGATAAATTGCAACAGGATATTAACAAGTTGGCGGAACGGGCAGACGCACGGCAGATGAATTTTAATGTAGTGCAATATGAGATGATGTGTTTTGGTAGGAAGAATGAAGAGATGCAATATAGAATCAAGGATATTGTCCTAAAATGGGTTCAGGAACAGAGGGAACAGATGGGTGTGCACGTCTTTGAAATTGGTGGTGTAAATTCAGACAGTGGTTAAGAAGGCATGAAGGATTCTGGCTCTATCAATAAAGGCAAGGCATTTAAGCTGAATTTTCATAATAACTGCTCCCGCCTCATCTGGAATAGCAAGTTCAGTTCTTGGCATCATATAAAAGAAATAATTTTAAAGAGGGTCCAGAAAAGATTTACAATATTGGTTCGTGAATGAGGGATTAGAGTTGCAGCGATAGATGAGAGAAGATTGGACTCTTTTATTTGGAGATGCAAAGACAGAATGGAAATCTGATTAAAATAATAAAATGATCAGGACCTGGACAGAGTGGAAATGAGAAGATGTTCCAGTTGCAAAGGGAAGGAGAAGTAGCATAGCATTGATTAGACTCTAGAATGTGGATGTGGTGGAGGCAGGTTCCACTGCTGGCCTTTAGGATAAATATATGGTGAAGAAAAATTGCAAAGTAACAAAATTAAAGGGGAGTAGTTTTGGACAGAACTAATGAGTTCCTCTGGGAAAGATCCAGCAAGGACACCTTAGCCAAAGGGCCTCTTGTACACTGTATCGATTATGAATTTCACTGCTGTAGCTGCAGCAGAAACATTGAATAATCTGGCTCTTTTAGGGTATACAGATTTTACACCAACATCCGATCTATTCCCATTAAATGATCATCTGCCTGCAAAATTCTGCAGACAACTCATGCTAAGCTGGCTGATGGATGAGATGTTCCACAGCCCAATGCTTTCAAATAAACCAAACCTTGCCTGTTCAATGCCAAGGGAATGAAAGGAGCGAGCATTGGCTAGAAATTCCAGTCACATAGATGGTCATTGCAGTGAGATGCCAATAGCAACACTTGACATGGGCATTTCTGTACAACTGTACATTTCAGTAACACCTGACATTTTGTGTGCTACTGAACAAATTTGCAGTGACGGGGCTCATGGGGAGAAGGAAAGAGTTGGCTTTCCAAGAAATATAGATGGAGATGGGCCAGATTACTGGCTCTGTGCTGTGAATCAGTGTTGTGGATTGGGGCAGGTTTCAACTAATAGATAGATAGATTAATAGATTACCTTTTATTGTCATTCAGACCGAAGTCTGAACGAAATTGAAGCAGTCATACATACAATACAATACAATAAAAAACTACAATAAACACATATTAACATCCACCAGTGGCTGGGTTGGGGAGATGATTGCACAAGAAGTTGGGAACATTGTCACATCAGGACCTGAGCCTTGGGAGGACATAGTGTAATAGAGACTTTGGAGGCATGAGGAGATTGGGCATTAGGGATTGGAGATTTGAGGCATTGCAGAGTAAGAGGTTTGAGTTATTGGGACTATTAGGGATTGAAATGTTAAGGCCATGGAGGATTTGCACTTGGGGGCTTGGAAGTATGATGGATTGGAGCCTGCATCTCATTGGGTAAGGAGCGAGATCAAGGGGAATCAGGTCAGCATAGTGTTGGGAAGGAGTAATCCAAAGAATCAAAAGAAAGTAAGGGACTGAAATTAATAGAGGTTCCAATCCACCACAGCACTAATAAAGCATGCGGTCCTGATTAGAGAGCCATGCAACTTAGTCCACGTTCTCCTGCAGTGTTCCAAGAGCAATATTAAATTGGAAACCGAGTACAGCTGAGGTGAATCTGGATCAGGAACACCAGGGGGACCTCGGGCAGGAAGTGCCCAGTTGAAATTTTATAGTGATGTTGCTCTGACCTTTTACTTTGGTTTCAGTTGCATAGTCATGAAAGATAGCAGCACTATGTAAATAAATCCTTACACTACCTTCTTCCCATATCACAGTTCACTTTTATAATCAGAGAAAAATATAAAGTATTAAACAAGCAAATCCAAACCATTTCATCCATGTTTACAGTCACGAAATATTAGTGTCAATAAGTAATGTTAGATGAGCATTAGTGAGGGACAGGGCAAGAGGCATTGGGTGGAAAATGAGAACATTACTTTGCCCCATATTCTGAAAACACAAAGGTTCGACTTCACTTTTTGTGTTGGTTGTTGGCGATTGGAATGCTACATATTGTCACAGCTGCATGAATAACACGGAACGACAAAAAAACTGTAAGCTGAAGGAAGCAGTCACAGTTGCCCATGAACATATCACACAATACTAAAGTCCAGGGGTATGGTGCTACTGTAGAAAAATGGCAAACCAATAAGATCAAATATGTGACCTGTTGCCCAGTGCTGTCGGGCCAGGCATGACCCGACCATTTGCTGACTGCGATAAACACCAGCATTGCACTTGTCTTCTCTTCACTCTGCTTAAAAAAAACAAAGGTGATGCATATCCCCCACAATGTGGATTTCCTTCTTTCTCTTTGGCATTCTATAGCATATTTCTGGTTACAATTCAACATAAATCATCCACAACAAAGGTCTGGATAGTGTGGATGTGGAGAGGATGTTTCCACTAGTGGGAGTCTAGGACCAAAGATCATGGGCTCAGATTAGGACATACCTTTAGAAAGGAGATGAGGAGGAATTTCTTCAGGCAGAAGATAGTGAATCTGTGGAATTCATTGCCACAGATGGCTGTGGAGGCCAGGTCAGTGGGTATTTTTGAAGTGGAGGTTGACAGATTCTAGATTAGCAAGGGTGTCAGGGGTTTATACGGAGAAGGCAAGAGATTGTGGTTGAGAGGGAAAGATAGATCAGCCATGATTGAATGGCGGAGTAGACTTGATAGGCCGAATGGCCTAATTCTGTTCCTATAACTTATGAAAAGTAGGTTATAGCAACAACAATCAGCACAACAACTTCACCTTTTTAAAGGGGTAATCAACCACGCAGCTGTGTGGATAGAAACATAGAAACATAGAAATTAGGTGCAGGAGTAGGCCATTCGGCCCTTCGAGCCTGCACCGCCATTCAATATGATCATGGCTGATCATCCAACTCAGTATCCCGTACCTGCCTTCTCTCCATACCCTCTGATCCCCTTAGCCACAAGGGCCACATCTAACTCCCTCTTAAATATAGCCAATGAACTGACCTCGACTACCCTCTGTGGCAGGGAGTTCCAGAGATTCACCACTCTCTGTGGGATAGTGGCAGTTATACTCAACTCACTCAATGAGTCAGGACAGTTTCTTCTCAAGTGGTGTATGCGTACTCCGCCTTTATCACCTCTCTGTCATGGTGCTTTGATACTGGTTTAGTTTAGTTTGGAGATGCAGCTTGGAAACCTGCACCAACCAGCGATCCTTTGCACATTAAAACTACCCTACACACACTAGGGACCATTTTACATTTATACCAAGCCACTTAACCTACAAACCTGTACGTGCTTGGAGTGCAATGGACTGCTGCACCATCAGGATCATCTGCAACTTCCTGCCATTTCTTGGTGTCTTGGGCAGTGCAGTTACCAACCCAAGATGTGATGCATCCAGACAGGATGATTTCTAAGTTGCATTTGTAGAAATTGGGATCTATGCCAAACGTCTTTAGTCTTCTGAGGAAGCAAAGGCTTTGGTGTGCTTTCAAGGCCATGGTGTCAATGCGTTGGACTCTGCACCAGTAATATGAATTGAGCAATAGGTATTATTTGGGGCATCAGAATGCCACTGTTCATCAAACAATGCCAGTTACATCCACTCAGAGAGTAGATGTTGACTAGTTGAGCATCCTATCTGAACAATAGCACCTTGTTACTCCCTCATCATTGGTCACTCTACAACCTATTGAGATGATAGATAGTAGCTGGTGGGGATCAGATCAAAATGTTGACCTGAAGCATAGCCTGGTCATAGCAGTCGTGATAAGACATGCTCCTAAATGACCTCAATAACTTTAAGTGGGAACAATCAGAAGCATTCGAAAACCAGATGAAGAAAACACTGCATTGCATCAGTGAGCAACTCATGGGAAGCATCTGTTGAATTATTGATTACCTGACGGACGGTCAGATGAATATAATCAAAAGACTAAGAAAAGTAATCCCTGTAGATGGCAGTGATGTGGCAGCAAGGAGTGAGGAAAACAAAGTGCTGCCACACCCAGGGCAAAGGCGGCTGCTTCCCTGTTTTTTTCTCTGCAAGGGGTTTCCAAAGCACGATCACATCTGCCCTTATCAAAACACTGGGCTGGGAAAGTAGCTGTACCAGAGTTTGTTCACAGCAAATTAATTTGAAGCTTTCATTGTTGTTAGCAAAACATTGAATTTATCAGACCCCTTCGTTTAGATATGTTTCAGATATAAATGACTTTAAACAAATAAAAGTTTTAAACGTCTTGCAGTGTTGCGCAGAAAATTTAAAACCTCTCTTGCTTCAGTGCACACGAACTCCAACCTGTGATCTTGGCAAGAGTTCACAAGGAGTCATATCTACAAAATAAGTCTGAAGAAGGGTCTCGACCCGAAACATCTTCTGGTCATTCCCTTCACACACACTGCCTGACCTGCTGACCACACATGCTGCCTGACCTCTAGGACTTGGTGCCTTGCTCATGATTTCAGCAGTTTCTTGTGCTTCCAAGATAAGGATCCGGTCATTGAAAATGGAAGTGCATGGAAATGTCTTCCCTGAGGATTTGGAATTCCCCCTCCCCCCCACCCAATGGTGATAGACGCCAGATCTGAAGATATATTTAAGATAGAGATAGGTACATATTTGTTGGATCGAGGTGCCGTACTCCTACTCTTAGTTATGTCTTTGTTTGTCGGGTGGGGTCAAATGTTCTAGTCTTGGGCATTGATCATCTTTCTTACTATGCTTTAATGCAGGGGTCAGCAATCTACGTATGCGGCCCGTAACACAAAATCATCCGGCTCGCAGGCGGATTTTTTCCCCCCGTAATAATCCGGCCTGCCGAGCGCCCCGAGCAGCGGCCGAGCTCTGGCTGTACCGCACCCTGCGCAAAGCCGCCGGCACGGCCGCACACCTTCTGTGAACACGTTTAAGAAAGAACTGCAGATGCTGGAAAAATCGAAGGTAGACAAAAATGCTGGAGAAACTCAGCGGGTGAGTCATGCAAGGATTGTATGAGGCTGCCTCACCCGCTGAGTTTCTCCAGCATTTTTGTCTACCTTCTGCGAACATGCGATTTGATGCCTGCCATCCAGGGCGGGATGGGGATGGGATCCGTGTGTACACGTGATAGATGTGGCCCGTCATCCGCTCACAGACATGCGTCCCGGCCCCTATGCAGAACAAGGTTGCTGACCCCTGCTTTAATGGTTCGAGCATAAAGGACAACTCCATGAGGATTAAATTTAACCAGGGACATCCAGAGAAAATGAACAGGGTTGTTGGAGAACTGACACACAAGAACAAAATTGATCCCAGTGTTTAGGTTAGTTTAGAGATACAGCGTGGAACAGGCCCTACTGCCCACCGAGTCCATGCTGACCAGCAGTCACTCATACTCTAGTTCTATCTGAAACACTAGGGACAATTCACAGAAGCCAATTAACCTACAAACCTACACTTATTTGGAATGTGAAAGGAAACCGGAACTTCCAGAGAAACCCCACGCAGTCACAGGGAAAACGTACAAACTTCATACAGACAGCACCTGTAGTTAGGACCGACCCCAGATCTCTGATCAGGATAGACAAACGTGCTGGTACATCTCACAGCCCATGAACACGAAAAAGGATCAAGCATGATTTGAAAAGCAGAATCAATACCATTTTTGTGGTCTGATAAAATATCTTTGCTGTAAACCTCAAACTCCTGAGCCTAGCGCTCTGGATACGAGTAGTTCTGGCAAGGACAGGGGAAGATAAGTGGACATTTGAGTTTCCAAAGCAGTACTTTGGATGCATGGATCAATTAATGAAACCCGAGAGAAAGCAGTCAACAGTGTTGTCACAACATCAGCATACACTTGGGAAACAAGCCAGCTGTTAGCTATGGAAGACAATGGACATGATGGTTTGCAGCAAGCAGAATTAACAACCTAACCACTGCAAGCAATGCAATATTATCTCTCGCTTCCAGGAAATGTTGCAGTCGAGCACTGCCAACTTTGATCGGTCATATTTACAATTGCACAATTGCAGGTACACAAAAATGCTGGAGAAACTCAGCGGGTGCAGCAGCATCTATGGAGCGAAGGAAATAGGCAACGTTTCGGGCCGAAACCCTTCTTCACTGCACAATTGCAATTTGCCATCTTTGATATTTCTAAATCAAAGCACTTCTCGTGTTTTATTTTCATTTTGAACAAAGGAAATGTCATGGAAGGACAACATAGAACAACTGAGTAATAGCAAGGAGAGCTTTAAAATCTTCCCTTAGGAAAGTTGTGCAGAGCTAATGAAGAAGGTATTAAGCGGGGCCAGGCTTTGAGCTCACTGTTGTAACCTGCACACAATGACGTGAGACTGAGACTGCCAGCTGCTGTTTCACAGATTGCTGGCTAAAGTACAAACTAACAATATCCAGCGGTTTGTGTCAGCAAGTATAAGCAGTTTTCTTCAGGATTACATATAACTATTCCCCCAACTGATCCCTGGCTTAAATATTTGACAGCATTGTTTTATCATTATAGATTTGCTGAATGACATGTCACATATCACCAGTTCTTTTATCTATTCCCATCTCTAAGTAACAAGCAAATTTGCCCTCCAGAATATTCTGTTTATTTTTCGTCTCCATAAAGTCCAGCCACCCTGCAGATATGCTATTTCTTGCATGTTCTCCTTTGTATCATGCAGGAGTGTATTGGATGATCACAATGATTTGTTCAATGATATTTCTTCTGCAACCAAATATGATGCATAATTTAAGTTTCATGTCACAATTCAAATAGTTTTTGCTGCATCCTTTCTACAAAACTTGTATTTTTCAGTGGTGCTGCAAATATTGATTGAATTTATTAAAAATCTACAGGCCCTTCAGACCACCAAGTCCGCACTAACCATTGATCACACGTTCACCACAGTTTTACACTATCCCACTTTTGCACCCACTACCTACAACCAAAGGTCAATTTACAGAGGCCAATTGCATGTCTTTGGGGTGTGGGAGGACACTGGAGCACCCATATGAAACCCATGCAATGACAGGGAGAATGAGAAAACACCACACAGACAGCAGCCGAGGTCAGGATCAAACATGGGTTTCAAGAGAGAGTTAGATTTAGCTCTTGGGGCTAAGGGAATCAAGGGATGTGGGGAAAAAGCCGGAACAGTGTACTGATTTTTGATGGTCAGCCATGATCATATTGAATGGCGGCGCTGGCTCGAAGGGCCAAATGGCCTACTCCTGCACTTATTTTCTATGTTTCTATGGTTCTCTGGTGCGGTGAGATCAAATTCTGTGGTAAATTTCCATTTTTTCCCACATATTCACAGGGATTACTCATCTTTACAGAACCCATCTGGTCATTCTTGTTTCAGTGCAATGTAGCTTTGTAACGGATTTGTAAAGGCTTTGTGGTCAGCCACAACAGATTATTGTTTATGCAATGTAGGCAAAAATCTAATCCCATCTCTTTTACAACAAATTCAGCACTCCAGAACTTGCTGGGGTAGAGAACATGCAAACATATGAATAAAGAGCAGGAATAGACCATTTGGCTGCTCGATCCTATACCATAATTTAATGAAATCTTGGCTAATCTCCATTTTTACATTCGCATTTATCCTCAATCTTCCACTCCGTTGCTTATCAAAGACCTACTTACCTCTATCTTAAAAAAAGAAAAGAGTTCTAAGGACTTACGACCCTCTCAGAGAAAAAAAAACACATCTCTGCCTTAAATTTGCGACCCCTTATTTTTAAACAATGATCTTTAGTTTGAGATTCTCCCTCAAGGGAAAAAATCACTCCACATCCAAAATATCATAAACGCAGCCAACAAAAGAAAAAATCCTCAACCTGCACTTCAAAAATATTGTTGATCGTTTATTTCTTGAAATACAAACATATAATTAGAACAACTGGCCCTCTGGTGATCCACAATCTATCTTCTTAATCACTGAGATTTAAGGAACTAAAACAAAATTAGATATGAAATGTGAAAAAAAGCTAAAAAAGAAAAGAAGCATAAGGAAAAGAAATGTCAAAAAACTGGAAAATAAAACCAGAAGAACTGAAAGAGATGAAAATCTGGGATAAAGCTAAAATGCTAGAAATACTCAGTAGGTCAGGCTGCATCTGTGGCAAAAATAACAGAGCTAATGCTTCTGGTCAAAAGCTTTCCGTTAGAACTGGGAAGGAGGAAAATGAAGACTGTTAAGCAGCTGGGAGAATAGGGCAAAACAGGGGTGATGATTTATGTCTGTATCAGATATCTGAGGAAAGACATTCTTGCCACCTAATCTGAGGAAAGCCATTCTTGCCATAGAGGGAGTACAGAGAAGGTTCACCAGACTGATTCCTGGGATGGCAGGACTTTCATATGAAGAAAGACTGGATAGACTCGGCTTGTACTCGCTAGAATTTAGAAGATTGAGGGGGGATCTTGCAGAAACGTACAAAATTCTTAAGGGGTTGGACAGTCTAGATGCAGGAAGATTATTCCCGAAGTTGGGGAAGTCCAGAACAAGGGGTCACAGTTTAAGGATAAGGGGGAAGTCTTTTAGGACCGAGATGAGAAAATCATTTTTTACACAGAGAGTGGTGAATCTGCGGAATTCTCTGCCACAGAAGGTAGTTGAGACCAGTTCATTGGCTATATTTAAGAGGGAGTTAGATGTGGCCCTTGTGGCTAAAGGTATCAGGGGGTATGGAGAGAAGGCAGGTACAGGATACTGAGTTGGATGATCAGCCATGATCATATTGAATGGCCGAATGGCCTACTCGAATGGCTCGAAGGGCCGAATGGCCTACTCCTGCACCTATTTTCTATGTTTCTATGTTTCTATGTCCATCTATGATATTGGCTCACTTTGTTATTTTTTCAAATTTATTCCATGATGGACATACAATGCTGGACATTTCTTCCTGCTCTGCAATTTGCAACTTCTCCATTATTTAATCTGCATATTCTTTTTGTCTGCATTTTCACACTCTAACTGCTCCCATTCTCAAATTGACCAAATAATGCTGTTTGCAGCTTATCTCCATGGTCACTCAGATTGACACTATCAGATGCAGCATTTCCCCACCCTCCATGCAGTTTAACAAGATTCTTCTATTTCCTTTTCAAATCTAGTGACAAACCTTTGGCCTGAAACGTTAGTTCCGTTTCTCTCACCATAGATGTGTTCTGGCCTGCTGAATATTTCCAGCATTTTCTGTTTTTATCTCCAAAAAAAATGGTTTGTAAAATATGCTTCACATGGATAACTCTAAACTAATTATTCAACCGCAAGACACAAGATGCTGGTGTAAAGCAGTGGGTTAGGCAGCATCGCTGGAGAACATGGACAGATGATATTTTGGGTCGGGACCTTTCTTTAGAAACAACAGGCAGAGAGGAGAGCTCTTCAGCGCGTCGTCCACAGAGCGCAGAAGATTATTGGGACACCGCTACCAGCCTTGGAGGGCATCTACCACACACGGTGCCTCAGGAAGGCCGTCAGCATCCATAAAGACTCCTCACACCCTTGTAATGGACTGTTCGAACTACTTCCCTCCGGCAGACGTTACAAGGCCTTCTACGCCCGAACCTCCAGACCCAGGAACAGCTTAATTCCCAGAGCTATAGCGGCTCTGAACCGGCCCTGCTGAGTGCCCCCCACCCCCATGGACTGTCTCCCTCGGATGGTCACGTCGCACAGACTCATCTGCACTTTAGTCTGTCGAACTGTTTTGACTGTTTTACTGTTCTTTTTACAATCCACGTTCTCTGGATATCTAAATCCAAATTTTATTAGTTATTTAAGTTATGACATCGGTTGGAAGCTGCATACCAATTCTCGTTGCGCTTATGTGCAATGACAATAAAATATATTATTATTATTATTATCAAAACTTCACCTATCCATGTTCTCCAGAGACATTGCCTGGCCCACTTTGTGTCCTTTTTTCCCCTAAACCAGCATCTGTCGTTCCTTGTTTCTAAACGACTGCAAGTTTATGTTCTATAATTAGGATCTTGGAATCCTCAAAATAACTTGCATGATATCATGCACTTTATTTGCTGTTATTGTTTCAGTGTCACTAATGCAACATTGTTTGTTCAGAGTGATGCATGATCTTGGTTTTCTGCTGGCATTGTCAGAAAACGTTGTATTTTCCAACCTTTTTGACTGTTGGCTCCCAGATATTTAAAACAGATGTCAGCCAAAAACCATGTATAAAAATGACATACTGCAGCACCAGATGGTTAAATATGTTTGACGTCTTAACTTGTTGCAACAGAGAAGTTGAATAGGATTGTGTGAGATCTTTATTTAATGGACAGGTGTTGGGTCAGCTTTAGGGGAGCTCTGCAGAAAGAAAGCAGCACTTTATTACAGAGATCATTAATAAGATGGGATACCTTATTTCAAATCTAGTGACAAACCTTTGGTATACATCATTGGTATACATTATTTAACGATCACTATGGGTGCAAAATTATTTGGCTCAAGGTTGGTTGCTGTGCTCCATATAAGTGTTCATTGGTGTTAATTTATTGACCAGGCAATAGACATTCGACAATATGTGCAGGAGTAGGCCATTCGGCCCTTCGAGCCAGCACCGCCATTCAATGTAATCATGGCTGATCATCCCCAATCAGTACCCCGTTCCTGCCTTTTCCCCCATTCCCCTGACTCTGCTATTTTTAAGAGCCCTATCTAGCTCTCTCTTGAAAGCATCCAGAGAACCTGCCTCCACCGCCCTCTGAGGCAGAGAATTCCACACACGAGGCAAAAGGGAATATGTGCATGTGCACATTTAACATGAGTAAATCAGTTTCTCTTATGAGTTATCAGTGTTTGATATGTGCAGAAAATAATCAAAATACAGCAAATGCTGAAAATACAAAAGTGAAGTAGAATATGTGCATGTCCTCTCCTTGTCACCATTTAGTGTGAACACATTCACCTTTTTTGAGCATGTAATAAACAGTGCCGTTTATTTAGACATTATATTTACACATAAACATAAAAAGTCTTCTTCTTTCGTGTCCACCATCTATGATTCAAATGTTCGGCCAGGCTCTTGCACAGAGGACAGCCTTTTTGTTTGCCACCACTACATCTTCCAGGCAGCGTTGCTCACCAAGTAGTGGGTATCTTAGTAGGTGTGGCATGGATTGTACTGATGTTCCACATTCACATTCTGTGTCTGCCGCATCTGCGTAGCCCCGTTTGTTCATATTGGTCTTGCATCAGCCCATCCTGGAACAAAGCCTATTGAGGGACTTCCAGATCTTCCAATCACACCTGTGACCAGGTGGTAGCTGTTCTTTGGTTGGGATAGGCATCTTTACGTGGGGGTGGTTTTCACTGTGTTTTATTTCCCCCCACAAGGCTGGTTACTTGAGGAGACTGTGACAGTGGCTGGGCTGCGTGGAGGAAGCTCTTCCTTGACTTCAGCTGCTTTGGGGCTGGGTGATGGGAGTGACAGGAATGGCGGGTCCCCCCAACTTGCCTACTATGTTCAAAGTAGAAGCAGGAGTATGCCACTCACCATCGAATACGAGAATTTCATATCTACCTCAATAACCTATCGCCCATTCGTTTCTTAAGTGGGCACAGCGAGGTAGTGCAGCGGTTAGTGCTGCTGTCTCGTAACTCCAGAGACTCAATGCTGACCTCTGGAGCTTTCTTCATGAAGTATGAACCTTCTCTCTGTGACCATGTGGATTTTCTATGGGTGCTGTGGTTTCCTTCCACGTTTCAAAGAGATCTTGATAAGGATTGCCCGTCCCACTTAGGAAACCTGAACACTTAGGTAAGACCTTCCACTACCTGCAACCTCCGGCAACCACCTTCAACTAGCATCGCAACCAGCTTCGACTAAAAAATTCCAGATTTTTAAAACGGCAACCTAATTTTGAATTTTGAATTTTTTGAAATAATCGCAGGAACATAAAAGAAGCGGAAACCACTTTCGACCATTAGGGAGACTGACAAAAACCTCCGGGAACCGCACGGAAACCTTGGGTGGGGCGCAAAGTCTCCATGAGGTTTCCGTTCAGGTTTGCTAAGTGGGACAGGGGCATTAGTTCACAGAAATAAATAGCCCTTACTGTTGGTTAGAGTCGCTGGGCATGTAGGAGTGAATAAGTTGCAGGAACATAGGGTAAAGGGGAAGGAAGTGGGATTGGTGTAATTATTTGGCTGGAACCCCTCATGGGCCCTACTGAATAAAGAGCCTATTTCTACACAGATATAAGTGAATATAAAAATCTATCTACATATTTCTGCTCAAAGAATATAGTATTACTCTATTTCCACTGCCGCTTGAGGAAGAGAGTTACAACGATACATGGTGCTCAGGGAAAAGATGTTGCCTCATATCTATCTTAAACGGGTGATTTGTTCTATTTTAGCATCGATACCTAGTTCTGGACTCACCACATGGGAAAACATCCACATTCCCCAGTATCTTAAATATTTCATTCACATTTCCTCTCACTCCTCCAAGTTCTGGCCAAGCCTATCCAATCGTTCCTCATGAGATAACCTGGCCACTCCATGTATCACTCCACTCGATGTTCTCCGAACTGCTTCCGATGCAATGATGTGATTGACACAGTACACATCAGGTCTCACCAAGGCCATATGGAACTGAAGCATAAACTCCTTAGATTCCCTGAGCAATAAATAATACCCCGGTAATAAATTATACATTCAGTTGGCTTTCCTAGCTCCCTGCCATACCTGCAATATCGCCCTTTGTTAATCATACACTTGGACATCCAGGTACCTCTGTATCTTAGAGTTCGGCTATCTCTTGTCTTTTAAATAATTTCTCTCTTTTTTTCTTTGAACCATCAAAGAGACTAATTCTGTTTTGCTCCATTTGTCAGATATTTATTTACACACTTTCATTGACTCTTTCCATTCCCTTCGCAACTTTGTGTTCTGCGGTTCCTTTGTATCTTCATCAAATTTACCATAGATCATTGAATATGGAAAAGTGCAACACAGGATCAGGCAATTTGGTGCACAATGTTTGTGGCGAACATGATGCCTAGTTAAACTGATCTCATCTACCTGTACATGATCCATATCCCTCCATTCCCTGAACATCCATGTGCCTATATAAATGCCCCTGAAGTACCACTATCATACCTGGCTCCAACACCACTCCAGGCCTCTATCACACTCTGTGTAAAAAAATTGCCCTGCACATCTCCATTAAACTTTCCCCCTCTCACCTTATAGCTATAGTGCATTCAGAAAGAATTCAGACTCCTTCACTTTTTCAACATTTTGTTACGTTACAGCCTTATTCTAAAATGGATTAAATTCATTTTTTTATCATCATCAATCTACACATAATACCCCGTAATAAAAAAGCAAAAATTAGATTAGAAATGTTTGCAAAGTAATTAAAAATATATAACTGAAATATCACATTTGCATAAGTATTCAGACCCATTACTCAGTACTTTGTTGAGGCACCTTTGGCAGCAATTACAGTCTCAGGTTTTCTTGGGTATGACGCTACAAGCTTGGCACACCTGTATTTGGGTAATTTCTCCCATTCTTCTCTGCAGATTTTCTCAAGCTCTGTCAGGTTGGATGGGGAGCGTCGATGCACAGCTATTTTCAGGTCCCTCCAGAGATGTTCGATCAGGTTCAAGTCCGGGCTCTGGCTGGGCCAATCACGGACATTCACACACTTGTCATGAAGCCACTCCTGCATTGTCTTGGCTGTGTGCTTAGGGTCGTTGTCCTGTTGGAAGGTGACCCTCCGCCCCAGTCTGAGGTCCAGAATGCTCTGGAGCAGGTTTTCATCAAGGATCTCTCTGTACTTTGCTCCGTTCATCTTTCCCTTGATCCTGAATAGTCCCCCAGTTCTTGCCGCTGAAAAACATATTCACAGCATGATGCTGCCACCACCATGCTTCACCATAGGTATGGTATTGGCCAGGTGATGAGTGGTGCCTGGTTTCCTCCAGACATGACGCTTGGCATTCAGACCAAAGAGTTCAATCTTGGTTTCATCAGACCAGAGAATCTTGTTTCTCATGGTCTGAGAGTCCTTTAGGTGCCTTTTGGTGCCAAGCGGGCTGTCATGTGTCTTTTACTGAGGAGTGGCTTCCGTCTGGCCACTCTATCATAAAGGCCTGATTGGTGGAGTGCTGCTGATATAGTTGTCCTTCTGGAAGGTTCTCTCATCGCCACAAAGTAGCTCTGGATCTCTGTCAGAGTGACCATTGGGTTCTTGGTCTCATCCCTGACCAAGGCCCTTCTCCCCCGATTGCTCAGTTTGGCCTGGCGACCAGCTCTATAAAGAGTCCTGGTGGTTCAAAATTTCTTCCATTTAAGAATGACACTGTGCTCTTTGGGATGTGCAATGCTGCAGAAATTGTTTTATACCCTTCCCCAGATCTGTCTCGACACAATCCTGTCCCAGAGTTCTACGGCCAATTCCTTCGTCTTCATGGCTTGGTTTTTGTTCCAACATGCACTGTCAACTGTGGGACCTTATATAGACAGGTATGTGCCTTTACAAATCATGTCCAATCAATTTAATTTACCACTGGTGGACTCCAATCAAGTTGTAGAAGCATCTCAAGAATAATCAATGGAAACAGGATGCACCTAAACTCAATTTTGAGTGTCATATCAAAGGGTCTGAATACATATGTAAATGTGATATTTCAGTTATTTCTTTCGAAATACTTTGCAAAAATTTATAAACAACTGTTTTCGCTTCATTCTGGGGGGTATGTGGGGATTAAAAAAAAAGAATTTAATCCATATAAGGCTGTAACGTAACAAAATGTGGAAAAAGTGAAGGAGTCTGAATATGTTCTGAATGTGCTGTATGCCCTCTTTGTTGGACATTTCACCCTTTGAAAAAAGGTTCTGACTGTCTATTCTATCAATGCCTTTCATAATTTAATATACTTCTGTTAAGTCTTCCCTCAACATCCGATGTTCCAGAGAAAACAATCCAAGTCTATCCAACCTCTCTCTGTACTGAAATCATCTAATCCAATGAAATTCCTTGTATGTTGCAAAACATACTTTGCGAATAAAGTGTGATTCTGATTCTGATTCTGGTCCAGTCAGCATTCTGGTAAACCTCATTTACACCACCTCCAAAGTGTCCAAATATTTCCTGTAATGGAGTGACCAGAACTGCATGCCATACTCCAAATGCAGTTGAACCAAAGTCCTATAGAGCTGCACGAGCTGCTTAACAATAATACCTTTGCTGCATTCATCCATTTATTTTTATTTATGACAAATGGAGATTCTGAAAAGATCTGTGTAGCACAACACTTACTACATCATACCAACCAGTCAAAGACCCATTTTCACCTGCTCACTCCATCCTGTTAGCCATTCAGTCTTGTATCCACACCAATATGTTACCTTCTATACCATGAGATTTTATTTTCCATAATAACCCACAAAACCCCACACCAGTATTTGTGAATGATTCTCACCAAAATTAGCTGTTTCATTTCGAGGCTTGAAATTTTGAACATGCTGGTCTAAAAGCAGTGTAAATAGAATGAGTGTTAAAATAAAATTATACTACATACATCCAAATATCTTACTCTTGCCTAACAGTACTCCGCACAAGGTAAACAAGTCTGGTTTAATTTACTTGTTCTAGCCTAATGTTTCATCAACCAAAATGTATTTGCTGAAAGCTCCTTCCGTACGGCCTTGTCTCCTTAAATGAAGCATTTTATTGTTGGAAATCATCAGGAGAACACAACTCCCATGGTGAGAGAAACTGAGTTTATTGGAACACTCTGTTTAAGTTATAATCCACCTTCCGAGACTGAGAAAAGCCTTCAGCTTTCTATCTCCTCTTTGTAGCTTAATCTGACTGTCAACTCCAGATGACCCTACTTTGGACGATAATCCTTTCCTGGCCAAACCTACCATCCATGTTTGTCCAATCATTTTTGTGAAATGTTGTGTTCTAACTGGCACTGATTCAACTATTTTGCCCATATCCCTAAGAGAATAGACAATAGACCATAGGTGCAGGAGTAGGCCATTTGGCCCTTCGAGCCAGCACCACCATTCAATGTGATCATGGCTGATCATCCCCAATCAGTACCCCTTTCCTACCTTCTCCCCATATCCCCTGACTCCACTATCTTTAAGAGCCTTATCTAGCTCTCTCTTGAAAGTATCCAGAGAACCGGCCTCCTCCATTCTTGTGCATTCCACAGACTCACAACTCTCTGTGCAAAAAAGTGTTTCCTTGTCTCCGTTCTAAGAAGCTGGAAAAATAAGGTAAAACGTAGAAAGAATTAAATGTTCTATGTTTGGACAAAGATAGACTTCTTAAAAATGTCCATGCCATCACTGTCAAGGCTAGCATTCCTTGGCCATTTTAACTGTGTTTGTGAAGGTAGTGCCACTGCCTATAAGTTGAAGAATCTACCAGTTAGGGAGTTAGGTGGAGACTTTAAGCTTATGGAACGAGTTGCCTTGAATGCACAAGCAGTAGCACATTTCAAAATTACCTTGGAGAGACACAAAATGCTGGAGTAACTCAGCGGATCAGGCAGCATCTCTGGAGAAAAGGAATAGGTGATGTTTCGAGTCGAGACCTTTTTTAGAGATAGAAAGAACAAATAGGTGAAAGTTATGAAAAGAAAAATAACAAAGACAGAAATGAAGATCAAGGAATGGTGGAGCCCACAATGGTCCATTGTTGGCTGTGGGGAAGTCCAGAACAAGGGGTCACAGTTTAAGGATAAGGGGGAAGTCATTTAGGACCGAGATGAGAACATTTGTTTTCACACAGAGAGTGGTGAATCTGTGGAATTCTCTGCCACAGAGAGTAGTTGAGGCCAGTTCATTGGCTATATTTAAGAGGGAGTTAGATGTGGCCCTTGTGGCTAAAGGGATCAGGGGTTATGGAGAAAAGGCAGGTACAGGATACTGAGTTGGATGATCAGCCATGATCATATTGAATGGCGGTGCAGGCTCGAAGGGCCAAATGGCCTACTCCTGCACCTATTTTCTATGTTTCGATGAAAAGGTGATAAACAATGAAACTGAGCAGGACAACAGTGAAACTAATAGGATGACTAGTGTGGGGGAGGGACAGAGAGAGAGGGAATGCAAGGGTTACTCTTTGATCTTCACATGAAAGTAGATTTCCCTGTGTGCCTGTTGCCCTTGTCCTTTGTGCTCTTCTGAGGTCATGGGTTCAGGAGAAAGCAATCTTGGTAAATTGCCATGAGTGCATCTTGTAGTAGGTGCACATTGGATCCATCGTATCCATATATTTACAGTAATGTATTCACTTTGGTTATTCATTTAAGCGCTGCATTTAAATTGTAGTATTTACTTAGTAGACATGAGAGAGTTCAGCACTCAGAAGCATACTAACTGAAATAACATATAATTAAAGTCGCTCTCCCAGAAAATCAACTTGACACCACAGAATCAACAATGGCCTGCATTTGTAAAATAAATTAAATTTTGGTGTTTCGCTTAAAGAAAGCTAAAAATAGAATAGAGTCTAATGGAAGACCTTTGAGGGACTAGAATAATGGGTTAAGTTTTAAAGAGATAATTGAAAGAGGCGAAAGATAGACACAAAATGCTGGAGAACTGCACAGACTGACAAGGGTCTCGACCCGAAACGTCACCTATTCCTTTCCTCCAGAGGTGCTGTCTCATCCGCTGAGTTGCTCCAGCGTTTTGTGTCTATCTTCGGTTTAAACCAGCATCTGCAGTTCTTTCTTGCCCATTGAAAGAGGCGGGACAGATGAAAATGGTGAGGTAGGGGGGAAGAAGTATGGACTGTGGCCTGTCAGGGAGAGCTTGGTGATGGAAAGAGGCAATGTTAAGGCTTGGAAAGCATGCAGGTACAGCAGGCGGTGAAGAAAGTGAATGGCATGTTGGCTTTCATAACAAGAGGAGTTGAGTCGAGGAGCAAAGAGGTCCTTCTGCAGTTGTACAGGGCCCTAGCGAGACCACACCTGGAGTATTATGTGCAGTTTTGGTCTCCAAATTTTAGGAAGGGCATTCTTGCTATTGAGGGAGTGCGGTGTAGGTTCACGAGGTTAATTCCCGGGATGGCGGGACTGTCATATGTTGATAGCATGGAGCGGCTGTGCTTGTATACTCTGGAATTTAGAAGGATCAGAGGGGATCTTATTGAAACATATAAGATTATTAAGGGTTTGGACACGCTAGAGGCAGTAAACATGTTCCCGATGTTGGGGGAGTCGAGAACCAGGGCAGTTTAAGAATACTGGGTAAGTCATTTGGAACGGAGATAAGGAAAGACTTTTGTGAATCTGTGGAATTCTCTACCTCAGAAGGCAGTGGAGGCCAATTCTCTGTATACTTTCAAGAAAGAGTTGGATAGAGCTCTTAAAGATATCTGAGTCAGGGGATATGGGGAAAAGGCAGGAACGGGGTACTGAGTGTGGATGAGCAGCCACGATCACAGTGAATGGTGGTGCTGGCTCGAAGGGCCGAACAGCCTACTCCTGCACCTATTGTCTATTGTCAATTGTCTATTGAAACACAACAGTCAATGTATGACAAGGAATTCAATGCTCTACAAAAATTGCAACAAACTACGAGCAAACCAGGGATGAATTTTTACAAGATGTAGGTTTGTAGAGCGCTGCCAATCTTTCTTGCATTATTAGTTGAAATCAATGGAAGGAAAACCAGGTGACTTGGAACACCAGACATGGAGCAGGAGAAGATCATTTGATCCCTCATGTTCACATCACCATTCTAGAAAATCATACCTGACCTTTTTACTCAGCACCGCTTGCGCTAGTCCCATGTACCCTGATTTCATTAACATACAAAAATCTATCAAGCTCTGTTTTAACATGGGCTGTAAATGAGCCTCCTCCGTCCAGCAGGGTAGAGGATGACAAAGTATGGTCTTCCTATGGATGAAGACATTTCCACTCGTCTCAGTCCTGAACGGATGAGCCATCACATTGAGGCTTTGACCTATAGTTATTGAGTCCATAGGCAGGATAAATATTGTCCTTATATTTACCCTCTCCAGCCCTGTTATATGTTTTTATGCAATCGTCTCAGCCTGCTGTAAGCAAGAATTTTCATTATATACCTGAGCCTCACCATACTTGTGCACATGGCAATAAACTTGGACAAGGTATGTCCCTACTCATTGAGAGTAGGGAAGATTCAAACAAGAGGACGTGATTTGAGAATTAAGGGACAGAAGTTTAGGGGTAACATGAGGGGGAACTTCTTTACTCAGAGAGTGGTAACTGTGTGGAATGAGCTTCCAGTGGAAGTAGTGGAGGCAGGTTCGATTTTATCATTTAAATATAAATTGGATAGGTATATGGACGGGAAAGGAATGGAGGGTTATGGTCTGAGTGCAGGTAGATGGGACTAGGGGAGAATAAGTGTTCGGCACGGACTAGAAGGGCCGAGATGGCCTGTTTCTGTGCTGTAATTGTTATATGGTTATCTGGTTATAAGGTCACATAAAATTCTTCTAAATTCTATAATAATAATAACAATAAATTTTATTTATGAGCGCCTTTCAAGAGTCTCAAGGACACCTTACAAAAATTGAGCATGTAGAGGAAAAACATGTAAGGGGAATGAAATAAATAGTAGAGACATGACTAGTACACAAAGTAAAGACAGAATTCAATACAAAACACAGTATGAGGCAATTAATGCACAGATGAAAAGGGACGGGGACGTGGGGCTAAGGATAGGCAGAGGTGAAGAGATGGGTCTTGAGGCGGGACTGGAAGATGGTGAGGGACACGGAATTGCGGATCAGTTGGGGGAGGGAGTTCCAGAGCCTGGGAGCTGCCCTGGAGAAGGCTCTGTCCCCAAAACTGCGGAGGTTGGACTTGTGGATGGAGAGGAGACCGGCTGATGTGGATCTGAGGGACCGTGAGGGTTGGTAGGGGGAGAGGAGGTCAGTGAGATATGGGGGGGCCAGATGGTGGAAGGCTTTGAAGGTGAGGACCAGGATTTTGTAGGTGATCCGGTGGGAGATGGGAAGCCAGTGAAGTTTTTTGAGGACTGGAGTGATGTGATGCCAGGATTTGGTGTGGGTGATGAGTCGGGCGGCTGCGTTCTGGACCAGTTGGAGTCGGTTGATGTAGGTGGAGCTGATGCCAAGGAGAAGTGAGTTGCAATAGTCCAGTCGGGAGGAGATGAAGGCATGGATGAGTCTTTCAGCAGCAGGCGGTGTGAGAGAGGGTCTGAGTTTGGCGATGTTGCGGAGATGAAAGAAGGAGGTTTTAATGACATGGCGGATGTGAGGCTCAAGCGAGAGTGTGGAATCAAAGATCACGCCAAGGTTGCGGGCCTGGGGAGATGGGGAGACAGTGGTGCCGTCGATGGTGAGAGTAGGGTTAATGATTTCGCTGAGTGTGGCTTTGGAGCCTATGAGGAGGAATTTTGTCTTATCGCTGTTGAGTTTGATTCTAGGCCTTGTCTCCTTCATCCCTTCAGGTGGGACAATCCCTCCAAGCCAGGAATCAATCAGATGATTTTATGTTTTATTTTCTTCAAACTGGTGTGGTCATTTGTGTAGTCATTCATTTTTGTATCACCTCATCATTATTTCCCATTCCATTCCATCTGATCAATGAGTGTAATGCACCTAAAGAGAGGAAGTTGATTCCTTGTCTTTTTTTTTGCAAATTTAACTGCTTTACTAAGCCTTATCTTTAATGTTTTGATGCAAAATATTCCTCTCATAATTTTAGAGAACACAACAGTTAATATTAAATTGATAATCGAATATTATTAAATAAAATATTTAACTTTTCATCCCAGTTCCATATAAACCTCATGCCTTTTGACCCATGCATTCCAGTTAAAATTAGAAAGTTATAGTGAATAAATATATAATATTCATACTTGAATCACAGTCTGTACAATGTGGAGCAGAAGTAAATGTAAGATGTGCTCAGTAAAATATTACAACAACACTGTAGGATACATAGTATCAGACATCTTAAATATATGAAACCCTACAAAACATAATCCTTCCAGCTTTGTTTTTTTTCCTTTAGAGAAGATTACTTTCATTTTTATCATGCTCCTTTTAGATGAGTTTATTACTCTGGTGCAACTGGGTTTACGATTTTATTTTGACATCTTAATAGTCTTGCTGCTGGTGCAATTATGGTTGGAATTAATTGTACGCATATAATTAAAAGCACTTTGAATCTGAGGAGAAGGTACTCTGCTTCAAACCAAGTCAGTCCCTACGAGAGTGAAACTTTGTACAGAAGTGCATGAGACATACCAAAGGTTTCGGCCAAAATGTACAGGAATCTATTGCTCAAGGCAATAATGTGAACTAGGTGCAGAGGCTGTTGTTTAACATCTTACTGGAACAGAAATTCCCCACAGTTATAAATAAAAATGGTTTGTAATTTTAACACCTCTCAGCATTTGCTGTTTTCTCTCAATCAAACTCTTTGGATGCAAATTGATTGCGGATCATAAAAGAATAATCACCTCAGGGAAAGGAAAAATTAAGTCACGAGGGATTCTTTGTGTTTTCGTTTTACCATTGTGAGGTTCCGAATCTGTGGAAACTGCACAGAGGTCGCTGAAAGGAAAGGATTATATGGAAATAGATCATTTGTTCTGAAGTGAATAAAGAATATGAATTTAGAAACAGCCGGCCTAAAAAAAAGGAATGCAGCAAATTTGGAAACTGGAGGCAGTTTGTTTTTATTCTAGTACTGCACAGCAGCTGCGTAGACATGGAAACACAGCAGTGAACTAACGGCGCTTACCTGAAGACCTTCCTTTACACTATTTGCTGGGGATTTGGAAGCCCACGGAAAGGTGCCTTTTATCCTCTGTGCCCAGATGACCGAGAGCACATGGATTTTAATTACACTGCACAGTTCTGGAATCACCCTGACATGCATGGCACCAAATCAAAGAATGCCCAATTAAAACAATCACTTGCAGTGGGGGGGGCAGCAACAAGAGGTTGCAGCTGAATCAGAGAAGAAGTGAGGAGAATATTTTATCCAGTGAGTTGTTATGTACTGCAATGTGCTGCCTGGAAGGTTGGTGGAAGGAAATTCAATGTGAGCATCGGCGAGGCATTTGGAAAATTACTTGAAGGACGGATAATTTTAAGATCAGTGAGAAAAGAGAGTTCTTTCGAGTACCAGGCACAGGAATTAGCTGATCAACTAGCCTCTACTTCTGATATATGATTATCAACCATGTGTCCAAGAATTGGTCAGTCTTTTATGCTAACATTTAATTATCCAGTTCTCACCTTCTTGACATTATTACATTGATAGAATGCATAGGCAGTGATAGACACAAACTGCAGGAGTAACTCAGCAGGACAGGCAGCATCTCTGGAGAGGAGGAAAGGGTGACATTTTGGGTCAAGACCCTTATTCAGTCTGTGCAAGTGCAAGTGAATCTAAATCCACCCTGTCCTCAAATTCATTTGGACTATCTCTGACACCTCTCTCCCCTTTCTCCCTCTCCCCTTTCTCCAAGTCTCCACGGTGCAAGGTGATTGTAGTGGCCATTTGGCCTGTTTTGCATGTCATTGATGACATGATGGCATGTGCCTTTAAATTTTAGACGGCCCGTTATATTGTGGGTGGGATTTATGACGTGTTTTTGGGCGTGTTTGGAGCTTAGATGCTTGCGCAGAAGTTTAGTTTTTAGATTAGTTTGGAGAGACGATGGGGAAGGTTCTACCATGCGGGGTCCATGCGGGCCATGCGGGCCACATGCCAGATCTTGCCAGTGTTACAGAGACACGAGGAGTTTTCTAATGTCTGAAGTAATAAGCTGGAGTTCGGAGAAGATTGTAGTAATGTTGGAAGAAACTTGGATGTATCTCACTGTTTTCTATCAACAATAAAGCATTTATTCATCAAAAGACTGTGTTTTGAAGCCACATCTGAGAAGAGGCTCTGAAGGTCTCTGTGAGTAAGCTCGCATGCGTTTAGAAGACACCCCCTTCAACCATTCTCATCCAAATAGCGGCTAAGGTGCTAATTACCTGAAAATCTGCCGCTACAGTGATGAAATATTAGATTGGAGGCGTGGGTTCGGATCCCAGTTCTGACACCATGTTGCGGCTGTCCAAATAACTGAATATCATGACACCATGATAAAGGTCCAAAGACTTTATTAACGACATAGCACAGGTAACCTCATGCCAGCACGTTTTTCTAATAATGCGGGAACTAGGCAGGGAGGGTTACTGTAAAGCTAGTGGGCGTAACTACAAAAGCATGACTCATAACATGAGTGACACTGATCTATAGGGGTCACAGTAAATGGTGGGATCCTCTGGGAGGGTTGTGAAATGACAGGCCTAAAGAAGGAGGGGCATTTTCCCACACACTGTGGTTGAAATCTGGAACGTGCTGCCTGAGGTGCTTGTGGAGGCACATTTGAATCAATAAGGCATGGAAGGCCACGGACTTATTTCAGGTAAATTAGATTAGTGCAGTAGGTACAAAAGGCAGCAAGGACATGGTCTGTCAAAGGGCTTGTTTCTGTGCTCCACAGCCTATGGCTTGTGAAACTTCAGCACCAGCTTGCACCTGTTGGTCTGTTATCGCTTGTTACTCTGCTGTAAATTTAATGAAATTCTTTGTAATGAAGAAAGCAAATTGGCACTGATCAGGGCATCTTCCTAAGCCTTTCCCACAGAGGGACTAACACTATCTGGCAACGCTTGGTGGCCATATGAGCAATTTTGTTTACCTGTTTGTTTGGTTGGATTAAAAGTTAAAAAAGACTACAGAGGTTTGGAAGCAATAGCTGTAACATTAGCTGACACCTCATGATCCACCCCCCACAGTGATTTCAGGAACAGGCTGTCGCTGATGTTTCTGAAGCTTCTCTTTGCCAGAACAGTTTCCTATACAAGCAGAGATGCCATTTCAAACACCAAATTATTCACAAGTAATCAGAATAGAATACATTGCTCCCTGAGGTATTCTCTTTAATTTACTGAAGCATATGACAATTGGGCAATGTACAACACTTTTACTCTGCATGAGACTGTTGTGGGTTTAAGGCCCACTCCAGAGACTTCTATACATAATCTACTGTAATCCAATGTGGAGCATAAAACTTCATTATTTCTAATGCTGTTCTTCAGAAGAGGTAGATGTGAAGGTCCATCTGCTTTGAGTGGGTTTATGAGTTTCAGTGGAAGAACTACAGGGTTATTCTTAGATGTGGGCACCCAACCTTTAAATCCAATCTGTGAATTCTGTGCAGATACATGTAGTTTTGCTAAAGGAGTAGGCTCTTGACAGCATCATTCCAAATTAATGCAAGCACTGAACATAACAATAATACAGTAATCAATAATGTACTAAAGCCCACAGGTGATACATTTCAGCCATTATTAAAATAATTAAAATAATTGAAAGGAAATGTTGTGGTTGTCAAAACTACATTCCTCCCAAGTTCTTTTATTTCTGGAACAGTTCAGTCAGATCAAAAAAAAGTATACGTCAGTCCGTTATTTTATAACACGCAAGATAGTGAACTGTTAAAGTTTGATTTGCTTCAAAAAGACAACCACACAATAAACTTAGTAAAGCAGTAACAACTTTGTTTTGCTCAGGCAGGTGTGCGAGGCAACTCTGAGTATGACAACTCAGACACAGAGCTGCTCGTGTTCCACACAAAGATGTAATGTTCAAACAGATGTACCTAGACCCCAACAGTCAGCAGGATCCTGGAGCAGCAGCTCGATGACCTCTGTCTGGTCAGGGAGAGTGAGGAGGTCATAGAGAGGAGTTATAGGGAGGTGGTCACTCCAAAACCACGGGAGAGAGACATGTGGGTCACGCTAAGGAAGGGCAAGGGGCAGAGGCAGGGACGAGTGAGTACTCCTGTTTGAGTACGGATGGGGGTGACAGCTTGCCCGGGGGTAGCGACAGCAGACGGGCCTCCAGCACAGAGACCGGTCCTGTTGCTCCGAAAGGTAGGGAAAAAAAGAAGAGGGCAATAGTAATTGGGGACTCTATTGTTAGGGGGTCGGATAGGCGATTCTGTGGACGCAGTCGGGAGACCAGGATGGTGGTCTGCCTCCCTGGTGCCAAGGTCTCGGACGTGTCTCAATGCGTCCAAGATATCCTGAAATCAGAGGGAGAGGAGCCTGAGGTCGTGGTACATATAGGTACCAATGACATAGGTAAAAAAAGGGAAGAGGTCCTGAAGGGAGGATTTAGGGAGTTGGGAGGAGAGTTAAGGAAAAGGACCAAAAAGGTAACAATCTCACGATTACTGCCTGTGCCACACGACAGTGAGAGTAGGAATGGAGCGAGGTGGAGGATAAATGCGTGGCTGAAAGACTGGTGCAGAGGGCAGGGATTCAAGTTTCTGGATCATTGGGACTTCTTTTGGGGAAGGTGGGACCTGTACAGAAAGGATGGGTTGCACTTGAACCCGAGGGGTACCAATATCCTGGCGGGGAAATTTGCAAAGGCTACTGGGGAGACTTTAAACTAGAATGGTTGGGGCGAGGGACTCAAATAGAGAAAGCTAGTAGACAGAATGGGAGGCAGGAAGCAGAAAAGGGAAGCACTCGGACACAAGAGGAGAAAGAAGAAAAAGGAAATAAACAGAGAATAAGAGGCGGGGGGTTTCTTAAATGTGCAAATTTTAATGCTAGGAGCATTGTAAGAAAGGTGGATGAGCTTTGAGTCTGGATAGACACCTGGAAGTATGATGTTGTGGCGATCAGTGAAACATGGTTGCAGGAGGGCTGTGATTGGAAACTAAATATTCCAGGATTTCGTAGCTTCAGGTGTGATAGAATTGGAGGGGCAAGAGGTGGAGGTGTTGCATTGCTTGTCAGGGAAGATATTACAGCAGTGCTTTGGCAGGATAGATTGGAGGGCTCATCTAGGGAGGCTATTTGGGTGGAACTGAGAAGTAGGAAAGGTGTAGCAACACTTATAGGGGTGTATTATAGACCGCCAAATGGGGAACGAGAATTGGAAGAGCAAATATGTAAGGAGATAGCAGATATTAGTAGTAAGCACAAGGTAGTGATTGTGGGAGATTTCAACTTTCCACACATAGACTGGGAAACACATTCTGTAAATGGGCTGGATGGTTTGGAGTTTATAAAATGTGTGCAGGATAGTTTTTTGTAGCAATACATAGAGGTACCTACGAGAGGAGGGGCAGTGCTGGACCTCCTGTTAGGAAATGAGACGGGACAGGTGGCGGAGGTATGCGTTGGGGAGCACTTCGGGTCCAGTGATCACAATACCATTAGTTTCAATATAATTATGGAGAGGGTCAGAACTGGACCTAGGGTTGAGATTTTTGATTGGAGAAAGGCTAACTTTGATGAGATGCGAAATGATTTAAAAGGAGTGAACTGGGACATTTTGTTTTATGGGAAGGTTGTAGAAGAGAAATGGAGGACATTTAAAGGGGAAATTTTAAGTACAGAATCTTTATGTTCCTGTTTGGTTGAAAGGAAACAGTAAAAATTGGAAAGAGCCCTGGTTTTCAAGGGAAATTGGACATCTTGTTCGGAAAACGAGGGAGATCTACAATAATTATAGGCAGCATGAAGTAAATGAGGTGCTTGTGGAGTATAAGGAATGTAAAAAGAATCTTAAGAAAGAAATTAGAAAAGCTAAAAGAAGATATGAGGTTGCTTTGGCAAGTAAGGTGAAAGTAAATCCAAAGGGTTTCTAGAGCTATATTAATAGCAAAAGGATAACGAGGGATAAAATTGGTCCATTGGAGAGACAGAGTGGACAGCTATCTGCAGAGCCAAAAGAGATGGGGGAGATATTGAACAATTTCTTTTCTTCGGTATTCACCAAGGAGAAGGATATTGAATTATGTGAGGTAAGGGAAACTATTAGAGTAGCTATGGATACTATGAGTTTCAAAGTAAAAGAAGTACTGACACTTTTGAAAAATATAAAAGTGGATAAGTCTCCAGGTCCTGACAGGATATTCCCTAGGACATTGAGGGAAGTTAGTGTAGAAATAGCCGGGGCTATGACCGAAATATTTCAAATGTCATTAGAAACGGGAATAGTCCCCGAGGATTGGCGTACTGCGCATGTTGTTCCATTGTTTAAAAAGGGTTCTAAGAGTAAACCTAGCAATTATAGACCTGTTAGTTTGACTTCAGTGGTGGGCAAATTAATGGAAAGGATACTTAGAGATGATATATATAAGCATCTGGATAGACAGGGTCTGATTAGGAACAGTCAACATGGATTTGTGCCTGGAAGGTCATGTTTGACTAATCTTCTTGAATTTTTTGAAGACGTTACTAGGGAAATTGACGAGGGTAAAGCAGTGGATGTTGTCTATATGGACGTTAGTAAGGCCTTTGACATGGTTCCTCATGGAAGGTTGGTTAAGAAGGTTCAACTGTTGGGTATAAATGCAGGAGTAGCAAGATGGATTCAACAGTGGCTGAATGGGAGAAGCCAGAGGGTAATGGTGGATGGCTGTTTGTCGGGTTGGAGGCAGGTGACTAGTGGGGTGCCTCAGGGATCTGTGTTGGGTCCTTTGTTGTTTGTCATGTACATCAATGATCTGGATGAAGGTGTGGTAAATTGGATTAGTAAGTATGCAGATGATACCAAGATAGGAGGTGTTGTGGAGAATGAAGAGGATTTCCAAAGTCTACAGAGTGATTTAGGCCATTTGGAAGAATGGGCTGAAAGATTGCAGATGGAGTTTAATGCTGATAAATGTGAGGTGCTGCACCTTGGCAGGACAAATCAAAATAGGACGTACATGGTAAATGGTAGGGAATTGAAGAATGCAGTTGAACAGAGGTGATCTGGGAATAACCGTGCATAATTCCTTGAAGGTGGAATCTCATGTAGATAGGGTGGTAAAGAAAGCTTTTGGTATGCTAGCCTTTATAAATCAGAGCATTGAGTATAGAAGCTGGGATGTAATGTTAAAATTGTACAAGGCATTGATGAGACCAAATCTGGAGTATGGTGTACAATTTTGGTCGCCCAATTATAGGAAGGATGTCAACAAAATAGAGAGAGTACAGAGGAGATTTACTAGAATGTTGCCTGGGTTTCAACAACTAAGTTACAGAGAAAGGTTGAATAAGTTAGGTCTTTATTCTCTGGAGCGCAGAAGGTTAAGGGGGGACTTGATAGAGGTCTTTAAAATGATGAGAGGGATAGACAGAGTTGATGTGGACAAGCTTTTCCCTTTGAGAATAGGGAAGATTCAAACAAGAGGACATGACTTCAGAATTAAGGGACAGAAGTTTAGGGGTAACATGAGGGGGAACTTCTTTACTCAGAGAGTGGTAGCGGTGTGGAATGAGCTTCCAGTGGAAATGGTGGAGGCAGGTTCGTTGGTATCATTTAAAAATAAATTGGATAGGCATATGGATGAGAAGGGAATGGAGGGTTATGGTATGAGTGCAGGCAGGTGGGACTAAGGGAAAATAATTGTTCGGCACGGACTTGTAGGGCCGAGATGGCCTGTTTCCGTGCTGTAATTGTCATATGGTTATATGGTTATATGGTTAATTCAGCAATTCTTTATCTACAGAACATTCTCCTAGAGAGTCCTGCCATGGCCATAGATGGTAATGTTAAAGCTCTGTAGTTTCTTCTGATTTCAGAAAAGCTATTGTCCATATATGGTTTTGCTCAAGGAAGGAGCATTCCTTATCTCTGCAGATTCAAGCAATCTTGCTTCTGACCTAGAACATTCAGCATCTGTACATTGCTATCTGGCTGACTGATCAGGCTAAAGTGGAAGGTACCCAGTGTCTGTACATTTCAATCTAGCTGACTAATCAGGCTAAAGGGCAAGGTAAGGTACCCATTTTGTATACTTCTAACCTACAAGCAGAGTCCATTTTGTAACTTACTAACTTCATAATTTAAGGACTAGTTAGTCCAACAGCACTTGTCAGGCATCTGTTGAAGTCAATAATAATGGATGGAGTAAAATAAAACCTTGAAATGTCTCTGTTCACCAGAGATAGTCAGCATTGATTTACAAAGCATAAATTGTGGTGAAGGAAATTGATAGAATTTTTTGAAGAGATGACTAAAGTGGAGACATGGGGATGTGAGGTAATATTGATTATGTGGACGTCTCGTAGGCATTTGGTAAAACTACACCCAAACGACTGTTAGCTAGAGTTGAATCTCATTGACCTAGCCAAGAATTGGAGACACATGGAAGAAATTGCGAATAGGTACTGTCATTTGCTGGATGTGACAAATGGAGTGCTGTGAAAATCAGCACTGATGCAGGAGTTAGTAGCATCCTTGTAAACAAATGAGATGATGCGATAAAAAGCTATTTATTCAAGATTGCAAATGATGAAAAGAAAGGTGGCTTAGACAGAAGCATTAAAGTACATAAAGAGATTAAATGATGATGCTTGTGAGCAGAATAGTTTAATGCGTAAATGAGTTTGTGCAGAATATATTGTAGTCCAATAAGAGGTCATCCAGCTTAGATCCCATGAAATAGAATGGAGTTCTTTCTAAATGTTGAAAAACGGGAAGCAGTGAGGATCCACAGTGTCTCAGAGGTATAGGCACATTAATTGTTAATACCTTGCAGACAGGTAGAAACATATAATCACAAAACCCCACTGAATTCTACACCTAGCCTGGAATGTAAGAGAACAAGGTAGGTTCCAATTCAATCACAGCTAGCGTACAAGGCAGCTCTGGACTCTATGCCTTCACAACATTACTTTCTTTCCATACAGCACACAATTTACTTATCGGAATGTTACCAAGAACCTAACTGATAAGGTCCCACATAGGGGATTAGTGGGCAAAATTAGGGCACATGGTTTTGGGGTTAGGGTGCTGACATGGATAGAAGATTGGTTGGCAGACAGGAAACAAAGAGTAGGGATTAACGGGTCCCTTTCAGAATGGCAGGCAGTGACTAGTAGGGTACTGCAAGGCTCGGTGCTGGGACCATAGCTATTTACAATATACATCAATGATTTGGATGAAAGGATTCCAAGTAACATTAGCAAATTTGCAGATGACACAAAGCTGTATGGCAGTGTGAACTGTGAGGAGGATGCTATGAGAATGCAGGGTGACTTGGACAGGTTGGGGGACTGGGCAGATGCATGGCAGATGAAGTTTAATGTGGATAAATGTGAGGTTATCCACTTTTGTAGCAAAAACAGGAAGGCAGATTACTATCTAAATGGCGTCAAATTGGGAAGATGGGGAAGAACAACGGGATCTGTCGGTCCTTGTTCATCAGTCTATGAAAGTGAGCATGCAGGTACAGCAGGCAATGAAGAAAGCGAATGGCATGTTAGCCTTTATAACAAGAGGAATCGAGTATAGGAGCAAAGAGGTCCTTCTGCAGTTGTACAGAGCCCTAGTGAGACCACACCTGGAGTATTGTGCGCAGTTTTGATCCCCTAATTTGAAGAAGGACATTCTTGCTATTGAGGGAGTGCAGCATAGGTTTACAAGGTTAATTCTCAGGATGGCGGGACTGTCATATGCTGAGAGAATGGAGTGGCTGGGCTTGTACACTCTGGAGTTTAGAAGGATGAGAGGATATCTTAATGAAACATATAAGTTTGTTAAGGGTTTGGACAAGCTAGAGGCAGGAAACATGTTCCCGATGTTGGGGGAGTCCAGAAACAGGGGCCACAGTTTAAGAATAAGGGGTAAGCCATTTAGAACAGAGACGAGGAAACACTTTTTCTCCACAAGAGTCTGTGGAATTCTCTGCCTCAGAGGGCGGTGGAGGCCGGTTCTCTGGATACTTTCAAGCGAGGGCTAGATAGGGATCTTAAAGATAGCGGAGTCAGGGGATATGGGGAGAAGACAGGAATGGGGGGTACTGATTGGGGATGATCAGCCATGATCACATTGAATGGCCTTGCTGGCTCGAAGGGCCGAATGGCCTATTCCTGCACCTATTGTCTATTGTCTAATGATTAAGTTAGAGAGAAAGATTAACAGAACCAGGTCCATATTTCCTGGAAATTGGATATCACCATTTTCAGTTTGTCTTGGTGTTTTAACAGGGTGGAGGGAGAGAAATTATTTACACTGGTTAAAGAGTTTAGGATAAAATACAAACTGGAAAAAAAATGTACATGCTGGCTTAGGCAGCACACGTTGAGAAAGAAGCAAGGTGAATGCTTCAGTTTTGCAAATTTTCTTCCAAATTGGAAATAGTTAAACGAAAATAAGGTTTGGAAACAAAAATAATACAGAGATTCATAAACACAGCACAGCAGACAGGAGATATCGAGTGACAAAATGGCTGGTAATTCAGAAGAAGGTGGCTTTGGAGAATGAAAGGCAGTGAAGTGACTACTGCAAATCTGAAATTAAAATTCCAGTCATACTGATTATCTGAAACTGATGAACTCATTGTTCAGGCTAGAGGCTGTAGTGTGTCTGGTTGGAAGATGAGAAGCAGTTTCTCGAGCTTATATTCAGCTTTGGAGAAACAGTGGAACAATGTGGCAGAGTAGCCATTGACGTTGACAAAAAGGTTAGTTGAGTGTTAACATCTCAAGCTGGGCACAAGGCCAAGAGTTTAGACAGCTACGCAATGCTCCTGACACTCAGATACATAAATCAGAGTCTCAAAGCACTGGAGAGGTATCACCAATGTTGCCCCCACAATTTCACAGGAAGGATAAGCAAACCACCATCATTCTTTTTCTCAGGCCAACATTCCCAGCATACGAATTATCTATTTATACTCAGACAGTTTAATTGGGCTGACCACAGTGTTCTCATGCCCAACACTAGAATACTGAAATATGAATTCTATTCCAAATTCTGCCAGAGGAAGATATGACCAGGTAAATGGAGGAAAAGATTTAAGTATGCGCTCAAAGACTCCTTGAAGAAATGCAATTCTTGCCATAGAGGGAGTACAGAGAAGGTTCACCAGACTGATTCCTGGGATGTCAGGACTTTCATATGAAGAAAGACTGGATAGGCTCGGCTTGTACTCGCTAGAATTTAGAAGATTGAGGGGGGATCTTATAGAAATTTACAAAATTCTTAAGGGGTTGGACAGGCTAGATGCATGAAGATTGTTCCCGATGTTGGGGAAGTCCAGAACAAGGGTTCATAGTTTAAGGATAAGGGGGAAATCTTTTAGGACCGAGATGAGAAAAAAAAAATTCACACAGAGAGTGGTGAATCTGTGGAATTCTCTGCCACAGAAGGTAGTTGAGACCAGTTCATTGTCTATATTTAAGAGGGAGTTAGATGTGGCCCTTGTGGCTAAAGGGATCAGGGGGTATGGAGAGAAGGCAGGTACAGGATACTGAGTTGGATGATCAGCCATGATCATATTGAATGGCGGTGCAGGTTCGAAGGGCCGAATGGCCTACTCCTGCACCTAATTTCTGTGTTTTTTGTGTTTCTGTGTTTCCCATAAACACCTGGGAATCCTCAGCTCTTAACTGCTCAAAGTGGACAAGGGGGATTTGGGATGCTATCTATGCTTTGGGAGGGCTGATAGGCCACGCATAAGAGGTGGATGAGCTGCACCACTTCACAAGCTACCGACCCAGCCACTCCATATGGTGCCTCCTATACTATCACTGGAAGCATATATGGGTCCAACACTGGCTTCATTCACCATCTCAGAAGGCACAAACACAGGTCTGCTAAGGTGGGAAAAGAAGTAAGAAAGGTGGGCTGAGGAATTAGGATGGAATGAGACAGAGTTGAAGTTGCAGTTGACTGGAAACTTGCATCCACCCGTAAAGATTGAAGAGAAGTGTTCTTCAAAGTGTTACACAGGAGACTATTTTGAGCAAAAATTGTAGTATACTAAATTGAAGAAACAAAGGTTAACTGATGTTGCATGTGGAAAGAGCATCTGGTGTCCTTAACTGGGGAGAGAGGAGATAAAAGTACAGGAGTTGTACAGGATCTCCTACAGTCACATGGGAAGGAACCGTGACAAGGGAATTATGTGCCTCAGAGGGAATGATCCTTCCTAAGGAGGAGGGGGAAGCATCCATTGGACTTGGCATCACGTTGAAGTTGTTGAATGTTGTGGAGGATAATTTTTTGAAGGAGATGGGGTGGAAAGTGTGGACAAAGAGAATCCTCTGCTGGTTCTGGGAATGGGAAGCAGGCATGAGGAAATAGTAGATTGGCCTGATTGATAGAGACAGCGATAGATGGAAATGGACAGCTAGCCTCAATGTGGCCTGCAAACAGCCTGCTGCATAAAAGTGAAGTTGAAAGACTGTATTTTCACCCATATTGCAAATGTCAGCTACTTTGGAGCAATCCTTCAACATTTTTGGCAGTGTGAACTTGCAGAACGTTGCATTTTTAATAACTTCCGAATCAATTGTGAAAGAAGGATTTTGGAAATTGAGACAGCCTATTGAATTTTAAACTCAATCTCTGCTTCAGGGAGTAGTAGCTATCTGGGTCTGGAAAGGCACTGAAGGTGAAATGCAAAGCAGCACGAATCCGAAATGTCTTCTGTAATTTTACTGAGGCCCACCAGCGTCAACTATAAATAAATAAAAATAACCTTCTGCCCATCTAAATGTTTTCAGAGCTGCACAAATTCTAATTGTCTGACATGATATACAGGTAGACATATTGTCAATGTTCTTCAGTTTGCATGACCACATCTAACAAATTCATCAAATTATTCAGCCTGCTTGTTCATAAAAGAAAATTGATGATATTATTGAAAGATAGATTTGAATAGTTGAATTAAGATGCTGTTTGAGAACAAGCTGAATTGCTTCAATAAGACTGTATTCCCCAGATGTTTTAGACCCCCATGTCGCCCATCCCCACACTGAATGTATCCAGTTGCATCGATTCTTTGTGTGAAGGTCTGCCAGGATTACTCTCTAGATTTTCCTACATTTTCGCCATTCAATCGGATTGCCACAAACAAAGGATTTATCATTGTCAACAGAACATCTGATTATTCCTGTCTGTTACTTAGACTTAGTCACCTGTGAGGTTTTGAGAAGCAATAAAATGGGCCTACTGTTCATCCTATGTATCATCTTTGCAACTAACAAACCACTGAATATCAATATATCAGCCCACATTCATTTCAGAATGATTGAATGGTGCCCATTAAATCATGGTGTCCTTCGGGTTCCATCAACATGCACAGTATGTAATAGTCAGGAAAGCTTGTCTATGTGCAGCCTGATCCTGTCTCACATGATAAAACACCTGGTAAACTCACTGCTAGTTCTGTCACTATTGGCAACCATGCCAGAATTAACAAACTGAAGCATGCACAATACAACAATAGAGGCTGAATAAAATTCACACGCAGGTAGGAACTGCAGATGCTGGTTTATACTGAAGATAGACACAAAGTGTTGGAGTAACTCAGCAGGTCAGGCAGCATCTCTGGAGAAAAGGGAGGATGAAGTATCATCTGAATAAAATGTGTCTGGTTTACAAATCACATAGCTTGAGCAAAAATAAAATCAGGTTTATAATGAAGATAGACACATAGTTGATGCAATATTACTGTGAAACTCTGATAATCTGGCATCTGGATTATTCACAAATCCCGTTGTTCAGTATCACCCATTAGTGCAGAATGTGAGCCGAAGGTCCCAAAACAAGTAGGGTGCACAAGTAAAACTGAAGGGCCAGAGTGTTGGCGGGGCAGGATCTAACCAGTGGACCAGGAGTGCAGATAGAACTGGGTAGGGATGCTGAACACCAGGGGGTCAGGGACAAGGGTATGTTGTGTAAGGAAGGAACTGCAGATGCTGGTTTAAACCGAAGATTGACACAAAAAGCTGGAGTAACTCAGCTCGCCTGAACCTACCTGATCTCCCGGCTGTTAAACACTTTAATCCTCCTTCCCATTCCTATACAGACCTGTCTATACTAGGTCTCTTCCATTGTCAGAGTGGAGACCTAAACGCAAATTGGAGGAACAGCATCTCATATTTTGCTTGGGCAGCTTACAGCCCAGTAGTATGAATATTGATTTCTCTCACTTCAGGTAGCCCCGACATTCCATCTCTCTCTATCCCTCCCCTACACCAAGCTTCTTGTTTTCACCCTACAAACAGCGTATAATGGCCGGTTTCCTTGATCATCGTTACTTTTTTGCACATCTTTCATTCATTGTTCTTTATCTCTCCACATCATCGTCTATATCTCTCCTTTCCCTTATCGCTAACCAGTCTGAAGGAGGGTCTCGACCCGAAACATCACCCATTCCTTCTCTCCAGAGATGCTGCCTGTCCCGCTGAATTACTCCAGCTTTTTGTGTCTAACAAGGGTATGTTCGTAGCCAGAGAACTGCTCTCTTTAAACTCATAGGGATCACTGGAAGATTTATTTTACTGCTGTTTAAGTCATAAAAAAATGTAAAATGAAAGTGGGTTTGATTATTAATACAAGTGATATCCAAAAGCCTTGAATATCAAGTTTGGCAATGTAAAGGCACAAACGTCTTGACTATCACAATTTTACTGGGCCCTGCTAAATATCTGAAAATTAAATTTGCAGAATGTGAAATTGTTCATCCTCTTTAACCAGCCTAGATCCTAAATGAAATATGTTTGGCCATTCTCAGCTTAGCCTCTGTTTGGTAGAATGACATACCATAAAAATGCCCTCAAGTTGGCACCAAACGTGTCATTTTGCACCGGGCTGGTTCGAAGTGGTGTCTCTAACAATGGAGTAAGGTCATTGCACATTTTTGAGCAAGTATCTAATTGCAGAGAAGGTTGCTGAGTTCAAGGTCCAGGAGTATGGAGATGAGTTTGGTTGGAATGATGATGTTGAACACAGAGATATAGTCAATAAATAGAAGTCTGCCATAGGTGACCTTGTTATTCAAATGTTTTAGGGATAAGTGTAAGGCCAGGGGGATGGTATCAGCTGTGGACTTGTTGCTGTGATGAGCGAATTGCCAGGAGCAATTCACAAGGAATCATTAAGACATGCTCCTTATTGTTAGACTAATAGTGACATACTGCATAGAAACCTGTCCTTAGGCCGAACTTGTCCATACCGACCAAGATGCCCCATCCACGCATGTCACACCTGCCTGTTTGGCCCATATCCCTCTAAATCTTTCATAGAAACATAGAAACATAGAAATTAGGTGCAGGAGTAGGCCATTCGGCCCTTCGAGCCTGCACCGCCATTCAATATGATCATGGCTGATCATCCAACTCAGTATCCCGTACCTGCCTTCTCTCCATACCCTCTGATCCCCTTAGCCACAAGGGCCACATCTAACTCCCTCTTAAATATAGCCAATGAACTGGCCTCGACTACCCTCTGTGGCAGGGAGTTCCAGAGATTCACCACTCTCTGTGTGAAAAAAGTTCTTCTCATCTCGGTTTTAAAGGATTTCCCCCTTATCCTTAAGCTGTGACCCCTTGTCCTGGACTTCCCCAACATCGGGAGCAATCTTCCTGCATCTAGCCTGTCCAACCCCTTAAGAATGTTGTAAGTTTCTATAAGATCCCCTCTCAATCTCCTAAATTCTAGAGAGTATAAACCAAGTCTATCCAGTCTTTCTTCATAAGACAGTCCTGACATCCCAGGAATCAGTCTGGTGAACCTTCTCTGCACTCCCTCTATGGCAATAATGTCCTTCCTCAGATTTGGAGACCAAAACTGTACGCAATACTCCAGATGTGGTCTCACCAAGACCCTGTACAACTGCAGTAGAACCTCCCTGCTCCTATACTCAAATCCTTTTGCTATGAAAGCTAACATACCATTCGCTTTCTTCACTGCCTGCTGCACCTGCATGCCCACTTTCAATGACTGGTGTACCATGACACCCAGGTCTCGCTGCATCTCCCCTTTTCCTAGTCGGCCACCATATTTCCTTTCTATATACCTTTCTTTGGCACCGGGATGGTAGTAGTCTTCTAAAGCAAGTGGAAACCTAAGACTGGAGTAACGAGAGGTCAAAGATGTCGGCCAAATGCTATTTGAGCATTTTTATTGGCTGGCTTTGTATGCCTGTTAAAATCCAGCTCAGTTCATTATGGATGGAAAATGTAATCTGACATCACTCTCATCAAATGGATCTTTCATGACCAGACTATGGAAAACAGGCCAGTTCCTGTCACATATCTGCCTATTAACACCTAATTGAGTAATATTCCTAATTGGATAACTGTCCATAACTGATTTGTCTTCCAGCATCCTTAGTTAGAAACAAAGCAAAACAAAGTGACTTTTTAGCCCCTGGAGCCCATTCTGCCATTCAATTAAAAATGGCTAATTTACATCTTAATTCTGACAACCTAACATGGAATTGGTTCTACACCCCTTAATTTCATTGCATAATGAAAAATTATCAAATCTGTTTTGAACTGCTTAGTGAGCCATTTTTTGAAGAGAGAAAATTCCATATTTGTGTTTTTCCTCTATGTGGAAACGGTGCTTCACTTTAGTACAAGTGAACTCTAATTTTATGAATAGATCTTTGTTTTGAATTCCTCTGCCAGAGGATGTCGTTTTGCTATTGCATCATTAAACACATCATGGTTAGATCGCACCTTTCATTTTACGTATTCGATGGACTCCAAGCCGATTCTGTGTAAAATATCCTGATTTTTGTTTTCGGCAAATTATCCGAAGTCTTGTATATACAAATTAAATCTATTCAAATGAGCAACAATGGAGAGAAACTATTTAAAAAAAACATAGCTTGCTTTTTCCCTCCTTGTTATGTGCATTTCATTCTCTTTGTCCATATGTCTCCCATCAAGATCTGTGCTTGTAACACGTGGCAGGAATCCCTGATTTAGATGAGGCACCAATAGCAGAAGAATATTCTGCTGTTGTCAAGTTTATGCCAAGAATTTGTGATTTACTGTCATCCCACTCCACATTTTTAACAACCCTTCCATCTCCTAAAAACTCATGGAACATTTAGATTATCATGCTTAAAACAGTGTGGAAATGTTCATATGCATTGGTATATTTTATCAAATAGTAAATAATACTGATATTTTAAAAATGGATAACAGATAATCGTTTTAAACCCAAATCTTTTATAATTCCAGCACCTTCTTGAACAGAAAAAAAAATAATGAAGATTGGTGCCAGGTTTAAACGAAGCATAGCTTGCAGCACACTGCACAAAATGATCAGTTGTGCTACGAAGTCTGGCAATGTTGCAAAGTATCATTGCCTTCAGAAATACCAAGATGCTCTGTTGTTGCATTTTGCTGTTGATTTTGCTCAGTCAGGGCCACAGTTTGGAATGCTCCATAGTTGCCTTCTCTGCTTCCATCACATCATAGTGTGAAGCCACGGTCAGCATTTCTGCCTGCCTCACCTTTTCTCTTTAACAAGTAGGTAAAATAATGCACAGCACAAATAGGTGTTGAGATAATTTATTTTCACCTTGCAAGATAAAAGACAGGTTTAAATGCAGCATAGATTATATGAAAGGGTATGCTATGGTATTTCCATTCATTGGATATCCCATTCTATCTTCGGTTTATTCTGGTCACATGTACAAAGGTACGGTGAAAATCTTTGTTTTGCGTGCTATCCACTCAGGTCAGATAATACTATACATTAATATAATCAAGTCAAACTCATGTACAATAGATAGAGCAAAGGGGAAGATAAAAAGTCTAGAATATAGTTCTCAGCATTTAGTGCATCATTTCCAAAGACAAAGTCCAATGACTGCAAATGGGTAGAGGTGAATCGGACAGTACCCCAGCTCATGGATGGACCATTAACAGAGAAAAAGAGGCTGTTCCTGAGACTGGTGGTGCTTGCATTCAAGCCTTTGTACATTTTGCCTGATGGATCCAGGGAACGGAAGGAATGACTGGGGTGGGACAAGCCTTTGATTATGTTGGCTGCTTTTCTGAGGCAGCATGAGGTGTAGATGGAGTTTGTACATGGATGGAAGGTGGGAGTCTGGTCCGTATGATGGACTGGCTACATCTATAACTCTCTGCAATTTCTTGTGGTCTAATGCAGAGCTATTCCCAAACCAAGATGTGATGCAATTGTATGATTTCTGTGGTGCATCCGTAGATGTTTGTAAGAGTCATTGGAAAGATGCCGAATTTCTTGACTCCTAAGGAACAAACAAGAACACAAGAAAATAGGTCCCTCGGGCCTGTCCCATCATTCAATTTGACCACAGCTGATATAAAGTGATCTCCAGGCAGAATTCCTAATTCACGCAGTGTCCCCGGATTACAAAATGTACCTTCTTCAGACTGGGGTCTGTCTCAAAATTCTCCCAACCCTTCTGTCATTCAGTCTGTCTTTCCACTGAGAAAACTGTTGATGGTAAAAGATGTTGAAAACGGAGTTACAGTGCCCTCCATAATATTTGGGACAAAGACCCATCATTTATTTATTTGACCCTGTACTCCACAATTTGAGATTTGTAATAGGAAAAAAAAATCACATGTGGTTAAAGTGCACATTGTCAGATTTTATTAAAGGCCATTTTTATACATTTTGGAATGTTTATACATTTCACCATGTAGAAATTACAGAAGTGTTTATACATTGTCCCCCCCCATTTCAGGGCACCATAATGTTTGGAACACATGGCTTCATAAGTGTTTGTAATTGCTCAGGTGGTGTTTAAATGCCTCCTTAATGCACCATGTGTATAGCGTAGTATATCTATATATGTAGCATGTTGTCCAATTGTGTTCTATGTAGCACCGAGATTCTAGGGTAACGCTATCTCATTGCACTGTGTACTGTCTATACGGCTGTAATGACAATAAACCCTCTTGAATCTTGAATCTTGAATCTTGTATAAGAGAGCACTCAGCACCTAGTCTTTCCTCCAGTCTTTCCATTACCTTTGGAAACTTTTATTGCTGTTTACCAACATGAGGACCAAAGTTGTGCCAATAAAAGTAAAATAATCCATTATGAGTGAGAAACAAGAATAAAACTGTTAGAGACATCAGCCAAACCTTAGGCTTACCAAAATCAACTGTTTGGAACATCATTAAGAAGAAAGAGAGCATTAGTGAGCTTACTAATCGCAAAGGGACAGGCAGGCCAAGGAAGACCTCCACAGCTGATGACAGAAGAATTATCTCTATAATAAAGAAAAATTCCCAAACACCTGTCCAACAGATCAGAAACACTCTTCAGGGGTCAGGTGTGGATTTGCCAATGACCACTGTCTGCAGACGTCTTCATGACAGAAATATAGAGGCTACACTGCAAGATGCAAACCACTGGGTAACAACAAAAATAGGATGCCCAGGTTACAGTTTGCCAAGAAGTACTTGAAAGAGCAACCACAGTTCTGGAAAAAGGTCTTGTGGACAGATGAGACGAAGATTAACTTATATCAGAGTGATGGCAAGTGCAAAGTGTGGAGCAGAGAAGGACTGCACAAGATCCAAAGCATGCCCCCTCATCTGTGAAACATGATGGTGGTTGTGTTATGGCCTGGGCATGTATGGATGCTGAAGGCACTGGCTCACTTATCGTCATTGATGATACAACTGCTGATGGTAGTAGCATAATGAATTCTGAAGTGTATAGACACATCCTATCTGCTCATTCAAACAAATGCCTAAAAACTCATTGGCCAGTGGTTCATTCTATAGCAAGACAATGATCCCAAACATATTGCTAAAGCAACAAAGGAGTTTTTCAAAGCTAAAAAATGGTTAATTCTTGATTGGCCTTCAATCACCCGATCTGAACCCAATTGAGCATGCTTTTTATATGCTGAAGATAAAACTGAAGGGGACTAGCCCCCAAAACAAGCATAAGCTAAAGATGGCTGCAATACAGACCTGGCAGAGCATCACCAGAGAAGACACCCAGCAACTGGTGATGTCCATGAATCGCAGACTTCAAGTCGTCATTGCATGTAAAGGATATGCAACAAAATTCTAAACATTTGTGTTTAAGAAGGAACTGTAGATGCTACAAAATCGAAGGTAGACAAAAGTTATATTTAAATATGTTCCAGTACTATCGTCAGCTGGAGGGATGATACCGAGCAAGCAGAATAGTGTAAGTACTGGTTTAAATCTGGAATACACTGCATTGATCAGTGCTTATTTGGTTATGCGAATGGGTATAGGAGTGGGACTATAGTTAGTTCAACAAGATCAGAAAAGACATGATTTGGTATCTTTATTCTTTCTGAACATCACCCAATGAGTCTGTTACCAAAGGTAGGGCAACCAAGGGATAGATGTCCTCAGCTCAGATGCCCCTTGAGAATTAGTTGACCTTTCAGCATTTACACAAGCACCCAAGGGATATGGGGAGAAAGCAGGACCGGGGTACTGATTTTGGATGATCAGCAATGATCATATTGAATGTTGGTGCAGGCTCAAAGGGCTGAATGGCTTACCCCTGCACCTATTTTCTATGTTTCTATCACCTGTGTTCTCCAGACATGCTGCCTGGCCTGTTGATTCACTCCAACATTTTTGGTCCTTTTGTGTGAACCAGCATCTGCGTTCTTTGTTTCTACATAATCTTACTCCCGCTGTCCAATTGTCCAGTTAAGCTAATTGGTCTCATCCTATTAAATATATTCCCTTTGTTCTACCTATCTTCCCAGCTCCTTCTCTACAACTTAAACATAATTTGTTTTCACTGTTTCCCAGTTCAGACGAAGGGTTTGGACCTGTCTGTGCTTTTCTTCGCAGACGCTGCCTTACATGCTGAGTCTTTTCTGCATTTTCTATCTATAAACACAGAGACTGAAAGGTCTCCTTTAATTCCTATCCTCCTATCAGTCACCTGAGTGAGATGGTTGCTCCCACTGCAGTCCCTCCAACCTGGTATGAGTTCCCCGACTTCAGGAAAGGAGAGAAACCAAGAAAATAAATCCTTTACGTTTATTCCCTTTTGATCACCCTGCATACTCTACCATGTTGGGTTGCAACTTGGGTGGTACACGTGGAATTTTCGTGCACCTGCATTCAATTCTCCATTTAATACTCAACCTGCTCCCACTTGCATTAAAATCTTCATTTAATGCTCAATATGCTCCAACTTGCATGAATTTATTATCTCAGCCGCTATATCTCTGGAAACAGCAGCAGACAATAATGTTGTCAAGCTGCTATAGTGATGTAGACACCATAGTGAGATATTTGAGCAGCTCCTAATTGAACCATTGTCGTGAACTGGCATTAACCCTGAAAGCACAAAGCACAGTACTTGGTGTGAGCCAAATGGAGCACCTGTTTAATTCAGCAGAGTTGGGATTAAATTATTACACCTGGGACTGACTCAGTCTGCTTGTTTATGGCATAGTGATTTACAAATGACATATATTAGCAGCTAAAGTATCCACAACTTGCCGTGTGTGAGTGTGGATGTGTTCATGAGAAAATGCACTGAGTGCAATTAACATTCACTCACACATCTGGCTCAGTTTAGTTTACTTTAGATTATTATTGTCATGCGTACCAAGGTACAGTGAAAAGCTTTTTTGTTGAGTGCGATCCAGTCAGCAGAAAGACTATACATGATTACAATCAAGCCGTCCGCAGTGTACAGATACAGGAAAAAGAAAATAATGTTTAGTGCAAGATAAAATCCAGTAAAGTCTCGTGAAAAATACTCAGAGGGTCTCCAATTAAGTAGATGGTCGGTTAGGTCTGCTCACTAGTTGGTGACAGGATGGTTCAGTTGCCTGATAACAGCTGGAAAGAAACACTCTGAATTTGGAGGTATGTGACTCGAATTCACTGGAATATAGAAGGATGAGATCTTATAGAAACAAATAAAATTATGAAAGGACTGGACAAGCTAGATACAGGAAAAATGTTCCCAATGATGGGGGAGTCCAGAACCAAGAGCCACAGTCTTAGAATAAAGGGGAGGCCATTTAAAACTGAGATGAGAAAAAACGTTTTCACCCAGAAAGTTGTGAATTTGTGGAATTCTCTGCCACAGAAGGCAGTCGAGGCCAATTCACTGGATGAAATTAAAAGAGAGTTAGATAGAGCTCTAGGTGGCTAGCGGAATCAAGAGATATGGGGAAAAGTCAGGCACGGGTTATTGATTGGGGACGATCAGCCATGATCACAATGAATGGCGGTGCAGGCTCGAAGGGCAAAATGGCCTCCTCCTGCACCTATTTTCTATGTGTTTTCACAGTTCAGTACCTCTTGCCTGATGGGAGATGGGAGAAGAAGGAGTGACCGGGTTTGATTTTGCCGGGGGCATTGCCAAGGCAGCGTGAAGTGTAGATGGAGTCAATGGAAGGGAGGTAGGTTTGTGTGATGGTCTGGGCTGCGTCCAGAGTTTATTGACATTTCTTGTGGTCTTGGATGGAGCTGTTCCCAAACCAAGCTATCATGCATCTGGATAAAGTACTTTCTATGGCGCATCGTAGGTGAGGATTTGCCGAACTTCCTAAGCCTTTTAAGCAAGTAGAGACATTGGTGTGATCATGGCCATTGGCAACATGCAGATTCATCTCAATTGGTTCTCAAATTAGAACATAGAACAGAACATCACAGGAATTAGAAGGTAGCCGAAAGTGCTGGAGAAACTCAGCGAGTGCAGCAGCATCTATGGAGTGAAGGAAATAGGCAACTTTTCGGGCCAAAAGCCTTCATCAGACTGATGTAGGGTGGGGCGTGGGGAGAAGAAAGGAGAAAGTAAGAGGAGGAGCCCGAGGGCTGAGGGAGAGCTGAGAAGGGGAGGAGACAGCAAGGGCTACCGGAAATTGGAGAAGTCAATGTTTATGCCGCTACGGTGCAGTCTGCCCAAGTGGAATATGAGGTGCTGCTCCTCCAATTTCCGGTGGAGCTCACTCTGGCCATGGAGGAGGCCCAGGACAGAAAGGTCGGATTGGGAATGGGAGGGGCAGTTGAAGTGCTGAGCCACCGGGAGATCAGGTTGGTTAATGTGGACCGAGCGGAGGTGTACGGCGAAACGATCGCCAGGCCTACGCTTGGTCTCACCGATGTATTAGCCTGTCAGTCCACAATGTCTGTGCCAAACATATGTCAATACCAACTCTTAGCTCCCTGCACATCATCCATATCCCTCCATTCCCTGCATATCCATGTGCCTATCCAAAAGTTTCTTGAATACCACTCTCATATCTGTCCCCACCACCAACCCTGGCAGTGTGTTCCAGGCAGTCACCACACCCTGCCTAAACTACATGCCCCGTAACTACATCCTGTAAGAATGTTTCTGATTCCAAAGAAGATGGACATTGTAGTACAGATAGAAAGGGCAGATGTTACCTGCAATGAAATAGAGACAGATAGAAACATAGAAACATAGAAAATAGGTGCAGGAGTAGGCCATTCGGCCCTTCGAGCCTGCACCACCATTCAATATGATCATGGCTGATCATCCAACTCAGTATCCTGTACCTGCCTTCTCTCCATACCCCCGATCCCTTTAGCCACAAGGGCCACATCTAACTCCCTCTTAAATATAGCCAATGAACTGGCCTCAACTACCTTCTGTGGCAGAGAATTCCACAGATTCACCACTCTCTGTGTGAAAAATGTTTTTCTCATCTCGGTCCTAAAAGATTTCCCCCTTATCCTTAAACTTTGACCCCTTGTTCTGGACTTCCCCAACATCGGGAACAATCTTCCTGCATCTAGCCTGTCCAACCCCTTAAGAATTTTGTACGTTTCTATAAGATCCCCCCCCTCAATCTTCTAAATTCTAGCGAATACAAGCCGAGTCTATCCAGTCTTTCTTCATATGAAAGTCCTGCCATCCCAGGAATCATTCTGGTGAACCTTCTCTGTACTCCCTCTATGGCAAGAATGTCTTTCCTCAGATTAGGAGACCAAAACTGTACGCAAGTATTGTTGTGCAAGTATTGAATTATGGGCCTGTCCCACTTTCGCGACATGTTCAGCGACTGCCGGCACCTGTCATAGGTCGTTGCAGGTCGCAGAAACTTTTCAACATGTTGAAAATCCAGCGGCGACCAGAACAAGGTACGACTCTTTGGGCGATTACTCACAACCATTCAGGTTTCATGTCGCCAGGGTATGGTCGTGAGTAGTCTCCTCAGTCGTCCAAAGAGTCGTAACGTCTTTCTGGTCGTCGCTGGATTTTCAACATGTTGAACATTTTCGGCGACCTGCAACGACCTATGGCGGGTGCCGGCAGTCGCTGAAAAAGTCAAGTAAGTGGGACAGGCCCATTAGGATTTCAAATTAGTATGTTTGGGAAGAAACTGCAGATGCTGGTTTAAACCAAAGATGGACACAAAAACCTGGAACAACCCAGTGGGTCAGACAGCGTCTCTGGAGAAAAGGAATAGGTGACATTCCGGGTCAAAACCTTTCTTCTTATCCTATTCCTTTTCAAATTTGTGTGCTTGTTTGTTAACATAAAATTGAAAATACTGGGAAAAGCAAGCCAGGCAGTATCTGTGGAAAGAGAAACAGGTTTAATTAACATTTCAGGTCAGAGAGTCTTTATTTGAACCAAGAAAGAGAGAGATCAAGTGAGACTACATCGGTGAGACCAAGCGTAGGTTGGGCGATCGTTTCGCCGAACACCTCCGCTCAGTCCGCAATAACCTACCTGACCTCCCGGTGGCTCAGCACTTCAACTCCCCCTCCCATTCCCAATCCGACCTCTCTGTCCTGGGTCTCCTCCATTGCCAGAGTGAGCAACAGCGGAAATTGGAGGAACAGCACCTCATATTCCGTCTGGGGACCTTGCGTCCTTATGGCATTAACATTGAATTCTCCCAATTTGGCTAGCCCTTGCTGTCTCCTCCCCTTCCTTAACCCTCTAGCTGTCTCCTCCCACCCTCCCATCCGCCCGCCTTCGGGCTCCTCCTCCTCCTCCCCTTTTCCTTCTTTCTTTCCCACCCCCCATCAGTCTGAAGAAGGGTTTCGGCCCGAAACGTCGCCTATTTCCTTCGCTCCATAGATGCTGCTGCACCCGCTGAGTTTCCCCAGCAATTTTGTGTACCTAAGAGAGAGATCAAGTTAGTTTTAAGCTGATAAGGATGGTGGATGGAGAGATGCCTAAACCACATGGAATATCCCTGAAATAATGAGGTCAGGGCCGCCGTGAATTAAATTATTAATGAAGCACTCTGATTGACAGGTTAATGAGGGAAGTTCTAGAGGCAAAACAAAGAAATAATTAAAAGTTTTGAAATGCAAAACAGAACTGTAGGGAATGCCACATACAGTATATGAGACAATGTTAGCAGAGACAGAAAAACGGAGTTAGTATTTCAGGTAGATGCCCGACAGCAGGAATGACTAATTCTGAAACAAACTATAGAAACTAGGTGCAGCAGGAGGCCATTCGGCCCTTCGAGCCAGCACTGTCATTCATTGTGATCATGGCTGATCGTCCCCTATCAATAACCCGTGCCTGCCCTCTCCCCATATCCCTTGATTCCACTAGCCCTTATAGCTTTATCTAACCCTCTCTTAAATCCATCCAGTGATTTGGCCTCCACTGCCCTCTGTGGCAGGGAATTCCACAAGTTCACAACTCTCTGGGTGAAAAAGTTTTTCTCACCTCAGTCTTAAATGACCTCCCCTTTATTCTAAGACTGTGGCCCCTGGTTTGGACTCGTCAAACATTGGGAACATTTTTCCTGCATCTAGCTTGTCCAGTCCTTTTATAATTTTATATGTTTCTATAAGATATCCCCTCATCCTTCTAAACTCCAGTGAATACAAGCCTAGTCTTTTCAATCTTTCCTCGTATGACAATCCCACCATCTAAGGGATCAATCTCGTGAACCTACGCTGCATTGCCTTAATCACAATGATGCCCTTCCTCAAATTAGGAGACCAAAGCTGTACACAATACTCCAGATGTGGTCTTACCAGAGCCGTTACAACTGCAGAAGAACCTCTTTACTCCTAAACTGAAAACTATGGAAGCAAAGGATCTGAAGTTATTGAATTTGATATTGAATTGCAATTAAGAAACAGAACAAAGTGTTCATCTTAAATACAGAATAATCATACGCATATGCATTCCTCATATTTCACTGCGATATACTAATTAGTATATCGCAGTCAAATTCAATAACTTCAGATCCTTTGCTTCCATAGTTTTCAGTTTAGGAGTAAAGAGGTTCTTCTGCAGTTGTAACGGCTCTGGTAAGACCACATCTGGAGTATTGTGTACAGCTTTGGTCTCCTAATTTGAGGAAGGGCATCATTGTGATTAAGTATTAGTATATCGCAGTGAAATATGAGGAATGCATTAGGACTTCAAACCATTTTGAGAATTCTGAGGTAGTGACTTGGTTTCCACCCATGGTGGTGGTGCAATGGCGAGAGACCAGTCGAGTGGATGTCTCAAAGCTCCACCAAAGATCCAGGCTCAACCCTGATGTCCTGTTCTGCCAACATAGAATTTGTACTTCCCTCTAACCACGTGGATTTCTCCTGGATGCTGCAGTTTCTTTCCACATCCCAAAAGGTGCTGATTGATCGGTTAATAGAATACTGTAAATCACCCTTACATCCTTGGGGGGTTGTAAAATCTTTGGAGAGTTTGAAGGTTTCAAGGTCAGTTTGTTGTCACGTGTACCAATTAAGGCACAGTGAAATTCGAATTACCATACAGCCAAACAAAAAAAATAACAACACACACAACTACATAAAAGTTAGCATAAATAGCTACTACAGCAGATTCCCCACATTCCTCACTGTGATGGTAGGCAATAGTCTTTTGATAAGAATGTGGAGAAACTAAAATGGGATTACTGGAAGATAAGGCTAATTGGATGTCTGATGGCTGGTGCAGCCTCGGTGGACTGAAGGGCTTGTATTCTCGCTGTGTGATTCCAATAACTAATGATTAATGTTGTCTCGTCCTCTGAGTATTTCCACCATTTTTCTGCTTTTATTTTCCATTTCTGGCGCTGCAGTGTTTTGCTTTTGATAAATACACTGCTGGATGTCAAAGCAGGACCTAATTATAGATTCTTGCAATTGGCTATGTCGTTTTGTTGTCATTGTTGTTATGGCTGAAATGGGTAACTGAAACTGTGTCTCTGCTTGCTGAGGAAGTAGTATGTATAATACTGGGCAAGAAGCAAAATGCTGTGCAAGGTGCTCAGAATTTGCAACAAGAACTGAGAATGCTGCAAATGTTTAGCAGGTTAGATAATATTTGTGGAGAAAGGAATAAAATTAACAATGAAATAATTTGTTCAAAGCACTGTAAGTGAAACCTAAAATTCCATGCCCCACAATAACTGTGGCTTTCAGGACTGATCAATGGATTTTTATTGCTGGTGATATCACGGAAACGAAGCAAATAAACAGATATGAAGTTCAGATGCACAACAGTTAATTGAACATGAAGGAATTATTAGGGGATGTGAAAAGGCTCTTCCTGTTGCTACCTGCCTTTGTTTACAGTAGAAAGATTGCCCAAATGTGAGTGAGGCAACATTTTTGTTTGTATTCTTGTTGTTCGCCTTTGAGGTTTACTATTGCATCTGAACTGAGGTCAAAGGCTCCTCCTGGACATGAAATTTATGTCCAGCAGCAACCAAGACATTCTTTTCTGCTGTTGAGACTGTTTGCTAACTGAGGTGGATTAGACCCAGATGCCACCTGTGACTGGCTCGTGGTATTGCAACCTGCACTGTGAACGAGGAACTCAGCCAGACTTTAGTTTATCACAGTTCTGTGGCTCCTTGACGAAGGCTTTGCATAATTTTCTAATTTTGTTATTTTGTCTTCTAACCGTTCAATTGAGACTTTGCTAACTAAGTTTTGGAAAGTAGCTCTGAGATCTAATCTGTCATGAAAAATGTAGCCAGGAATCATTGGTTCAAAGATTCAATGGTTCTTTATTGTCACATGTACTGAGATACAGTGAAACTCTTTTTTTTTTTGCATACAGTTCAGTAAAGTACTCTACATAAACACAAACTTACATTAAATAAGAAGTGTGCAGAAATAATCCAGCTGTTTTAGCACCATTTTCAGTCTAAATTGTGTTAAGTGCAGTTTGCTATAAGGCCCCATTGTCCTAGTGGAGTTAGAGGGTCGGCCTGGCTATGTGATGTTGTAGGCCTCCTCCACCACTCTGTGCCACCACAGGCCACGTCTGGTTGCCGTGCTCGATCTCCTGGAGCGGGACCCAATTTGGTCGAGCCCTCGGCTGCTACAGGGCCTCCAGGTGTTGCGATGGTCCAGATCCTCACATTGGCCAGTGAACTGTTGTCCCTCTCCCTGCCCGGCCACCGTTCAGCCTTTGTGTCCCGGAGCGCCTCCCACAACCAACCTTGAGGGTGCGGAAGGTAAGACCCCGGGTCCTCTTCCGCCCCTTTGTTCCTTGCGTCCACCACTGCGGTCATCTTAACTCTCTCCACCCTCCTCACTGGTTCTCCGGTTCCTGGGGATGGGCAGGGGCTGGGCTCGGCGGATTCCCTCTCAAGAGCAGCTTCCCGGCTCCGCGGCGGGCATGCCGGGCCTTCTACTGGGGGTTAGCACGACAGTCACAGGTCAAACATACGGCACCAATGTCACACACATGGCACCACGATGAAACACATGGCAGCTCAGTGAAACACAAGCACTCCATATCTTCTACTTTGCTGTTGCTATAAGGTGAGGTTTGCTTTATATTCCTTTAGCTCAGCAATGTATCAACATCTTTTTCACAATAAAACCTTACCATAAAAAGTACATAAAAATGATTATTAGCAGAGATGAAAAGGCTTCTATTGCTACCTGCCTCAGTTTATAGTGGAAAGCCTGACCTCACCGCTATCCCCTTTTCTCCCTACAACTTCCACATATCACTCAATAAACGGACTCCTTCCCAGTGCAGAATCCATCAGCTTAATCAGGTGGAATCCTTGCATGATTTATCTGAACAGTTAGCACCAAATTAATGAGAGAAAATGATTTCCAGAATGCCAAACTAACGTTCTTTATCTGAAGAACACTTATCCAGATGTCCCATCAAAACACTATTTTTTGAATTATTTACAGCATGGAAAGAGTCGATTCAGTCCAATTGATCCATTATCTGACTACTTATATTCCTTTTACTTTCATTAACTGACTTCCCCTTAAATGTGTTTAAGCTGTCCAGTCTGGTAGCCACAATCTTGGCAGTCTTTGATTACAAATCTTTCCACTAAAATTATTTAATTTATTTGTGACTGCCTAATATCGATGGCCCTCTGTTCCATCTGTAAATGGAATATGTTGGCTCGTGATCTCTTAATCATTCTGCAGAACACTTTTCTTCAAAGAAAGTTCTAGAAAATCCTTTTTTTTTCTTTCCTGGGAGATATAACCTCTCTATTATGCTGCAACTGTAATTAATCTTTTTATTTTTGCATCTCCTCAAGCACCTTTCCAGAAACACAAACCAGAAATATTCTCACTACTTCAATTGCATCCTGAATTAGGTTCTTTTTTTCCCCCCAATTTCTGTTGAAATTAATCTCCGCATGCATTTAACTTCTACTCTATTAATCTGTTGGTGTGACTTTGGTTTTCTAACCCAACTTAGATCTAAAACCCAGCTGCTGGGGGAATTTCAACCCTTGGAAGCCACATTTAAATCATTTTAAGATATGTTACCACAAAGCCCCCTATGTAGCTACCTGGCAGGGGCTGTCAAGAACGAAGGGGGATACCCAGTTGGGGGGACCCCACAGAGAATGAAGGGGGTACCCGGCAGTGGGGCTGCTGAGAATGATGAGGGACACGAGGGGGGGAGGGGCACATGCTGTCACTTGCGGTGCAGGCCTGGTTTGCCGCTGCGAACAGAAGACAAAATTGTCCGATTAACTTTTTGTAACTTTATCAGCGCCCGAAACATGGCGACTCTTGTATACAGCCCAGGTGGGGCTTGCTGTATCATTTTACCAAGTTGAATGCAAAACAAAGCATTTCACTGTAATTAGGTACATGTGACAATAAAATATCGTTGAATCATTGGAGAACATTTGAAGCACACATCATGAAAACCTTTGACTGTGAAAATTATGTGCAAAGTTTGATGAGTTCTGATGCCCACCTACTGACATTTTATGCACCAAAAACAGAAAGGAATCTTCAGAAAGTGGTTATTAAGTATGATATAATCTTCCAACACCGTTAACCATGCATCAAATGAATCAAATTGTTGGAAAGTGTTCTGAAGTTCCAGATCCAACCATCCACTGGGGAAACTTCTGCCATCTCCCCAAAAGAAATCAAAGTCCCAGAAGAGTGTGGCAAAAGACACCAGTAATAACTCCAACACCTTATATCTGTGATTTTGGTCACAACATGTTTTCTATTCACAAATCTGGCTAATTTTCTGTAAAATTACAAAGTGATTTTAGATCCACCTTCCTCAGAGGGTTTTTCACTTTGAAGGAAAGATGACAAGGAGAAGCCACATACTTTGATCCTCTGATAACGGGCTGGCTACAATTTATTTTGGCTGGACCTACGGCACAGCAGGGCAAGCAAGTTTTCTACCAATTAAATCAGGAGGTTCAAACTGAGGCTTTTGGTGGGTCTTTATTGTCTTATGGATGGCATTTCTGGAAGGGCAGAGGCTTCCTGGTCCTTGAACACATGTATGCATAAGCAATTCAAGCAAAGCTTCCAATCTTTGAGAGAGGGTGAACTTCACTGTCACTCCAGTGGACTTTGCCCAGCTTGGTCTGACCCATGATCACTGGACCTCACTAAGGTCCCAACAGCATTTCTGTGGCTTAGAGTGTAGAGGAAGTGATGTGAGGTGTAAACCAATGATAAATGTGGATAAATGTGAGGTTATGCACTTTGGTGGCAAAAACAGGAAAGTAGACTTTTATCTGAATGGTGGCCGATTAGGAAAGGGGGAGATGCAACGAGACCTGGGTGTCATGGTACACCAGTCATTAAAAGTAGGTATGCAGGTGCAGCAGGCAGTAAAGAAAGCGAATGGCATGTTAGCCTTTATAACAAGAGGAATCGAGTATTTAAATTAAATTAAATTTCTTTATTTATATAGCACATTTTTAGTCAACTTGCATTGACCCCAAAGTGCTTCACACAATTACATCCACACAGACAGGCAAAGGTGGGTGAAGTGTCTTGCCCAAGGACACATCGACAGTATGCACTCCAAGCGGGATTCGAACCAGCTACCTACCGGTTGCCAGCCGAACACTTAGCCCATTGTGCCATCTGTCGACCACAAAGGAGTATAGGAGCAGGGAGGCTCTACTGCAGTTGTACAGGGTCTTGGTGAGACCACACCTGGAGTATTGAGTACAGTTTTGGTCTCCTAATCTGAGGAAAGACATTCTTGCCATAGAGGGAGTACAGAGAAGGTTCACCAGACTGATTCCTGGGATGTCAGGACTTTCATAATGAAGAAAGACTGGATAGACTCGGTTTGTACTCGCTAGAATTTAGAAGATTGAGGGGGGATCTTATAGAAACTTACAAAATTCTTAAGGGGTTGGACAAGCTAGATGCAGGAAGATTGTTCCCGATGTTGGGGAAGTCCAGAACAAGGGGTCACAGTTTAAGGATAAGGGGGAAATCTTTTAGGACCGAGATGAGGAAAACATTTTTCACACAGAGTGTGGTGAATCTCTGGAATTCTCTGCCACAGAAGGTAGTTGAGGCCAGTTCATTGGCTATATTTAAGAGGGAGTTAGATGTGGCCCTTGTGGCTAAAGGGATCAGGGGGTATGGAGAGAAGGCAGGTACAGGATACTGAGTTGGATAATCAGCCATGATCATATTGAATGGCGGTGCAGGCTCGAAGGGCCGAATGGCCTACTCCTGCACCTATTTTCTACGTTTTTAGGTTTCTATGATGAAACCCCAGTCCTCAGAAAGACCAAGCAACATGAAATTGGATTAAGATTCCCAGTGAAGGTTTGGCCGCGGCTCACTCTCTGATCGGGTAAGCTTTTGGAAAAAAGTGAGGGCAGGAGAGAGAATACATTTAGCCCTCTTCATTAGGCAGGAGAAGCTGATTTCTAGATCTTACCACCATAATCTGATGGATACACCAGGAAACATAGAAACATTAAAAAAAAGTGCAGGAGTAGGACGAGACAACATTAATCAGTAGATTTCCTTGTCATCATGCATTGTAGACCCATCTCATTTCAGGTGGGATCAAGTATAATGAAGGAATTACTTCCTTAAAGGACATTAGCACGGAGCAGATTTCGCGATGTGCCTCGCCGGGCACAGAGGCTGCAACACTGTGCAGGTATTTCTGAAAGCTAATATGTGGCAGATTACTCCTACAGAAAGCAAAACCAAGTGCATTGATGCCTGTACAGAAGGTGGCATAACTTTGAACCAAATGTAGTAAATTAGTTCAAGTTCAAGTTCACATTTATTGTCACATGCACCAATTAAGGTACAGTGAAATTTGACTTGTCATGCAGCCATACAATCAAAAAGAACACAATACATAATAGAATTTAACGTAAACATCCACCACAGTGGAATTAACATTCTTCATCATTATGGAAGGCAATAATGTTCAGTCAATCTTCCTCCTTTGTTCACCCGTGGTGAGGGCCCTGAACCCTCCGTAGTCGCCAATATGGACAGCCCGGTGTAAAACCCTCTCGTCAGGATGATCGAAACTCCGACATCAGGACAGATCGGAACACACACACACTGCGGCTTGGAGTTCCTGAATCGACCACTTTCTTACCGGAGACTGGGATTTCACAATGTTATAGACCACAGGTCGGCGGTCGGAGGACTTCTTCTGGTGATCCTCGGCAAGGGATCCCAGGCTCCACGATGGAAATTCCACGGCGCGCCCGCGGCTAGAAGCTCCGCAGACCGCAGCTTCACGATGTTATTGTCCGCAGGCCGGAGGTCGGAGCATTCCTTCTGGCGATCCCCAGCAAAGGATCACCCAGCTCCGCGATGTTAAAGTCCGTGCCGTCCCTGCTGCTGAAACTCTGGGCCAGTCTCCGAGAAAGGCCGCACCAATCCAGTTGTTCGGCCGCGAGGGGGGGGGGGGGGGCGAAGATGCAACAATGAGAAAAGTCGTATCTCCGTCGATAAAAGTGACTGAAAACGGTTTCCCCCTATTTCCCCCATCCTCCCCACACTAAAACATACATTTAGACATACAAACAAAAATAAAGTCGAAAGGACGAACACACTGCTGGCTAGGCTGCCGAATTACAGTTATAATGTATTGGCTCAGTTACAGTGAGAATTTTTCAAGAAAGTTAACGAAAGGGTCAACTATTTGCACATGGTATAGTGAAGCTGCTGTATCATGGAAATATTTAATGTTTGGGTAGGTATTGTTTCTGCAGACAAATTGAGAATGGAGGCTAACTTCTCGTTTTTTGACAGTGGTGTGACCTTGTTTATCACTCCTAGGACCGTTGGAAAAGTTTACGTATGGTCTCGCAAGCAAACTTTCTGCAGCCTTGCTGCTCTCCCTGACTCCAATGGCACTTCCTCATGACTGCTCTGTGGCATCTGCACTCTCTTCCCATTGGCTGGAGAAAAAGCACCCTCTGCTGGTCACAGAGAAGTCCTGCAATGATCCAGTCCAGGGGTGGGGAACCTGCGGCTTTCTAGGCCATTAAGTGCGGCCTTTTGAATGAATTCAAATTTTGTAGAACGAATCCTTTTATTTTTATTAATATGTTTTTGTTCGTCTTTTATTATTTTTATTTTTATCTTAAAGTGAACGTATTTAAAATACCAAAGAGTAAAAGAAGATTCAACAAAATAATCCTCCCCGACTGACGGCCACAATTAAAACATTAGTAAGTCATGAGGGTTATTTTAACAAAATAATGTACATTTTGAAGTATATCTAATTGAAGTTTCTTGGATGTGACCTTGTTAGATTACAGCTAACTTAATGTGGCATTCCAACATGAAAAGGTTCCCCACCCAAGTCAAGTCAAGTCAAAGGTCTGAAGAAGGGTTTCGGCCCGAAACGTCGCCTATTTCCTTCGCTCCATAGATGCTGCTGCACCCGCTGAGTTTCCCCAGCAATTTTGTGTACCTTCAAGTCAAGTCAAGTTTATTTGTCACATACACATACGAGATGTGCAGTGAAATGAAAGTGGCAATGCTCGCGGACTTTTGTGCAAACGACAAACAACCAAACAACCAAACAAACTATAAACACAATCATAACACACATATTCTTTTACATAATAAATAATGGAAGGAAAAACGTTCAGTAGAGTTAGTCCCTGGTGAGATAGGCGTTTACAGTCCGAATAGCCTCTGAGAAGAAACTCCTTCTCAACCTCTCCATTCTCACCGCATGGCAACGGAGGCGTTTGCCTGACCGTAGCAGCTGGAACAGTCCTTTGCAGGGGTGGAAGGGGTCTCTCATGATATTGTTGGCTCTGGAGTTGCACCTCCTGATGTATAGTTCCTGCAGGGGGGCAAGTGAAGTTCCCATAGTGCGTTCGGCCGAACGCACTACTCTCTGCAGAGCCTTCTTGTCCTTGGCAGAGCAATTCCCAAACCAGATGGTAATGTTCCCGGACAAGATGCTTTCCACCGCCGCTGCGTAGAAGCACTGGAGGATCCTCGGAGGCACGCTGAATTTCCTCAATTGCCTGAGGTGGTAAAGGCGCTGCCTTGCCTTACTCACGAGTGCTGAGGCGTGTGATGCCCATGTCATATCCTTGGAGATGTGGACTCCCAGAGATTTAAAACAGTTCACCCTATCCACAGGATCCCCATTTATCCTCAATGGAGTGTACGTCCTCGGATGATGTGCCCTCCTAAAGTCCATGATCAGCTCCTTCGTTTTTTTGATGTTCAAGAGGAGGCTGTTATCCTGGCACCAGAGTGCTAGATCAGCCACCTCCTCCCGGTAGGCCTTCTCGTCGTTGTCTGAGATCAGGCCCACCACCACAGTGTCATCAGCAAACTTAATTATTGAGTTGGAGCTGAACCTAGCCACACAGTCATGTGTGTACAGGGAGTACAATAGGGGGCTGAGGACGCAACCCTGGGGCGATCCTGTGCTCAGGGAGAGGGACTTCGATGTATTCCCTCCCATCTTGACTACCTGGGGCCTGGCGGTGAGAAAGTCCAGGACCCAGGCACACAGGGAGGTGTTGAGCCCCAATTCCATTAGCTGATCCAGTCACTCAGTCCTTCCGTCAACAAAGAGTGGCCGAGAAACTGAGGAGAGAAAATGTATTTGTACTTGTGTTTTCTACAGGAGTAGTAGATCGGGAGCATGTTTTGCAGTGCCTGTGTGTGTTTTCTGATGAAGTCCTGCCTATCTCATCAAGAAATTAATTGATTTATTTTAGAATTCATGTAACGTAATATTGTTTTGTCATATCTTGCATGTACTCAACGTATACATTGATTACTGGTGGAAAAATGCCATGGTTGTGCTGGACAGGGTGGAGTGGATATGGGTCAATTACAGGCAGGCGGAACAAGTGTAAATGCAGCTTGTTGATCGGTGTGGGCAAGTTGGGCTGTATGACTCGATGACTTTAAGGGGAATTTTACTATAAGGATGGGATTGGATAACAGCTTTGTTTTCTTTAGAAAGAAGGTTGAAGATGTAAGATGAGCAATAACTAAGTTCAAAATACAATCTCATTACGAATGTAAGACCTGGATTCAGTGAGTTATGAAGGTGGAGAGGGAGGTTCTGCACATTGTGTAATAATAGACTTAAGGGCCTGTCCCACTATACGAGTTTACTCAAGTTTAAAAAAAAAATCAAATTCGTGGTAAGTACGATGAATGTACATAGCGGGTACGTCGGAGCTTGGGACGTCTCTTAGCGGCTCGTAATGCCAACGGCAGGTACTCTGGAAACGCGGTAAGCTCGTGAAGTTTATTCAACATGTTGAAAAATATCCACAAGAGCCCCGAGTACCTACGAGCGGCTATTACCGTAATTCTCCGATTTCGAATCAGGAGAATCAGGGGAAAGCCTTATAGACAAAATGCATTGACTGAGATCCGGAAAAAAGTTGTGAGCTGTGCAACCAAACTGTTGGCCAATTTGTAGTTTTACTTTCGATAAAACTTCATTTCCAGCTGCCCTCGGTAGTCAGCAGCTTCTGTGAACTGGTGGGCTGCTCTTCACCCCTTCGTGAGTGGTCGGAAGCTGTTGCTAATCATCAGCGATGAATCGCTTGTATTCATGGGGCTAGACCACTTCACCAGAAAATCCACAGAGGGCAAGGAAATGGCACTGAGGATCGGTCAGGACCTTATGGAAGTGCGGTGCAGACCCAAGGGCCACACGGTCTATTTTTGCTCCTTTTTTGTGCGTTTTTACTGCTTTCATTCACCACGCAGACCATAGCAGGTCACGAATGTGTCTCTTTCCCAGCCTGGACAATTGTGTCTTTGCTCATGTGGTCCACATCCAATTGAAAGATTAAGTAAACAACTCTTGTTCCAGCAATCCACTTACATTTCTTATGATTTCAGCTCAGGCAAGCAACACACTGAAACTAGTCACCAGAGCCAAGGGATTCCTCATTCAGTATTTGTACGTCCTCAGCCTTGTTTTGAGAAGTGAATAAAACCGCATCTTAGAGAACTTTCTGTTTGTTTATTGTGAGGATTTTATTCCTCAGCCCCTGCATACAAGAGAAATCTTCTTTCAACATCTACATCAGGAAAGACAGATTATTATGGAGGTACCAATTGTGGTCATAGAGTCACACAGCGTGGAATCAGACCCTTCAACACAACTTCATCAAGATGCCCATCTATACCAGTGTGCACATTGGACCCTTATCCCTCGAACCATTTCCTATCCATGTACCTGTCCAAATGTCCCATATGCTTGTGAGAGAATGGATGGGATAGGTAATTATCTCATGTGACTTGTGGCATTGGACATTAGATTTGCTCAGTGACTTTGCGATTCAGCCACTTTCTACTTTGCCCAGGCTTCAACAAGGTGATTAAGTGGCATCTTAAAATTAAAAGCAAAACAATCTGTACCTGGAAGGTACTCAGGTTCCAACATCACATAGCAAGTTAGACAAAATAAAGTATTTGCTCAGATATCCATTAATTCCTTGTGCATACTTGGCATCTACTTAATTAGAGCAAGAGGAATTATTTAATTTACCACATAGCCTGTCGTAAAGAGTGTGCGTTCTCAGGCAATAATCCATTTTCAGTGGCTAACCCCAAATATTAACAGACTTCATTAGATATAATTCTGCAAGTCGTTTGAGAGCTTCTTTAACATTGCAAGAGCTTGCTTATTTTTCATGCTCTGCATGATTCATAAAGCAATTTTAACTGCACACAAAGGCATCTTCTTCCATGCATATAATGACTTCACTCTGTGTGCTCCAACATCCCAGAACTAATTGCAAGACCTTGGCTCCCAATGAGAACCCCTCCCCCCACCAAACCCCATGGGCATAAACACATAGATTTTTATATTCTCAGATTTAATTTTGAAAGCTCATTACTGCATTTGAATGTGTTCAAGCTGTCTGTAAAACAGGGACGCACAATGAAAATAGGAATGAAAGTAAAGTTACAAAGAAAATAGAATGAAGTTACGATCAATAAGGAAACAAAATGATCTACATGGAAACAAACCTTTTCGCTGGGACAAAGAAACTGAGGAAGAACTGTGATAAAGCTATTCAAAGCTTTTGCTAAATAGAGTGTGTAAATGTAAAGTAATTTCCTATGCAACAAAAGTGGATTTTAGGAGCGATTTTTCTCTGTGGGAAGTTTAGATGAAAAGTGCCCAATCAGAAATTATGAATGCAGAATCCATAATAGCATTCAGAATGGAAATTGCTAAATGTTTAAAAGGGGATTAAAAAGATATAGAATTCCCGAGGGAGCTTAATTGCCTCCTCCATAGGAGTGGTCTTGTTTCAATGGTGGAAGTGTAAAAACCGAGACCGTTTGAGTGATGTGTGAACTTTGTGATGAGTTTTGATTAACATTTAGGTCACATATTCAGTTGTTGAAGAATCAGAAAAGGAAACATCAGGCTCAAACTTGTGTTGAGGTTACTATTCACTGTAACATTTTAATTACAAGATGTATCTGACTAAATTGGGAGAGAGACATATGGAATCAAGCATTCTCCAAAGCTTTGCATAATTTATATTTTTTTTTAAACACAACCTACTGCTTACCACCTGAGCTGTGAGCAACAACTGTCTGTGACCTACGGGAATTTGGTTCCAAACCAGACTGACAATTCAACTGACTTTCAAACGAAGGCCAAGGAGAAGGTAACTAAGTGATGAGAAAGAGTGAGGCGGAACAACTTATGACAGCTAAGTGAAGAATGTTCATTAACTAGGTATTTCAGGAGGAGTACTGGAGACAGGATTAGTTAGTAACGAAGGGAAAATGCCAATATACAGGAACGTATTAATAGACTATAGACAATAGAAAATAGGTGCAGGTGTAGGCCATTCAGCCCTTCGAGTGAGCACCGCCATTCACTGTGATCATGGCTGATCATCCCCAATCAGTATCCCGTCCCTGCCTTCTCCTCATATCCCTTCACACCGCTATCTTTACGAGATCTATTTAACTCTCTCTTGAAAGCCTCCAGAGAACTGGCCTCCACTGCCTTCAGAGCCAGAGAATTCCACAGATTCACAATTCTCTGTGTGAAAAAGGTGTTTCCTCGTCTCCATCCTATATGGCTTACCCCTTATTCTTAAACTGTGGCCCCTGGTTCTGGACTCCCCCAACATCGGGAACATGTTTCCTGCCTCTCGCGCGTCCAAACCCTTAATAATCTTATTTGTCTCAATAAGATGCCCGTATCATCCTTCCAAATTCAAGAGTACACAAGCCCAAGTTGGTTTTTTTTTAATTTCAGGAATAAAGTGAGCAAGATGCTAGAGGGGATGTAAACTTGTATAGTGGATGAGGAAGAGAATGGTACTGAGTGAAGTTTAAAAATTACAAATGGAAATTTTATGAAAATGGAATACAGAGCTGATACACAAATTTGCTAAGTATTAGAAATGGGGATGGGAGTCTGGAGGTATTAATAGAAACGAGGAGCTTTGATGTTGCCCTGAAGTAAATGATCTAGAAATTCTGTCGCTTTAGTGCGCTCAATTTTATCAAAACGTCAGTTTGGTTTAAGTGAAGCTTGAACTGTCTATGGATTTTTTTCCCACCTCCAAAATGTTCTCACCCTGCTCCATCATTCAAAATGGCTTGGAACTCACAGTATAATTGCGCAGTGAAGGGTCTCCCTTCCACCCAACACGGTCTCTCGCAGGAATACCCTTTTAACACATGTTTCTAGCTCAACATGCTTTCTAGCTCATTCAGCCTGCAGCCATGGAAAGGCTGGGAATAGTATTCACATTTGTGTATATTCCAGAGAAATAGGGAAAGAGAAAAGAACCAGGATATACTTATTAATAGTATTAATATAATTAATACAGAGTCTGAAGAAGGGTTTCGGCCCGAAACGTCGCCTATTTCCTTCGCTCCATAGATGCTGCTGCACCCGCTGAGTTTCCCCAGCATTTTTGTGTACCTTTTATACTTATTAATAAGCACTCAATAAAACCAATAAAAAAAGTAAGTTTGTTATTGATGATCCTTGTTCAGAAAACCCTGCTGGGCTGCGCTATAAATTGATAAGGGTGTTATTAACGCATTCCAAATGCCAAATACTCTGAAGAAAATTAGGAGTGATATTTCTCTACCAATCCCCAGTGGGAGTGTACTAATAATATTACTGTAATGATGTTTAATCTCATATTTACTGTGTCCCCATGTTAGCATTCGTCTCTGCAATAGACAATGTGGTCATGGATCAGATTTTAAACTCGCAATTCTTCCAGTACTGAGGAAGTCAGCGGCACTGTTATGGGGCACAGTCTATGTGGCAGTCCGCAGTATAACATGCTTTATTTGTAAACAAGTCTGTGCAAATTCAGATTCAGATTCAGATTCAGGTTCAAACTTTATTGTCATTGCGCAGTGTACAAGTACAGAGACAACGAAATGCAGTTAGCATCTCACCCAGAAGAGCGAGCACAGAATAATGGAACAGTAAAATATATATATGTATATACAGTAGCACTAGTGCCATTTTCGGGGGGGGGGGGGGGGGGGGGGGGGGGGGTGAGATCAGTCACTGCGGAAGGAGTGTCCGGGGGAGGGGGGGGGGAGGGGGGAGGGGGAGGGGGTGACTGGCAATCACCATGGTGCAGAGTTAAGTAGGGTAACAGCCGCAGGGAAGAAGCTGTTCCAGAACCTGCTGGTCCGGCAATTCCTGCAGAGAAGCGCCTGTACTTGAGTACGGAAGATTAGCAAATACTGTATCACTGTCAAGAATGCTTAAACCAAGAAAGCAATGTACAATGTTAATATTGATTACCATGGAAAGCAATCCCTGTTCTTCTTCCTCTCCTTGTGAGCAACCGTTGAATCAATTCCGATCAAAATTAATTTATTCCATTTGTGTTTCTGCCTCATTTAAGGTGTGACGATGTACAGCACGTTGACATTAATGTGATCCTCGATTGCCACACAGATGCCCTGAGATCTGTGCACCTATTTCTTGTGATTGATATGGCAGCTTTGTCACCATTATTCATGTTACATTTCTCTTGGTCGAATGTCCCTGCAACAGCAGCTCCTTTACTTCCCTGTCATACCGTTAATTCAGAGACTGCGTTCAAACGAAACCTTATCTAAATTCAATAATTGAGTTGGATACATCGTTTTGAACTTTTGCCCCACAGTTGAATATAAATACAACAATCTATGTTTTTGTGGAAATCTACCACAATTTAGCTCTGCTGAAATAAGACCCCGCCACATCAACTTTGATTTTCTGCAATGGATGTAAAGTCTAGAATCATTTCTATAAAGCCCAGAGTAAGATAGTTTTTATAGTTGTGGTTTTAATTTTACAGTCTGCATCTGCAGTTTTAAGGGAGAAGAGGGAAATATAACTTCCATACTTCAGCTAGTGTAAATCTGTTTTAATTGTCTTCATTTATATTGAATCATAAGATGTAAAACCCAGTAGATAGTGACTCAATTTTGAAGTCCTATGCTGGTTTCCTTTGAGGAGTGTTGGTCTCCATTTAATGTTTGTTTTTAAATTGCAAACAGAAAAGGGGACCATTTTTATAATAATGTAGAGGTTGAGTGAAGTTAAGGGCCAGGTGGCATAGAAACATAGAAAATAGGTGCAGGAGGAGGCCATTCGGCCCTTCAAGCCAGTACCGCCATTCATTGTGATCATGGCTGATCGTCCCCTATCAATAACCCGTGCCTGCCTTCTCCCCATATCCCTTGACTCCACTAGCCCCTAGAGCTCTATCTTACTCTATAGAAAGGGCAAGACGGTTTACAAAAAATATATAGGATTCTTATGTTTTATAAAGCATCCTCGATTTGATGTGCATTCTATGGCCAGAACTAAAGTGCAGGGTACCAAAACCAAAAACTTATGCAAAACATTTGTTTTAAATGAAAATGCATGGGTTAGTCCTGACCTGCTATGAGAAGCAACTCGACACAGGGCAGGTCACAGTTGCAATCATTTCTAAGTAAAAATGCACTGGCTTCATTATTGTATCAGGCACTAATCATGTTATAATGGATGAGGACTGCCTGGAATCAGGTACACATGTAATGGCTCTATCATTTTTATGCAATGCCCAAATTCAATTTACTGATACAAATTGGAGCTCCCAGGAGGAACCGAGAACCGTCAGTGAACAGCCGCAAGAGAACATAATAATAATAATAACTTTATTTATAAAGCACTTTAAACAACTGCAGTTGCCACAAAGTGTTGTACATGAGAACTCATGAACAAAAAGCTATTACAAACAATTAAAAAACATTAAAAACCGTAAAACGAAGGACTATAAAAAACACACTAAAAATTAGTGGACATCATGGACATTGTGCTAAATGTCCCAATGGAGTCAACGTGCTTCCATTCTGAATTTGATGTTTTGTCCACACATCTGCAGGAATCATATTCCATTGGTCAATATATTTTCCCATTTCCCCTGCTCCATATTTGCATTCCCCCTTATCATTTTATGCCTTCATCACATCATCCTGCCCACTGTACCTCACCAGTGAAATGGGATAATAGATGGCAAACGGAATGTAATGCCAAGAAATGGGAAGTGTTACATTCAGGGAGGAAGAAACAGAAGAGGCAGAATAAACCAAAGTGTACGTTCCCAAGAAGGAATCGAGGACCAAGAGATCTGGATGTACATTATTTGCTGAAGCGGCAAGATGGGCTGAGAAACGATTAAATGAGTATCCAGCATCATACGTTATTTGAAAGCCACAGAGTTCGACCAACAAGGTCACAATAACTGGAGCATTCTGGATACACTGCCAGAGATTGAGATACAGAGATACAGAGATTGACAGCACTGAGCCTGTATTCGCTAGAGTTTAGAAGAATGAGGGGGGACCTCATTGAACATAAATGCTAGGTTAGAGTGGATGTGGGGAGAATGTTTCCACCAGTGGGAGAGTCTAGGACTAGAGGTCATAACCTCAGAGTTAAAGGACATTCCTTTAGGAAGGAAATGAGGAGGGTGGTGAATCTGTAGAATTATTTGCCTCAGAAGGCTGTGGAGGCCAAGTCAATGGATATTTTTAAGGCAGAGATAGATAGATTCTTGATTAGGATGGGAGTCAAGGGTTACGAGGAGAAGGAAGGAGAATGGGGTCAGGAAGGAGAGATAGATCAGCCATGATTGAATGGCAGAGTAGACTTGATGGGCCGAATGAACTAATTCTGCTCCTATCACATTTGACAGTGTACGAACAGGAACTGGATGAATGTCTGGAAGTGAGCAATGTGGGGAGTGAAATTAGCCAGATTGCTTTTTACACAGAGGCAGCATGTTCTGAGTGGAATATTTTCTGTTGTGTAATCATTCTGCTGTTCTATGTTGCAAAGCACAGGACAAACTCCAATTTTATAACTCTGCACAGGCAAATGACACTCTCCCATGATGTAGATTTTAATAAGTGGCAGAGACTATGTCATGAGACTGGACTTGTTGATAGCCTGAAGATAGCTGGTCATTCCTTTTTGTGGTCAGTCTGAGATTGCATTTGACAACTGTAAGAGGTGCCTTCTTATTGAATTTGGATTTAATATGGCATTAAATTAGAACTTTGATGCATGAGAAATGTCTAAAGGCTGGATTAATCTAGGAATGCGATATAGGAATGGAATGATGAGAAATCTATTTTACGAGAGACTGTAGAAAGTTTGCTTTGAGTCAAAGAGAGAAAATAAGAACCTCTGAATATTGAATTGCAAATGTTTTCCGGTGCGGAAACAAGCCATATGGACGAAATGCAATACATCGCAATTTACACTCCACCTCCCACACTATTCAACCTATTAACAGTTATTTCTCGATTGCACCATTATGTAGATATCTAGATATAATTAAAATACCTCAAAGTTACATATGAATTTAAGAAATAGATATAGAAATAGGTCCCCTCATGTCTGCTCCACCATTCAATGTGGGAACCCTGGTCTTTCTGAACAGCAATATCTTTCAATCTTTGGTTTAGATTTGGTCTCGTATAATGAGGAAGGATTAATATGTTTTTCTTGCCACCACATTCCTTCACTAATCCCATTTCCTGTATTTTCTTTAATATATAAAAACTTGTCAATCTGTAACTTGAACATACTATCAGCCTCTCTAGAGAATTCCAAAGTTTCTCCACACAGTAAGTGAGGCAATTCCTCTTGGTCTTTGTCCTAAATGATCAACCCATTATTATGAGATCATCACCCCTAGACACCCTAGTCAGGGGAAATGACCATTCTGCCCCCAACCCATCAAGGCCCTGACAAATCTACATTTTAATGAGATCACCGTTCATTCTTCTAATCAAGTCAAGTCAAGTCAAGTTTATTCGTCACATACACATACGAGATGTGCAGCGAAATGAAAGGTGGCAATGCTCGCGGACTTTGTGCAAAAAGACAAATAAACAAACAACCAAACAAACTATAAACACAATCATAAACACACATATTCTTTTACATAATAAATATTGGAAGGAAAAACGTTCAGTATAGTTAGTCCCTGGTGAGAAAGGCATTTACAGTCCGAATGGCCTCTGGGAAGAAACTCCTTCTCAACCTCTCCGTTCTCACAGCATGGCAATGGAGGCGTTTGCCTGATCGTAGCAGCTGGAACAGTCCGTTGCAGGGGTGGAAGGGGTCTCTCATGATATTGTTGGCTCTGGAGTTGCACCTCCTGATGTATAGTTCCTGCAGGGGGGCGAGTGAAGTTCCCATAGTGCGTTCGGCCGAACGCACTACTCTCTGCAGAGCCTTCTTGTCCTGGGCAGAGCAATTCCCAACCCAGATGGTAATATTCCCGGACAAGATGCTTTCCACAGCCACTCTACACACTACAAGCCCTGCAAGTATGTTAATGAAAGATTCCTACTCATTTGGTCCTACTAAACGTGATTTTCCTTAATTTCTCATCGCATAAAGCCGTAATTACAAGAATCATTCTAGAGAACCTTCTCTGGACTGACTCAATCGCGTGAATTATTCCTTGGATATGAGGATCAGATTGGCAGAGCCTCACCAAGGCACTGCATAATTGGAAAAAAGTATCTATGTACTTATACTGAAATCATTTTCCAATATAGGTGACCATATTGTTTGCCCTCCTCATTGTCTGCTGAACATGCATATCACATTTCTGTGAATCATATACATGGAAACCCAGGTCCTTCTGAACAGCAATACCTTTCAATCTCTAGTTAAGATTTGGTCTCAAGTAATCGATGATCTTGTGGTTAACGATTGCCTAGGAAGTAGTGAACACAAGATGATGGAATTACAAATGCAGTTTGTGGATGAACACCACAGGTCATAGAGTCATAGAATAATATGGTGTGGAAACAGGCCCTTCGGCCCAAATTGTCTCAGCTACACTAGTCCCGTCTGCCCACGTTTCCCCCTTATCCTTAAACTGTGACCCCTTGTTCTGGACTTCCCCAACATCGGGAACAATCTTCCTGCATCTAGCCTGTCCAACCCCTTAAGAATTTTGTAAGTTTCTATAAGATCCACCCTCAGCCTTCTAAATTCTAGCCTGGGTAAGAGATCCTGACTTCCTACCCAAACTATGCCTCTCAAAGTTTTGTATATATCTATCAGACCTCCTCTCATCCACCTCTGCTCAGAGAAAACAATCCTAATTTGTCCAACCTCTCCTTATAGATAACAACTTCCAATCCAGGCAGCTTTCCAGTAAACCTCATCGGCACCCTCTCCAAATTGTTCACATCCAGCACTGCACGCAATACTCCAAATGTGGTCTAAACAAAGTCCAACAAAGCTGCAACACAATTTCCCGATCTCACTCTTAAGGCCGGACTGATGAAGACAAGCATTACCATGCGTCTGCTTTACCACTCCGTCTGTTTGCGTCGCCACTTTCAGGGAGCTGTAGATTTGAACCCCATGATTCCTCTGTATATCAATTCTGTCCATCAATGCCCACAACATATTCAGACCATTCCCTCCACAGATGCTGTCTGACCGGTTGCGTTCCACCAGCCTTTAGCTCTTTGCTCTGCTCAGAAGGCAATTGATAACATCTTCCAAATTAAGTTTAGATTCACTTCATCCTCTGTGCAGAGAAGGGGAGGGGAAGTACAAACAGGGTTGATATTTCAGAAATAAGAGCAGTGAGCATACATGACACTGAAGGCAGAGGTGAAGATAGTTAGAACCAGAACTATTATTGAAGGATAACAGAGCTATTGCTAGTGTTTTAGAGAGTTTTCTACCCCACTCTTCCAATTTAGGATGGATAAATAATGACATGGATTTGTAAGGGATTACAAAGAAACATAGAAACAGAGAAAATAGGTGCAGGAGTAGGCCTTTTGGCCCTCAAGCCAGCGCTGCCATTCAATATGATCACGGCTAATCACCCAAATTCAGTACCCCGTTCCCACTTTATCCCCAATGTCCCTAGATTCCCTTAGCCCTCAGAGCTAAACCTAACTCTCTTGAAAACATTGAAACTTACTGAATAGTGAAAGGCCCAGATAGAGCGGATGTGGATTGTGGACAATGGGAATCGAAGCAAGTGATCAGAATTGGCCATGGTGATGTATGAGAACATGGGTGCAGAAAAGTCCCATAACATGGCTTTTCTTAGTGGCTTTGTGTGAATATAGGCCAAGGAGCTAATATGGCGGAAGTGCTGTAGGGAGCAGCATGTTAGAGCAATGAAATGACAATAGACTGGGGAAGATGATTTGGCATTTCATGTGAATGAAAAATTGGCCTAAGGCACTATTTCAACAAATTTACTGAGGGTGGACAATGATTTGTTAAAATGCTGACACGTATACTGGGATAAAGTAAATTGAGAGCTCTTTTATACATGTACAAAGAAGACAGCCCATCTGTTTCAGACTACAAATTGTAAATTCAGTTTATTGCAAAATATAACCAGCAGAAATCGTGGAGTGAATCATTGTGTTCCATGTTTATTCTTTACAATCTGTTACAATCTGTGACAAAGTTCCCTTAGACCTCAAAACAACATGGTCGGCTTGGCCTGAGAACAGTGATATGCAGTTTGAATATTCAGAATGTTACATTCATTCTTCATATGTTTGTCTGGTATAGTTTTGTTGTTGACTTAAGGGCCTGTCCCACTGTACGAGGTAATTCAAGAGTTCTCCCGAGCTCTCCCCTGATTCGAGCTCATGTAATGTACGTAGCGGGTATGTAGGTGCTTGTGGATGTCACGTAGCGGCTCGCACGAGTAACGGTAGGTACTCGGGAAATCCGATAAGCTCGTGACGTTTATTCAACACTGTGAAAAATGTCCACGAGTAAAATAAATACTCGTGATGAAAAAAATAGTTACTTTTGACATGTACGAGCCCCTACGTACCCGCTATGTCCATTACACAAGCTCGAATCAGGGCAGAACTCGGGAGAACTCTTGAATTACCTCGTACAGTGGGACAGGCCCTTTAGCATTTTCCACTATGTATACATGCAGAATTTATGTTTCTCACCTCCACCTGATTATCTTAAATTGCATACTCTCAGAAGATCAGCAAATCTCAACTGAAGAAGCTGCACAGCTTTATTTAGGTCAAACTCAAAGAAAATAAATGACTAACTTCCATTGCAATGTGTGAGGTCCAGTCAGCCCCGAGGACATGTTCTGCCATTGTATAATTGTATGATCTCCAATTGTAAGATTGGAGAAAGGTAATAGATACAGAAAATAAACAATGGGGAGCAGATGACAAGATTGATGAGGGGAGCATGTGGAAGGATTGAAGGAAACAACAAACATTGACTGTACGGCCAGCAAAATAAACACAAAGTCTCAAGAAGTGATTCTGAAAGGTAGTTATCGCTAGAATTATCCCCCCTGGGCCACCATCTACAGTTAAGATCAATCGTGTATAACTTATGTCCATATGTTAGAAACAGTTCAGCGATAGTCAACCCAACTTCTAGCTGAGATTAAGAATCAGGGCTTTGACCAGAAACTGAGATTTACCCTGTTGGTGACAGAGTTGGTGAGAGTCATTTTTATTTAAACCTGCAGACACAAGGAACAACGAATGCTGTTTTTCAAAAAAAGACACAAAGTGCTGGCGTAACTCAGTGGGTTAGGCAGCATCTATAGAGGACATGAATCGGCGACATTTTGGGTCGGGACTATTCTTCAGACTAATTGTAGTGAGGTGGAGAAAGCTGGAAGCGAGGTGGGGGTGGGACAAAGCCTGGCAAGTGATAGGTGGACATCGGAGAGGGTGGTTTGATTAGCAGATGACTGGGCAAAGGGCAAAGATGGGTATAAGAGAAAAGAACGTGACATAAGGAGAGAAGATAGTGAAATGTAAAGCCAGCGATGGGGATATACTGTAGGTGGAAGGAACCTTTGGACGTACCGCTAGATTTCATGACCCCTTAATACTCTCCAAGGTACTATCACTCAAAATAGTTACCCTTCCCTTATTTGATCCCCACTACCCTCTAAAATGCACCACCTCATACTTATCTACTAAATGCATTATAATTGCCTTGGCTACATCAAACTTGCAACCTTTACCACCAAAGAGGAGGAGAACTGTAGGAATTCCACCACCTGAATTCTGACTTGGAAGTACATCACCATTCCCTCATTATTGCTGGGTCTAAATTCTGGAACTCCCTACCCCACTGCACAGTTTGTATAACTTTACCAGAAAGCAGCTCACCGCCACCTCTCAGGAAAAATGCCCATATCCTGAAATCTAATTCAAAAAGATTACAGCAAAAGGATTACAGATTTATTATCCATGGCATAACAAAGACTTCCACTTCTGTAGCAAGGCCCAACTCCATCTCTGCCTCAGCTTATCTGCGAAAACTCTCAGTCATATCTTTATCAAATGTCTCCAGATTTGTGTCTGTTTCTTTGCACCTCCAGCTGGTCTCCACCTCACGCCTTCTGTAAATTTTGCTCCCAGTGCCTTCACTCAACCAAGACCAATTAATTCACCATCTTTGCACTTGCAGAATTATACAGCTTCAATTTAACATCTCTCAATCCCTGTGTTCAAATCCCACCATGGCCTCACATCTCCTTATGTTCACCAACCCTATAGAGCTTTGGGATGTCTGGCCTCTTCCAGGGCATATGTTGTATCTCCAATTTTAATTGCCAGTCCATAGATAGCTGAGGATCCTTCACGATCTTTCTTTTCACCTCTCTTCTTTTAAGAGATTCCTTAAAGGAACAGCACTAATATCTCCTGTTGCAAGTCATTGTCAAATCTTGTTCAGCATTATTATACTATATTAAAGGTGCTATTGAAACACATATTGCTGTTAGACATTCTTTCTCTTCCTTTCCTATTTATGGGGTAAGAATGTCAAATATTATAAAATCCAGTAATATATCAGATAATAGAATAAGAAAGACAGCAAAGGGTGGCTAGGGGTCAACTTCATCAGAATGGTGGTTTAAAAATCAGGCATAGAGTGGAAATAAATGTGCAAAATGTTAGAACCTCCACCACCCTTAACACCCTAAAGGAAGGCTAACAATTCTGGATGTATTCGACCTGTGAATTCCCTATCTATTGTACACTTACACGCTGTCAGGGAATTTACTTAAGGAAACACTGTCGGAACTAGACTTCGAGGTTGCGAGGTTCTATTAATGTCATATCACGGAGAGCCTGTCTGTTGGAGCCAGAGGGTTTCGGCCCGAAACGTTGCCTATTTCCTTCACGCCATAGATGCTGCTGCACCCGCTGAGTTTCTCCAGCACTTTTGTCTACCTGCTGGAGCCAAACTCTGCTACAAGTAGTTCAGCGATGTCTTGTATACCTCAGAACATGCAAGTCTACATGACCAAAGTCATGCTTTGCTTTGCAATAAGATACAAAAATAAGAATAACAAGAGCAGCGTGGTAACCTTTACCCTGCTATTTTATTTAGTTCATTCGCTTTTTAATATATAGGGGATGGTTATCTGCAGCTGCAGATACCTGTAAGTACTTCCCTCCTAAGAAGTGAGGGAACATACAGGCAAGCACAATGGAGACATTACAAGCGAGTACCAAGTTTTAACTCTAGAATTGTCAAACAGGAACATTTCTTCCACACACGCCCAGGAGCAAGTGGTGTTCACATGAGACGGAGAGTTACTGGGGTTATAAGGTTGGGGTGGAGGTTGGGTGGGGGGTAAAGGATCTTAGTTGGCACAAGGTGGAGGATATATTCCCAGTAATCACCTCTGGATGCTGTTCTGATGTTGGATAATTTTGAATGGCTGAGGAATTGGGTCACAGTAAGGGATCTCAAATTTTCTGATATTTTTCTCTATATTGGAAACAACGTAGACATTCTAAACGTGCCATTATTATACTGGATTAAAGGTGCAATAGAAACACAAGCGTAGGGTCTTCTCTTCTTCCATACAGTGCAGTGAGTAAACCCACTGATCTACTGCTGTGGCAAATTAGATCCATAAATTAGAATAATGGAAATCGTGAGGAGCCAGAGTTAAAATAGGATAATGAGGACTAATTAATGTATGAATTAGTTAATATTCAATGTTATGATTATAATTGTGAAATGAAGATACACATGAAGTAATTTAATTTTGAAATGAGGTTTATCATATATTAAAATCTCTCAGTAGGCTCCATTGTTCCAGTCTAAATTGTGTTGAAGTCCTATGATATTTCATGAGAAAATTCTTGTAAGTTTTCAACATTAAACAACAATAACTTATTCACCCTTCGAGTGACATGGTTTTGCAGCATTAGGTCCCGCTTGATATTAGCTACGAAATAACGACCATGATGAAAAGAGTTACCAATTTCATTCTGGTGCATTCTAATGAAGAGATTATTAAGCAAATACAACCTTCCAGAATTCTGGACGCTGTTTTGCTATTTATCGATATACCTCAGTCGGTCCATTAAACAATGAGTACTGTTAATGGGCAGGAAACGGAGAATAGAGGGAAATAAATGGTGCACGGAGATGGACAACTTGAGTCAGGAGCTGAATGGGATTTAACCCTCAAGCCAGGAGTTGGTTGCATGGTGTGCATGGCTGCTCTTCAGTGCATTACGCCAAGTGTGTTGCAGTGATTATTGGAGACCGCAACAAGCTGTGATTATTGGAGACCACAACAATAGAACGGATATGAGGAAGAGCTTTTTTCACACAGAGCGTTGTGAATCTGTGGAATTCTCTGCCAGTGAAAGGCAGTGGAGGCCAATCCTCTGGATGCTTTCAAGAGAGAGTTGGATAGAGCTCTTGGAGATAGCGGAATCAAGGGATCTGTGGAAAAGGCAGGAACGGGGTATTAATTGTGGATGACCAGCCATGATCACAGTGAATGGCGGTGCTGGCTCAAAGGGCCGAAAAGCCTACTCCTGCACCTATTGTCGATTGTCTATTGTCTATTGCTGTGAGTTGCACTTGTTCACAATTTATTCCAATGTCTTTGTCAAGAGAATCAAATGTATCTGGTGCTCAGCCAGACTTGGCCAGTTGTTCAAGCTGTGAAGAGGTTGCACAAAAGCTTCAGGATGATATAAACAGTTAAATGAATGGTTAACACAAGGACAATTGGAATGAATGCGGAAAAAAATTAAGGTCATCCACTTAGGCGCAATACATAAATAGAAATTTAAAATGTATCACTTTTAAATGGTGCATGTTTGAAAGGGACTGGAGTTCAGGGGCATCTTGCTCTCATTGTACATGAATCATATAACCATATAACCATCTAACAATTACAGCACGGAAACAGGCCATCTCGACCCTTCTAGTCCGTGCCGAACACGTATTCTCCCCTAGTCCCATATACCTGCGCTCAGACCATAACCCTCCATTCCTTTCCCGTCCATATAACTATCCAATTTATTTTTAAATGATAAAAACGAACCTGCCTCCACCACCTTCCCTGGAAGCTCATTCCACACAGCCACCACTCTCTGAGTAAAGAAGTTCCCCCTCATGTTACCCCCAAACTTCTGTCCCTTAATTCTCAAGTCATGTCCCCTTGTTTGAATCTTCCCTACTCTCAGTGGGGAAAAGCTTATCCACGTCAACTCTGTCTATCCCTCTCATCAGTTTAAAGACCTCTATCAAGTCCTCCCTTAACCTTCTGCGCTCCAAAGAATAAAGCCCTAACTTGTTCAACCTTTCTCTGTAACTTAGTTGCTGAAACCCAGGCAACATTCTAGTAAATCTCCTCTGTACTCTCTCTATTTTGTTGACATCCTTCCTATAATTAGGCGACCAAAATTGTGCCCCATACTCCAGAATTGGCCTCACCAATGCCTTGTACAATTTTAACATTACATCCCAACTTCTATACTCAATGCTCTGATTTATAAAGGCCAGCACACCAAAAGCTTTCTTTACCACCCTATCTACATGAGATTCCACTTTCAGGGAACTGTGCACAGTTATTCCCTGATCCCTCTGTTCACCTGCATTCTTCAATTCCCTACTATTTACCATGTACGTCCTATTTTGATTTGTCCTGCCAAGATGTAGCACCTCACACTTATCAGCATTAAACTCCATCTGCCATCTTTCAGTCCACTCTTCCAACTGGCATAAATCTCTCTGTAGACTTTGAAAATCTACTTCATTATCCACAACCCCACCTATCTTAGTATCATCTGCATACTTACTAATCCAATTTACCACCCCATCATCCAGATCATTGATGTACATGACAAACAATCAATGGAAGTTAACATGCAAGTTCAACATATTAAAATAAATGGCAACATACTTCTTGCCTTCTTAATTCAGGTTAGAGGGTCGGTTAGGGCGGCACAGTGGCGCAGCTGTAGAGTTGCTGCCTTACAGCACTTGCAGCACCGGAGCCCCTGGTTCGATCCCAACTATGGGTGCTGTCTGTAAGGAGTTTGTACGTTCTCACCGCGACCTGCGGCAATTTTCTCTGAGATCTTCGGTTTCCTCCCACACTCCAAAGACGCATAGGTATGTAGGTAAATTGGGTTGGTAAATGTAAAAATTGTCCCTGGTGTGTGTAGGATAGTGTTAATATGCGAGGAATGCTATCTCTAAACTAAACTCAACTAAACTGAAGGCTGGTGTTGTGACTAATATTAAAAGATTAGAGTGCAAAATTAGAAAGGTTTTGCACCAGTTATATAGAGCCCCGGGTGAAACCATAGCGAGAATATTATGTTTTGGCCAGGTCTCCCTATGAAAGGAAGGAGGGCCTGCAACAGTGATTCACCAGAATGATTCCATGGGATGGGCTATGCCCTAGGATGGGAATCAAGCAGACTGCACCATAACCGTAACATTTCATAGAATGAGAGGTGATCTCAATGAAATGTACAGTATTCCTGGCTTGACAGGGGCGCTATGAAGTTGATGTTTTCTCTGCTGTGATATGCAGAACCAGGGTCACAGTTAGTAAATAAAGAGTCAGTCAAGCAGGACAGAGATGAGAAGAAATGTTATCATCCGAAGAGTGGTGAATTTTTAGAACTAGTGGCTCAGTCGTCGAGTATTTTCAAGACAGAGAACAATTGATTTTTAGGTTTTAAGGGAATCAAGAAACTGCAGGAAAGTAATGTTGAGGTAGAATTTCAACATTGAATTAGGGGACAAGCATTCTGTTTTTAAATGGTGCTAGAAACAGCAAGCCAATTGAAGTTTCATTCTTTTGGTTGCAACTTCAAATTTTTATCAATTGGTGGGGGGGGGGGGGGTCCTTGCCCAGGGGTCAAGAGCAGCTGTGGGCCAGGATGCAGTGTTCGGAAGTAGAGAGAACAAGGGCCATAAGCAGAGGGTTGGGATGTCAGGTTCAGTCAACAACCAGTGGCTGACTTGAGGCATGGAGGTGAGAGGAGTGATGGGCTTGTAAGTGGATGCCAGGGAGGACTGGGTTTGATGAAGGGATGCTTGAGCTTGGCTTCTCTGATAAAGGGCTGAACATATTGGATCGTGAGGCAGAGAGGTCAGAGACCTGGGGGCAAAATTGAGGAAACAGAAATGAGATCGCGGGTCAGGATGGACACTGGAAGCTTGGAACAAAGATTGGGTGTCGGGTGGTGAATCAGTGGGTTGGAAGGTTTGGTGCATCAGGTGGGGTTAAAGGATGACAGGCAAATGTAGGCAGTTCTTAGTAGAGACAGTAGCGCTTCTATGTTAACACATAAAATAAACTCTGAAGGTAGCAGGCTGAGGGACTGGGAGGTCACTCACCAATAGTTGAGTGACTGGGAGGTCACTCACCAATAGCAGCTTGGCAGCAGCATCACTAACCTGGAGGGTCAAGTTCTGAATGACAAAGCTGCCAGATTAGGTCTGCAGCAAGTGATAAGTGAGTCAATACAATACGATTTATTTGTGTCATTTGAACCTCATTGAGGTTCAAACGAAATTTGGTTTCTGCAGTCATACACACAAGAAAAAGAACCAAGACACAACACAATTTACACGAACATCCATCACAGTGAATTTCCTCCTCACTGTGATGGAAGGCAAAGTCTTATCTCTCCCCTGCACTCCTCATTCTCCTCCCGATGTCAGAGTCAAAGCCCCCGGCGGGCAATGGTAAGTGTCTCACGGCCATTAAAGCCACGCCGGGCGAGGCAAGGCCGCGCTCCGGGTCTTGGTGTTGGAGCTCCCGGCAGGGCGCTAACAAGTCCCGCGGCCATTTAAAGCCGTGCCGGGCGATGATGTAAGGCCCCGCTCCAGGTAATATTCGACCCGCAACTCGGGCGGGAGAAGTCGCCGTTGCGGAAGCCCCGAAAAGCGGTCTCCCAGCAGGGACCCGCGGGCTCCCGATGTCACTGTCCACCAGACCTGCGGTTGGAGCCTCCGAATCCCCGGGGTCGGGTCGCATCCGCGCGCCACCACAGCTCCTCCCGCTCCGAACTCGGCCAGCTCCGCGATGGTGGGTAAGTCCGCAGGCTCCGCGACTGGAGCCCCAGGTCGTTCCGGTTGGAGGCCGCTCCACGGTGCTAGGCCCCAACGACAACGGAGACCCGACAGGGAAAAGGTCGGGTTCTCCGTGCAGGGGAAAGATTTTAAAAGTTTCCCCCACCCCCCTAACCCTAACCCCACACACATACCCAGTTAAAAAAAAAGCACTTTAAACTAAACTCCATTCAAACATTCAAACGCGACAAAAAATTAAAAAAACGACAGACGGACTGCAGAGGCTGCTGCAACGTGAGTCGCGCCGCCCACCCAAGATACAAGGAATAAATCATTTTGTCGTTATCCTCTCTAGTCTACCTGTCCATGACATATTTTATAAAACCACATGAGTTTTCACTGGCTGCTCCAGTTTCCTCCCACATTCCAAGGACATACAGGTTTGTAGGTTAATTGACTTTGGTAATTTTGGTAAAATTGTAAATTGCACTTAGATAGTTTCAGTGTTGGCTGGTCAGTGGGGACTCTGTGGGTTGACGGACCTGTTTCCGTGCTGCATCTCTAAAGTATAAAAGTAACCATTGTACAATCCTTGTGATGTCCCGTCTTCATAGTGAAGACACCTTCTATCGTATTGTGTTGCCCTATAAATTGGGTTAGGTGTGGTCTCATCAGATGGGATCTGGCAGCATGAAATGGGCTTTCATGAGCAATGGCAAAACAGCAGCAGCAACAGAAATGACCACAATCACAATGTGTGACCTCAAGGCCCAGCTTATCTCTCACCCGAGCTTTATTATCAAACCAGTGGATCAACCTGGGTCAGTGAGGAGTGCAGATGAGCATGCTAGATGAAGAATCAAGCAGAACTAAATACAATGAGGGGCCACTGAGGACTGCATGTGTTAAACAGCAAAGACAGCATGGAAAAGCAAGGGCTCGATCTCACAATCTCATTTCTCAAAACTCTACCACATCTGATTGTAAAATAGTGGTGGACAATTAAAGTGCTCATGGCGGGTGGATGCTCCTGTCACATTCACAATGAAATTCCCAAAGTTAGTGCCAGAGACCAGGCTGAAGCAGTCGTGAACATGTTCAGCCAAATGTGGGAAGTGGGTGTTGTATCCTGCCTTTCTCCTGAGATCTCCTCCATCACAATAGCCAGTCTCCTCTGGCCTCAGCTAATCCTTAGTATCACTTGTATACACCAAAACCCTTGGGAGCGGACAATATTCCAGCTGCTCTACTGAACGCCTGTACTCCAGAACTCGGTGCTTGAATGCAGTTACAATATTGGCATCAACCTCACAATGTGGAAAATTGCCTGGGTAGGACAAATCGGTCCAGCTATTTACCTCTGAATATTCTGCTCATAACAATAAAGTGATAGAACCTGCCATCAGGTAGTTGCTCGTCAGCAGAGCCCAGTTTGGGTTTGCCAGGACCACCTGACTCGTGGCCTCATCACAGTTTTGTTCCAAACATGGACCAAAAAGCTGAACTCCAGTGGTGCATTGACAGTGAATGCCCTCACCTTACAGATAGCATTTAACCACTGGCACCTCTTGCATATGGACTCAGTGGGCTGTACATTCTGAAATAATTGGGGGATTATGCTTATGTATGGTGATAGTCTTGCTGAGCTGCATACAACAAAAAATGTTTTATGGTACCTTGGTACATGTGATAATACATAAACCATTGAACCAATAATGGCATCAAGGAGTTCTGGTAAATCTGAATTCAAAGGGAAACATTCCACGGTTGAAGTTGTGTCTCACACAAGGGAAACTGGTTGTGATCAGTCATCCCAGCCCCAGCACATCCTCAAGCCCAAACATCTTCAGCTGCTAGATCAATCACCTTCCCTCCTTCCTTCACGAGATCACAAGTTGAGAGATTTGCTGAATATTGCAGAATATTCAATTTGATTCACAATTTCTCAATACAAAAAAAAAGCCTGTGCCTGCATGGAGCAAGATGCAGACAACCTTCAGACACGGGCTATTGAGTAGCAGATAACGTGACAACGTGACGTAACCACAACAACCATGATCTGCAGTCAGAGAAAGTCCCATAACATGAATGTCATGGCGACACTCGGAGAGGACATACCATGGGCAATATGGATAGTGCTCAAACATAGGAAAGGTGCAATCACTCTAACGGTCCTCAAATATCCATCAGGAGATCGAGGAACAGATATGAAGACAAATTATGAAAGGATGCAAAAGCAACAGGGTTGTCATAGTGGATGACTAACTTCTCGAATATTGACTTGGGACTTACTTAGTGCAAAAGGCTTAGACGGGGCAGTAGGTGTATCAAAGAAAGTTTCCTAAATTAGTATGTGGACAATCCAACTGGTAAAGTACCAGTCACCAGTCCTTGGTGGTTTCCCAATACCAAGTCAAGTATGTTGATACTTGACTCGTGGATATTTGTGCAAGCAGGGATTGGAGAAACTTGGAAAAGGTCACAAAGTGGTGGACAGTGGGACAGGCAGCATCTCTAGAGAAAGTGGAAAGGTAACGTTTCGGATCATGATCCTTCTTCAGCCTGATTGAGAAACTTGGATTGTTTTCTCCGCAAATGCTGCCAGTTGGCCTAGTAGAAGTATATAAAATTATGAGAAGCACAGAGAGGAGAGACAGTCAGAATATTTTTCCCAGAGTGGAATTGTCATAGATTAGAGGGGATAGCTTTAAGATGAGAGGGGGAAAGTTTAAAGGAGATGTGCGGGGCAAATCTTTTACACAGAATGTGTTGGGTCCATGGATTGCACTGCCAGGTATGGTGCTGGAGGAGGAAGATATGATTGCGGCATTTAGAAGGCTTTTTAGCTCATGGATATGTAGGTAGTGTAGAGATATGGATCGTGTGCAGGGAGATGAAATAGGTCTATCTTGGTATCATGTTCTGCACAGATAATATGGGCCAAAGTGCATGTTCCTTTGTTGCACTGTTCTATGTCCTAACAACCTATCCTTTTACACTCAGTGTTATTACTATTTCCGTAATCCACAACCTGGGGTCAGCATTCACCAGAAACTCAAGTGCTCCAGTCACATAAATGCTGTAGCAATAAGGCCTTGTCAGAGGCCGGATATCTTGCAATGAGTGATTCACCACGTAACAACTCTAGATGTTCTCATCATCTGCAAGACACAAGTCTTGAAGCATGATGAAATATTCTTCACTTGCCTGTATATTATATTTCTCTAGCAACATTCACAAAGCTTAGTGAACAAAGAATAAAAGAGCCTGCCTGTTTGGCATCCACACATCCACCCACTGCCCTCCACCACCAGCGCAGTCTATACTATCTTCAACATGCACTATGGTTATTTATCCAATAATACCTCTCAAGCTTCCATCTCTCTCATCTTTCACCATCACCTCTCTCATCATTCTGATTACCTCCATTCATCTCCCTGTCTCTTCCCCCATTCTATTCATTCTTTCTCTTTACCCTTCCCTCTTACTTCCACTCTCCCTTCTCTCTTTTCCATCAAACCTCCTTCTGCCTCTTCATTCCCCAACTATTGCATTTCCCCGTGCTTGTGATTTAGTTGTCCCCCCAGATTTCAAACCCTGTTTGTCTGGAACGCGGCTTTGATTTTCACTGTCTTTTCCCAACGTCTCAGACCATAACATGTTAAAATGTGTGCAATTTAATTTTTGTTTTAATATTATCGCAGGCATCAAACTGATTATTATTTGTGAATAAGTCATGAATCATTGCAGGCCTACAGAGCATTTTTAGATTACAAGAAAAGGCATCAATTGATTCACTTGCCCGTGTTCTTTTATATTTGCTTCTAATATTTTTGATCTAATGTTTACAAAAATAAGCATGGCATTTCCATGATTGGAAAATAAAGGTAAAGTGGTCAAGGTTCATTGTGTGGGAGGGTTGTACACGCGCGGCAAGGTAGAAATGAGTGGAAGGGAAGATGAATTAAAGCTCTCTCTGCAGTTTAATAACAGAAAGAGAGGAAAGTTCATTAAAATAATTGGCAAAAGAAAGCAGGGGAGTAATGAGTTGTTTTATTATGCAGTCATTTCGATAATAATGTAAAAGGATGCTGAAATAGATTCACAGTGACATTGGAGAGAAGGCAGGTACGGGATACTGAGTTGGATGATCAGCCATGATCATATTGAATGGCAGTGCAGGCTCGAAGGGCCGAATGGCCTACTCCTGCACCTAATTTCTATGTTTCTATGTTTCTATTGGCTGTGGTATTTGAAGGGAGAAATTCATTTATTAATTGATTGATTGATTCAGCATGGAAACAGGCACTTCTGCCCGCCAAATTCATGCTGTTATCCCGGATCTATTATCCCACTCGCATCCACTCCCTGCACACCAGGAGCAATTTACAGAGGCCAATTGTAACCTATAAACCCACATGACTTCGGGATGGGGGAAGAAACCGGAGCACCCAGCAGAAACCAACGTAGTCACAGGGCGAAGGTACAAGCTCACCCAAATTGCACTCAAAGTCAGGATCGAACCTGGGTCTCTGGTGTTGTGAGCTCCACCAACTGCACCACTGCTACTGGGAATTGGGATAAGATCAACAATGTGGAACTAATTTGATCAATCCTTCCTCCTCAGCAAAGACACAATGGACCAATAAGCTCTTTCCGTGCTCTCCATTCTTAAAGTATAGGCTGTCCCGAGTAAAAATGATAACCAATGATACCAAAAGGATAGGAAAGGGATTGCTTGTTTAGACATTATTGTCTTCTTCTGTGCTGTCCCACTACTGTCCCGGAAGAAAGAATGATTGTTTATTGGGTTACTTTCACAACAGAAGGTTGCACCAAAAGATTTTGTACCTGATCTGTGGGGAAAGCCACAGGTGATTCACACACAGCCAGGTCCCAGAAATGTTAATGAAATAAATGACAGTTAATTTGTTATTGGTGATGTTGGCAGAGATAAGTGTTAGATTATGGAATTGCTTATATCCACTCGAAAGGACTTAATTATTTTTCTGAATGTGATTTTTCCACAATAATGGTGCTATTGAAGTTGTTAATGATACTGTTTCTAAATAGCAGTACCATTTTTGGTGTCATATTGCATCGGTACATTTCTGCGATCACGATGCTTCTTGCAACGAGTGTTTGAAAGAACCAACATGCCTTTTGCTGATGCTGTATCCACACTCCTGGTGGTGGCGGAAGGATGGTTGGGATCTATTCATCTGATGTATGAATGTCCATGTTCAGGATGGGAACAAAAAGGTCAGTTGACCATCTCAGCCTGAAACATCGACCATGTCTTTGTCTCTGCAGATACTGTCTGAGTCATCGAGTTCTTTCAGCAGTTAGCATTTGGGGAAAATGCCTTTGAAAAATTGAAATCACCATTTGCATTGTCCTCCAAGGACAAGGAGGAGTTCTGGATACATTCATTTAGCTATTGAATTGTGATTGAAGTAGAAGTTGTCTGCACTGAGGCATGCAATCTGAAGGAAGTTGATGAATACTGCCCTGGAAATGGCTGTATCTGCACTATTTGAGAGCTAACGGTGCATTACTTGGAACTTTTTAAGAGAATTCTCACTTGGTAATTAACCCTGAACACCATTTTCTTTCCCTGTGCACACGTCAATCCTGTAAGGTCAGGCTGGCCATTTACCAAAGTAGGCCTTTCAATTTCTGAAGCTTATTCTGTATCTAATTAAATGCTAACGGATATGTACGTAAAGTCTTCTTTGGCTCTGCAGCTCCTAACATTTTTTTCCTTTATTCTCCTCCTGCACGACTACATCACTATCACAAAACCTTTCTTCTCAGACCCTCAACCTATCTTTAATCGGACTTTATGGGACTTTGTCTTGCATTAAACATTATTCATTTTATCCTGTATCTGTGGAAGGCTTGCTTGGAATTGTGTGTAGTATTTTGGTTGACTGGATAGCACGCAACAACAAAAGCTTGTCATTGTACCTCGGTACATGTGGCAATAAGCTGAACTAAACTACATGTAACTAGACTAAATCAAACTATTTCCATTATAATAGGTAGAAAATAACCATCCTTTAGACCTGTTGCAGACCATGATAACTAGAGCGTGAGAAGTACATACTTCCTGCAACATCATGACCACCAAATTCCTTCCACTCCTGCTCCTGCCTACAAACACCTCCCTAACTCCCCATTCCCCACTCCCACTACGGCTACATGACCCCTTGGCTTAGAAATAGTTAAAAAAAAACAACATTGGGCCAATGAGAGAAAAATAATCTGGGATAATACTGCTCAGTCTCCTCAGGCAGAAGACTGTGAAGAATGAGTAGGCAACAGAGAGTTTCTCAGATTTTGGATATAGACGGATGATGCCAGAGAAGAGGCAGACCAGTTGGCCTGAGGTGCAGTCTTTTCCCCATTCGCGGCTGCATTGCCTGGAATAACCATGAATCAAAATCACCACCACTTCTGTCCCACATTGGATGTAGGCAATGACCCAATTGGCACACTCCCCCATTAGTGGTTCACCACGATCGAAGTTCATCTCAGCAAAGCAACTCCAGCAGTCTTTGCTTTGGAACATAATCAATCCAGGCCATTTGCAAGGTGCAGAGGCAGAGTGTTGAACTGGGTTGCACTACAGGACAACAGTGATTCAAAAGGGCACATGATGTTACTATAATTGACAGCTATTTTTCAAATGACCAATTCCTCCCCTTCACACCACCCTCATCTCATCCCATCTGTACAGCCTTTTATTCCTTTCCTCAGCACATTGACCTCTACATATGCCTCCTGATTTGGAAAGCATAGCACAACAACATAAACTGAAATTATTGAAGATAAAAAGCAGAACTGAAAAGGGTATTTTGGCCAAACCCTTTAGTCAACATTGATAAGACACGGACTTAGTACATGAACTATTTAGCTGTCATCTCTCTCTTCAGATGCCAAAGCTGCTCTTTGTCTGCAACATTTTCCATTTTCACTTTCCCAGCTTTTGTCAGTACTTTTTATTAAGGCCTTGTGTTATCTCCATCGGTCCGATAATCCCATACTTTTCTTTGAATGCCAACATTTTTAACAGCATGGAATTCTATCCTGCAGGTGGATACGGGTTTAGAAATTCAGTCGCCCAACATATGTTTATGGAGAATGGAGAATGGAGCGGCTGGGCTTGTACACTCTGGAGTTTAGAAGGATGAGAGGCTATCTTATTGAAACATATAAGATTGTTAAGGGTTTGGACACGCTAGAGGCAGGAAACATGTTCCCGATGTTGGGGGAGTCCAGAACCAGGGGCCGCAGTTTAAGAATAAAGGGTAGACCATTTAGAACGGAGACGAGGAAACACTTTTTCACACAGAGTTGTGAGTCTGTGGAATTCTCTGCCTCAGAGGGCGGTGGAGGCTGGTTCTCTGGATACTTTCAAGAGAGAGCTAGATAGGTCTCTTAAAGATAGCAGAGTCAGGCGATATGGGGAGAAGGCAGGAACGGGGTACTGATTGGGGATGATCAGCCATGATCACATTGAATGGCGGTGCTGGCTCGATGGGCCGAATGGCCTACTCCTGCACCTATTGTCTATTATGTTGTGCTGTCAAGTTTCTATTGAGTGTAAAATTGATTGTGAATTGCTAGTGTGAGCTCAGTAGTCTCAGAGATATGTGAACAGCTGCCCCCATGCCCGTGACATGCCCGTGTACATAATGTGCAACTGTGGTGTTAATCTACAAGCAACATCAAACAACAACCCCCGAAGTCTAAGAACAGCCATGGAATTAACGTTTGGTGCAGACTGCGCACTGAAAAGTAGTTCTTTACACTCAGTGACAAGCTCTGCTAAGATGATTATTAATCAGTTGCAATTTTATTGGAGAGTCAAAGGGGTGAAAGGGTGCCACGGGAATATGAAGTAAAGGCTGAAATTCAATCAGCTGTAATCTTCTCAAATCATACGGCATGGAAACATGCTTTATCTGCCCACTATGTCAATGCCTATTTACGCTGATCCCACTTGCCTACATTAGGCACATCTCCCTCATCTCATTTCCTATTTAAATTCCTATTCATATACCTTTTAAATGCTGTCATAGTATCTATTTCTACCACCTCTTCTGGCAGATAATTCCAGATAAGTACCACTCTTTATGTGTAAAAACTGCCCCTTGGATCTTCTTTCAATTTCCCCCCCTCTAATTAAACCTGTACCCTCTAGTTCTAGACACCCCTGTCCTGGGAAAAACACTCTCTCTCTCCAATCTATGTCCTTCATGCTTTTAGTAACTCTAGAAGATCACTGTTCAGCGAGAATAAACCCAGCCTCTCCAATCTCTCCTTTATACACCATCCTCCATTCTAGGCAGCCCTTGGATATTCCTATTGCTACCATATCCTTCCTGGAAGTGTGGTGACCAGAACGATACATAATATTCCAAGTATGCTCCAACCTCTGCTTTGTAGAGCTGCAATAGGACCATCCAACTCGCATACTCAATGCCTCAGCCTATGAAGGCAAGCATGGCATATGCCTTCTTCACCACCCAATCCACCTGTATCACCACTTTTAGATCCCTCTGTATATCAATCCTATTACCAGAATTTTACTTTCCCAAAGTGCATCTCCTCACACTTGTCTCGATTAAATCTCATCTGCTACTGCTTCACCCCACTTTCCAGCTGATTTCTGTCCCTATGTACCTATGAACAGTCTTCTTCTTTATCTACGACTCCAACAATTTTTGTGTCATCCACAAACTTACTAATCAGACCATTAGATCTTATTGAATTGTTTAAGAAGGAACTGCAGATGCTGGAAAATCGAAGGTACACAAAAATGCTGGAGAATCTCAGCGGGTGCAGCAGCATCTATAGAGGGAAGGAAATAGGCAACGTTTCGAGCCAAAACCCTTCTTCAGACTGATGAGGGGTGGTGGGTGGGGGGGGGTGGCGGGGAGAAGAAAGGAAAAAGGAGGAGGAGGAGCTCGAGAGCTGAGGAAGGCGAGGAGACAGCAAGGACTAACAAAATTGGGAGAATTCAATATTCATGCCCCCAGGATGCAGACTCCCCAAGCGGAATATGAGGTGTTGTTCCACCAATTTCTGGTGCTGCTAGCTCTGGCCATGGAGGAGACCCAGGACAGAGAGGTCGGATACGGAGTGGGAGGGGGAATTGAAGTGCTGAGCCACCGGGAGGTCAGATTGGTTATTGCGGACCGAGCGGAGGTGTTCGGCGAAACGATCGCCCAGCCTCCGCTTGGTCTCACCGATATAGATCTGCTGACATCTAGGGCAGCGGATGCAATAGATGTGGTTGGAGGAGATGCTGGTGAACCTCTGTCGCACCTGGAACGACTGTGGTGGGGTAGTCAGAAAGGGCTGCTGTTAATTGGTATGTTTGTTTCATGCTATGAGGAGGGTTGCGTTGAACAGAGAAAAGGAATAGGCCATACAGTCTACCATGTCTGCCCCAATCATGATAACAATCGAAACTAATTCTAAATGCTAACACTTGGACTGTCTCCCTTTTCCTGCCTGTTCATACACCTGTCTGAATATCACTCTACGATCTACTGCTACCACTTCATGTGGGCTACGCATTCAATGCCTCCTCCTCCTGCACCTATCTTCTATGTTTCTATATTGGGGACGATCAGCCATGATCACAATGAATGGCGGTGGGGACTCGAAGGGCCGAATGGCCTCCTCCTGCACCTATATTCTATGTTTCTATGCATAAATAATTGTATTAAAGAATATTCCTCAAACATCTTCTTTAAATTTTCCACCCAACATCGTAAAGTTCTACCTCAAGTATTTGACATTTCCATCCTGGGAAAAGATTCTACCTACTTTATGTATGTCCCTCATAATTGTATACAGTGCTTCTATCAGGTCAACCGTCAACACTCTAGAGAAAACAATCCAAGTTTGTCCAACCTCTCCTTATAGCTAATACCCTCCAATGCAGATGGACATTGTGTGGCAAATCTGGGCGAGCATCAAGGAAAAGGTTATTTTTGTGACCAATGGAGTTCCACAATCCCCCGACTAATGAAGGCAAGCATAACATTTGCCTTCTTTACCACTCTATCTACTTGTGTTTCCACTTTCAGGGAGTTATGGACTTGGACCCCAAGATCCCTTTGTATATCAATGTTGCAAGGGTCATGCCATTTTCCCTTTACATTCGACCTCCTAAAGGGCAACGCCTCACACTTGCTCAGATTAAACTCTATCTGTCATTTCTCTGTCCATTTCTGTAGCTGATCTACATCCCACTGTATACTTTGACAGTCTTCCTCAAAGTCCAAAACCCTAGCAATCTTGTCGTTATCTGCAAATTTACTAACCAATATATATATCACAAAAAGCAGATTTCCCAGCACAGGTCCCTGTGGAACTTGTGTAGGAAGGAACTGCAGATGCTGGTTTAAATCGAAGGTAGACACAGAATGCTGGAGTAACTCAGCGGGTCAGGTAGCATCTCTGGAGAGTAGAAATGGGTGACGTTTCGGGTCGAGACCCTTCTTCAGTCTGAGATGCTGCCTGACCCGTTGAGTTACTCCAGAATTTTGTGTCTCCCTGTGGAACTCCACGGGTGACAGAACTCCAGCCTGAATATTGCCCTTCCACTATAACCCTCTGTCTTCTATCAGTAAATCGGTTTGACTTTCCCTTTCCTATTCCCCTGACTTTCAATCTGAAAAAGGGTCTCGATCCAAAACTTCACCTATCCTTTTCTCCAAAGATGCTGCCTGACCCGCTGAGTTACTCCAGATTTTTGTGTCTAAACTGGTTCTGAATCTGTGCAATTTAGCCACTGGGTGACTTTATCAAATGCCTCACTAAAATCCATGGAGACAACATCCGCCAACTGACCCTCATTGATCACCTTCATCACCTCCTCAAAAAACTCAATATGGTTAGCAAGACATGCCATGTACAAAGCCATGCTGACTGTCCCGAATTAACCCAATCTCGTCCAATTGGAAGCAAATCCTCCCCGAACAATCCTCTCCAATAATTTCCCTATCACTGGCATGAGACTTGCTGGCCTGGATTCTCTCCACCTTCTTAAAAATGGTACAAAATTAGCAACTCTCCACTCTTCTGAGAACATGCCTGAGGCGAGGGAAGAGACTATGTGATGACTCCCACAATCACCTCTTTGGCCTCTCTCAATAACCTGAGATAGCTCACATCACGTCCTGGAGAATTATCCACCTTAATTTTCATCAAGAGCCCCAACACTTCCTCCTTCTTAAAATCTCAAAATGCCATCATTGATTAGTATTCTCCACAAAATGTGTAGGGGGGAACTGCAGATGCTGGTTTAAACTGAAGATAGACACAAAAAGCTGGAGTAACTCAGCGAGACAGGCAGCATCTCTGGAGAGATAGAATGGGTGACGTTTGGGGTCGAGACCCTTCTTCAGACTCCAGATACTGCCTGTCCCACCGAGTTACTCCTGCTTTTTGTGTCTGCCTTTAGAATTATCCACACTTCCCCACTCCATGTTCTTCTCCTTGATGAAAAAAAGATGCAAAGTACTCATTTTGTATCTTGCCTACACCCCCTGACTACGAGCATAAATTCCCTTCTTTAATCTTGTCCAACCTACTCACTGGTTCTCCTTTTATTTTTAAACTATGTGTAAAATGCCTTGAGATTTCTTTAATTCAACTCACCAGAGCCATTCTGCGGCCCATATTGGCCCTTCTAATTGCCCACTTGAGCTTTTTCTTTCGTGCCTTAAAGGCCCTGTCTGATTTCATTGACTTAAATCTTGCATGGAATAAGTAGACTCCAGGCTCAGAGAAAAAGTGTGTAAGGTTAGATGTGGACCCCTCCACATTCCCAGATGTCTCACACGAGCTATTGAGCTGGATTAAGATTGCACTGATAACCAGACATGCAAGCCTATCCGCTTCCACCTGCAAATGTTTCAAAGCAAATCCACGTCTGTGTTCTCTAACATAGGTGTACTCCCTCTCTGGTCAGTAGATACACTGGCTACCCTTTCCCCCTTTCCCCCTGCAAGCATGTTGCAATGCATGCTTGGGGATTCAGCATATGCAGAATTTCGCAATGCTGCCCTCTAATTGAGAGTCCGAGCTGGGAATTGGGAAATCAGATATTTATCCTTTGCATCTGGTGCATCTCGGGAAGATCAGTGGATGGGGACAAGGCAAGAACGTCCCGTTTGACGGTTACACTTTGATGGAAGTAGGAGATGATGGGGAAGGTGGGATCCGAGAAACTGGAGTTGGTCTGGTCACACCATTATACCCAGATTGATCCTGGACATAGCACTGGTTCCATGGCAGCTGATGCCTTCCCCCGTGTATTAACAATATGGGTGTAGTCTGCCCTCCACGTTTCTGCTGCTGCAATCTGTAGTTGCAAGCGGCAGGCTCCCACAAGAAGAGAAGAGTCTGTGACCTGGTGTGTGTGTGTGATTTTATAAGTGTATGGTATAAGATGCATGGAAGGACTCTACGAGGTGTGTGATTGGACTCACAGTGCGTTGATCAGACATGAATGGTCATTAAATTTCTCATGGCAATGGATCAAAGCCCTTCGGGCCTGACTAGGAGTGATAATCCCTCTGGCCATCTCCGTCCGCAGTGCCTCGGGCCTACCTCTGGGGCTTCCCGGGTCCCCTCTGCCACGAAGATTTCCAAGCAGTAGTTGGTGAAACAAGATCATCAGGCACATCGACTGCCCTGATGACAATGGGGGCACCTCAAGCTGCGCACTATGGGGGCACCTCAAGTGACTTCCTGTCCTGGCTGCCTCAATAATCTCCTTCCCATTTAGAGGTGGAGACAGGACTAAAGTGGGCAGGGGTTGTTTTCAGTGGGAATGCTAGACTCATTAAATTATCGACACCAGTGGAATAACATGGCAACCTTTAAAGGACATCATGCATTGTGGGCATTGGGACAAATTGGCACATGTCTCCCCATTATTCCCAAATTGAATCTTTGCTTTTATTGACTTGTCAATTGTTAGTCTAGGGGGTGTCATTTTTATCATGGCAATTTCTAGCAAGGATAATGATCAGTTAGAAATTTGAGCAGCGAAGGGCGGATAAAGTTTAGCCTGGATAATGTGCAGCTGGGGCATTGAGTGTAAACGTTGGGAAGTCATGTTGTAGCTGTATAAAACATTAGGCCACATTTCCAGTCTGGTGTACAGTTCTCATTGCCACACTACAGGAAGGATGTGGAAGCTTTGGAACGAGTGCAGAAGAGGTTCACCAGGATACTGCCAGGACTGAAGGATATTGGCTATAAGAACAGATTGGACAAACTCGGATTGACTTCGCTCGAGTGCCAGAGGCTGAAGGGTGACTTAATGGAAGGATATAAAATTATAGGAGACATAAAAAGGGTAGATAATCAGAGAGAGAATCTCAGGATTCTCAGAATCTCAGGATGGGAAAGTCATATACTAGAGGGCATAGGTTAAGGTGGGGGGGGGATTTTAAAAGAGATTTGTATTTAAGGGTGGTATGTTCGTGGAAAGTGCTAACAGGGAAGGTCACGATGCAGACACAATTATCAACACTTAAGGGGCATCTAGGCAGACACGTGAATAGGCAGAGAATAGAGAGTTATCAGATTAGTTTAATTTGGCATCATGGTCAGCCCAGCAATGGTGGGCCGAAGGGCCTGTTCATGTGCTATTTATGTTGTTATGTTCTAATGTAATCCTTTCCCCCAGAATGAATGTTTGCATTTGAGGAAATCCTGAACATAAGTTTACTGCTTTTGCTACTGTAAAACGACCACACTTGATGACCCTAGACTTAGACCCAAGCCAAGCTTCACCTTTAAGGTGATGTACAATCAATCAATGCAGTTTTTAATGAAAGTGAATGCTTACTTAGCTACCTTTAATCATTAAGGGGAAGCAAGATTAATATATACGGGGAAAGGAACAATCATTCATAACTCTTATGGGCAATTCAGGGGAAAATGTTTCCATAGATTGTTAAGTACATGGACCTTGACACCACAAGGCATAGCTGTTGCAGTTGGTGGAGGCTCATTAACTTGAACAGAGGAATGGATAAGGGATCAGAAAGTTATGGGAATAATGTGAAATGATCAGTGATACTTGGAAGCCTGTGAAGTGCATAAATACTGGCAGAGAATAATTTAGTCAAACGAGCAGTTCAGTTCTGTAAATTCCATATAAGTTACCCATCAAATGTAATTTTACTTAAAAGGGTCTCTTTGAGATATCTACATGTTATGCACTGTTGACATTTACAGCCTTAAAACCTGCTGCAAAAATTTATCACCCTTACTCAAAAGAGAATGCTGACAATATTCAGCAAGTCAGGCAGCGCCTGTGGAGAGAGAAACAGTTGATGTTTCAGCTGCCAATGAGCTTCATCAATTTTATTTTTCATCGATTTAGTTCCGTCAGACGGTGGCGGACTGGGTCTAAAAATATTGGTTACCAGGAGACAAAGGGGGCCCACTTCATCAGGGGCCCACTTGATATAGGGGGCCCACTTCATCAGGGGCCCACTTGATATAGGGGGCCCACTTCATCAGGGGCCCACTTGCCATTGGGCAAGCTGACACCCTGTCAAGTCCGCCACTGCCATCAGGAACAATGCTTGCAGAACTAAGCAGCCTCTGTCAGGGATTTGTGGAGAAATTTGACTTCCAGAGCGCGAGGAAAATCCCAATCCCACCCAATCCAGCGACAAAACTACAACGAGCGCGTGTAATTTGATTTAATACACGGATTGGAATAAGAAGTACAACATTCTGAACCTGTTTTATATTCATACCTTGTCATTAAGATCAGTAAAAATGCATAAGATACAAATGTGAATGTGTGAATTGTGCAATCATTGGAGCTTTCATAAACCTCTATTCTGTCCTTAGAATTTGGAATGATGAAAGAGCATACAATAAAAAGTCAGCGACCTCGATCAGTTCATGAGAGAAAGGTCCCTCAGGAACAAGCTGATGCTGGTAAAATTATGCCACGTACTGGTAATTAATTCAATAGTCTCTACCTGTCTTCATTTGATCAACTTAACAAACCCACTGCATGTTTTCATAAATCTTTTTTTTTCTTGTAGTTGTTCAGCTGATGTTTCTTGTATATTAACTGTATTCTTTATGGTCAGTCACCTCAAAGTGTCCAGAAGTACCTTCAAGTCGGAAGCTATTTTGAAGGCATTCATAATTGGCAATGACATTTTGGAAGAGTAGAATGAGTCCTAAAAACACATGTTGCATGGAAACATTAAAATTATTCTTATTATTTACACGGGCTTCCACTAGTTTTGAACATATGATACTCCAAACTGATGCATGAACTGAGTTTGTTGAAATTTGAAACAAGTGTTTGTGTGTGAGTGCTTATGCTCCTTATGTGCATTTGCTTAGAGTTCCTCGTGGGAGTCACAGTGCTGGGAATTCTTTACCTATCCCGAGTGTCAGGAAATACACGGGATCAAGTGAAACACTGGTTTTACATACACCTGGTTTTACTTACACTGTCAAGCCAACTTGTCCCATGGATTTCCTGCTCGGGATTTGGTTAATGTTTACCCCAGGATCTCTGTAGCCATTCATCTTGTCACTTTGTGTTTACTGTTAGAGAACTAGAATGTGCATGCTACCAGAGCTTCAATAGGACTTGTGATGTAGAATAATGTTTACATTAAGATTTCAAGGCAATATTAACGCCTGCTTCAATTCAAGCAATTGTAATTAACATATTAATCATTTAAAAAGCTTAACAAACTCATATTTTTCACCTCTGATGAATATATACATCTGTTCAAATTGCTAACATTTCATCTATTTTCTCTTATTAAGTATGGTTTGGGGGTACAACTGTTATCCTTCCTTGACTGAGGAAATGGGCAGCTTGCCAAACTCTCACTTACTGCAGGCTGTTCATTCTGATATTCTTAGACTGTACAAAGGTTTATTTCAGTTTATTTCCTCTTGGTTTCGTGACATGGAAGTTTATTACTTTTAAAGAAAACGCATTCAGATTTGCACAAGCACAAGCACATTGAAATGGTTACGTCCAAATTTTGGAGATGGTTAGTTATTTCAAGATTAGCATTCAGTGGCATTAATGGTGGGCAATGCCCACCTGTCCCGTTTCATTCAGGCTTCCCAGGAGTCTGGCGCTTGAGAAGCGTTTTTAATTAGCAAGAAGTGCTTCCGAAGAAATTGTCATGGCATTGGAGTTCAGAGCTAAGAGAAAGGGTTGGGTTAGTAGATAAAGAGCAGACGAAGCGATTGACAAAATTAGCTGCCTAGAATGAAGGTGCACCCTTTCTGCCAGCCAGCCAGCCAAGGAATGACACATATAACTGTGCTGAAGAGCCTTCAGTTCAGTTTGGCCAACATCCTACCTGACAAAAGTCAGATTATGGTAAGTAGCTTCTCCAAAGTGCTGAGTCTCAGGATATTCAAATGCAAATTAGTATTTTCATTTATCTTTACTTTTGCATGCTTCCTGCCTTTAAACTTTCATGTCTTCATGCTTGTGCTTCTAACTTTGTTGGCACCGGCCCAGAATCAGTGGACAGTTTTGCTGCGAAGTGCGCTAGTTCAGGATTGGTGTATAACTGCACTTAGTGTTCATGTAACTGTTGTTTTCATCCAAGGAATCGGAGCAACAGGACCATCCACACATATAAAAAATATGTCAAATTGCTGCTGCACTCTCTCCAATCTGTCTCAGCATCAAACTATAATTTAAAGAGAATGAAAAGCAAAAAATATGCAGATGCTAAAATCTGAAATGAAAACAGAAGATACTCAAGATGCATAGAACGTCAGGCAGCACCTGATGGGAGAAAAACAGAGTTAATGATTTACGTCGATGGCTTTGCAATACAACAGATTAAAGCTCATTTACTTCAAATGGAACCTTGTTTTTCTCTCTTCACAAATGTTGCCTGATTAGTGTATAAAGCTTTTCACCTCGGTAGTTTAGTTTAGAGATACAGCGCAGAAACAGGCCCTTCGGCCCACCGAGCCCACACATTAACACTACCCTGCACACACAAGGGACAATTTACACTTATACCAAGCCTATTTACCTACAAACCTGTACATCTTTGGAGGAAACCGAAGACCTCGGAGAAAACCCACTTAGTCACGGGGAGAGCATACAAACTCCACACAGACAGCACCAGTGGTCAGGATTGAACCCAGGTCTCCGGCACTTCAAGAGCTGTACGGCAGCAACTCTACCGCTGTGACACTGTGCCGCCCACATGACAATAAACTAAACTCAAACTCAACTCCAACATTTTTTTTTTTTTAAATGCTGCACTTTTTGGCTTTAATTTTATTAAGCAAGGCCATTTCTACAAATACATATTTTTAATGTTTTAGGTTTGGAATTAATTCACAAAAAGGCATTTTAAATTGAGTGGAACGTTATATCCTGCCATTTCTGTCTGAATTAATGTGTGCTTTTTTAATGTTTATTATAATAAAATAACTTGAACGTTTATGGGGAAAAAAAAGCTATTGTAGGCTTAGGTAAAATAAAATACTCTACCGCGGAGTAATTCAGTAATTTCATTAAAACGATCTCTAGATATGTCAGTATTGAAATTAAATTCAAACCCTCAATTAAACCACACAGTGAGATGCAATTCTAAGAATTGCCAGTTTAGTAGGTAATAAGAAAGATGAAGCATCATTTTTTCCTGGCAGAATTATCGGTTCCCTGTGTTGACTTCATTTAAGCACAAGCACAAAGCAAATGCTTCGATTTTCCAGCGTCTACAGTTCCTTCTTAAACAACACGTCAGTTGGAAATAGGTTTCATTTCCTCTTTTTTGATAATTTCCCAAACTATTTCACCAGGTTGCTGTCCATTTTGATTAAATTGCTGCGAGCACACAGGAATGCAAGAACTAGAGACTTTAGTTTAACTGGGTTCATAAAATAGCAGCTCCAGAGTTTTACAAAGACAGTGAAACATAGAAACATAGAAACATAGAAAATACGTGCAGGAGTAGGCCATTCGGCCCTTCGAGCCTGCACCGCCATTCAATATGATCATGGCTGATCATCCAACTCAGTATCCTATACCTGCCTTCTCTCCATACCCCCTGATCCCTTTAGCCACAAGGGCCACATCTAACTCCCTCTTAAATATAGCCAATGAACTGGCCTCAACTACCTTCTGTGGCAGAGAATTCCAGAGATTCACCACTCTCTGTGTGAATTTTTTTTTCTCATCTCGGTCCTAAAAGATTTCCCACTTATCCTTAAACTGTGACCCCTTGTTCTGGACTTCCCCAACATCAGGAACAATCTTCCTGCATCTAGCCTGTCCAACCCCTTAAGAATTTTGTAAGTTTCTATAAGATCCCCCCTCAATCTTCTAAATTCCAGCGAGTACAAGCCGAGTCTATCCAGTCTTTCTTCATATGAAAGTCCTGACATCCCAGGAATCAGTCTGGTGAACCTTCTCTGTACTCCCTCTATGGCAAGAATGTCCTTCCTCAGATTAGGAGACCCAAGAGTCTTACAAAATGATCTGTTTGGAACAACCAGAGAGAGAGGCAGGACATTGGACACGTTTAGATTGCTAATGGTAGATTTCAGCAATAATTTCTGTTCATTAAAAAAAAATGACTCCAATTTGTTCAACCTTGCTGTTTGGTATCATTTTGAAGACAAGCTATTCCTCTTTTTCCTTTCTTCCCCACTCATACCCACCCCTCTCCTCCACTCCTACCATGACATATATCTGAAACAGTATTGATTCTTTGCTTCCACTTTCCTTAATGAAATAAATAGTTTTGCTGCTTTTGTTTGAATGCTTTAAAAAATCCTTTGTCTTCTGCATGTTAAACACCTAAGAACTTCAAAGCGTAAGCAAATAGGGGAAGGAGTAGGCCTCTTGACCTGTCTCCTTCCATTCAATATGATCAGGGCTTATCTGCTCCAGGTCTCAACTCTTCCATTGTGCTGGATCCCCACAGCAAAATATGATCTGCCTCCTCCTTAAATAACTCCAATAATCTAGACTTCACAATACCCCCAGAAAGAAAATTCCAGAAACCCATCACCGTCTGCAGAAAAAGGTACAACAAGGTCAGTTTTAAAAGTCTGCTCCCTTATTTTGTAACTCTGTTGTTCGAGATTCTTCCACGAGCAGAAACATATTGACATGTGTCCTGTCCCCTCCAGATCTTATATGTTTCCATTAAATCACCCCTTATTTTTCTAACTCCAAAGTGCTGATAGAGCTGCTGCCTCAGAGATCTGGGATCAATCTTGACCTCAGGGGGCTGTCTGCGTGGAGTCTGCACGTTCTCCCTGTAAATGTGTGGGTTTCTGAGGATGCCTGGTTTCCTCCCAAGGACAAGTGCATTTGTAGGTTAATGTAGGTTGTAGGATGCAGGAAAAATGTTCCCAATGTTGGGCGAGTCCAGAACCAGGGGCCACAGCCTTAGAACAAAGGGAAGGTCATTTAAGACTGAGGTGAGAAAAAAACCTTTTCACCCAGAGAGTTGTGAATTTATGGAATTCCCTGCCACAGAGGGCAGTGGAGGCCAAATCACTGGATGGATTTAAGAGAGAGTTAGATAGAGCTCTAGGGGCTAGTGGAGTCAAGGGATATGGGGAGAATGCAGGCATGGGTTATTGATAGGGGACGATCAGCCATGATCACAATGAATGGCGGTGCTGGCTCGAAGGGCCGAATGGCCTCCTGCACCTATTTTCAATGTTTCTATGTTTCTATGTTAATTGGCCTCTGTAAATTGCTCCTGTTGGCTAGGGAGTTGATGCGAAAGTGAGATAACATAGAACTTATGTGAATGGGTGATCGATGGTCGGGGTGAAGTTACTGGACCGAAGGGCCTGTTTCCATGCTGTATCACAAAACTAAACTAATGAACATCTGAATTCTTGACAGGAAGTCCCCAGTTTACAACAGGGTTCTGTTCCCAAGAACTGTCCATCACCCAAACAGTCTATAAGTTGGAAACAAACAAAAGCAGTGCACGGGAGAGGATCACAGAAACAGCTGTGATGGGAGAACTAGCGGGCATGGGGCGAGCAGGCACCAGCCAGCCTCAAAGTCTCAGTGAGTGGGCGGCGGAGTCTGCTCAGTGCTCCCACCTCTGCTCGGCTCAATCCTACCCCACGTGTAATGTGAAAACCATGGGAACGCCCTGTTTCCACCCGCAGAAAATACCTGCAGCTCCGCAGCAGCCAGCAAATCATTCCCACCAGTTACTCAAACACTATGTGTCCATAAGACAGGCATTCATAACCTTGGGAGGACCTTGGTAGGACCTGTGGATGCTCGTGGTTTATGGGACAGGCCTTTCATTCCAATAAGTTGCAGGTGAATCTCTTTCGGTCTGCCTCCAATCCCTTTCTTAAATAAGAGGATTAAAACTGGGCTCAGTACGCTAGGTGTGGCCTCACCAACGCCTGTACTATTGTAACAATATTTCCCTATTTCTAAACGCCAATCCTCTTGCAGTGAAGGCCAATATGCCATTTGTCTTCCTAACCACGTATAACATCTGGCTGTAAAACATTTTGCAATCCATACACAAGAACACCCAGATCTATCACCCAGATTCACTCATTTACGATCTTTCAGCCATTTAGATAATAGTCTATCTTTAGACTCTGCTTGTCAAAGTGCATGACTCACACTTGGCATTAAGCAGGCTTTTGCTTTCTCGCACAACCTATCGATATCCTCTCGCAGTTTCCAAATATTCTCCCTCCTACCTTTCTTCATATTGTTGGCAACCTCACAGACTGGGTCAGTCTCCCTCCTCTGGGTCATTCATTTAAATCGTAAATAATGGAAGGTCAAGGATTGATCCTTAAGCTCCTCCACTGGTTACATCCTCCCAGCCCACTGAAAATCCAATTGTTTTGACTCTTCGTCTTCTTTGCATTAACCAAGTGTGCTCAGTTATCCTTTAACTGAGAACGTTTTGAGCAGTTCTAATAAATTGAAACAAAATGTCTTCAAGTTGAAATAAAAATGCAAAATGCTGGATCTGACACAGTATCTTGAAGAGGGAAGGCTAATGGCAATAGCAGTTCCAGGTAGAGCAGGCAGCACCCACCCATTTGAAAGCAAGGGTTTTGCAGACTTTGGCACATGCATAATCAAATGCAGAAAGCCCCAACATTGCATTTGACACTCTGCAGAGGTCCGTAACTGCAGTAGTCCCTAACTTATTCTGCAATGGTTGGCGTACATTGCAATCTGCTCTACTGTTGGACCCACTGTGGAGACCAGTGGTAGACAGTTGCTTTCTGAAAATTCCCCAACTTTCACGCAATGAATTTGTTTTCAGATCCAGTACCGGGCTAAATCTGACGCAGGATTCACTGCTCCATATATTTTGATGTAGATTGTAGGGGTGCAGAAAATAAAATTATCCATCTGCCAAATTACTGTTCTTTTTAATGATTTGTGTTTGTTTGATATTTGGAATTATTTTTAAATGTTTTAGTTGATTTTTGGTTCAATATCATAGACACTCTGATACATTTAACAACTTTGACAACTTGCAAAGCTTGAAGGCTGTCAAAGTCTTTAGGGGCAGGGTTTCCCTAGTGGCCCATCACTGCTCAGGACTTATCGCTGAAATCAAGTTTGCTTTAGGCTAGCAAGGTAGACCCTCCACGTTTGGACCAGATACCTTTGACTATCTGGTGATGTAGGCATCGATCGTGGGTACAAGTCCCTCTTTATGATAACTGCCTTGTTTTGCATGCCAGGCATGTGGTTAATTGAACTGGATGTTGGCCAATTAGCCCATCGATTGGATCACTAACTTATTCCCATCTACCTATATTTTCCTCATTTCCTTAATATGGTTAACAAATAAATCTCAGATTTCAAATCAACGTTCCAAATTAATTCCATCCTTTGAATGCATAAAATATTTCCTACTTGAAACTAACTTTGAGGCCTACACTCCAATAGCAACACAAGTAGTGTTTCTCTATACACTCTATTCTTTCACCATGATAGGTAGATAGTGAGATACAGCACCGAAACAGACCCCTTTGGCCCACTGAGTCCATGTTGAACATCAACCACCCACGTCCACTGACCCTATACTAATCGAATCCAACCATATCCTCCCCATATTGTTATCAATTCCCCAAGATTCTACCACTCACACAAAGGGCAACTTACAGCACCCAAAGAACCTACCAAACCACATGTTGTTTGGGATGTGGGTACAAACCGGAGCACCCAGAGGAAATCCATATGGTCACAAGGAGAATGCGCCATCTCTAGACCGACAGTGCCCGATGAACAGTGCACAGCAATAGAGTTGCTGCCTTACAACGCCAGACCAGGGTTCAATTCTGACTACAGGTGCAGTCTGCACAAATGGAGTTTCTACATTCTTCCTGTGACCACACCACGTGGGTTTTCTCTGGGTGCTCTGGTTTCCTTCCACACTCCAAAGACAGACAGGTTAGTATGTTCAAGAAGGAACTGCAGATGCTGGAAAATCGAAGGTACACAAAAATGCTGGAAATCTCAGCGGGTGCAGCAGCATCTATGGAGCGAAGGAAATAGGTAACGTTTCGGGCCGAAACCCTTCTTCAGACTGATAGGGGGTGGCGGGGAGAAGGAAGGACAAAGGAGGATGTTAGTATGTTAATTGGCTTCTGTAAATTATGAATTGCCCCAATTGTGTACGATAGTGCTGACGTATGGGGTGATCGCTGAAGCCTGGTCCTGCGCTGTATCTCTAAAGTCTAAAGGCTAAACTGCGCCACTGTGCACAATCATTTCACTTTTAAGGCTTTCAAACACCATAGCACACCACCAATAGCATCCAGGTATCATTCTGGTTAACCTCTACTGCAGTTCCTCTCAGACCACTATATGGTGCATGGAGCAACATTCTAGTTGTGAGGTACTGATCTCACTCAAACACCAGCCATACCATTGTCTGGTTTAGGGCTGTGAACCCATATGGAGGTCGCTGCCAATTACCGATCTTTGCTGCACAATTTACCCATACAAAAAATGACACTTCCCCATTTGAATGATACAACAAAAGGTGTCAGAGATTGGATATGAGGAACCGAAGCCTTGAAAATATGTTATTTTCAGTAAAAAGCACATACTTTTTAAAATTTAGATTTCAGGTATAAAGTGATCGCATTGATTGGGGGGCATTGTAGTTATTGTTAGGCTCCCGTGTATTGTTTCATTATTTTCAAAGATAACCATTGAGCAAAGCATAAGACAATGTATAACCTTGTCATTAATGAGTCAGTGCATTTGATAAACAAATTAGATTTTAGCGATTCATAACGCATATTCAGTGGGTGCATAATAACCAACCACATGGACCAAACTTTCATTAAGTGTTAGTGAGACTCAATTGTTGTCCCTTGAGATGTCATTGTCTCTTATTAACATCAGTCTCCTGACCACTATTAATTTTGTCATGACCACCACAAATGTAAATAGATTTCCATTCTAAAAGACATGGGATTCCAGACCAAGCCATAGATTATAGTTTGACTGCAAATATACCTTTGCACTGAAGCGGGGAAAGAGGAAGGTGGAAGTCTGGAGCCAAGACCCTGTCTGATTCAGAAATATAATGTTGGGAGATCCCTCCAGCTCTTCTCTCCACTTTTCTTCATGCCGCCCACCGCTTAGGCTTGTCACAGTATGCAGCGGGAATTCACAGCACAGAGACAATGAGTTCAATAAAGCATTAGGACAGTCCACTGAAGTTACAAGGGCACTTTATAAGCTTACTGGAGAAGTTTGTTTCCATTTTTAAATTGTGGCTGATTTCCACCCAAGCCCCAAGACATCTCAAATGTATCTACAGGAGCTAAAAAACAATCACACCTAGCAAGGCACCATCGATCAGGAGCCACTTGTTGCGGGATTCAGACTCGCAGCACTGTATAGGCTGAATCTTCCCAGTAATCATCATTCCAATCCAGTTTCTGAGATCAATAGGAAATCTTAACAGCTGTTCCTTTCAATTTCCTCTCGATTATGGTTTCTATTTCTGCCACCAGATTGTTAACCGTCTCTGCCTTGTTTATTCTTAGAATTGTTGTATTATTGTAATGAGGCTACTGCTATTTAATAATTGTTATGTCACTCTTTATATACAGGAGACCCTGTTACAGAAGAATGGACCCAGTGGAGTATGTGTTCAGTAACATGTGGTCAAGGGTCGCAGGTGCGAACCAGAGCTTGTGTATCATCTTACGGGATACTGTGCAGCGTGCCTTTAAGAGAATCAAGGGTTTGCAATAACACTGTCCTCTGTCCAGGTAGTGTTAGCAATGGATGAGTAAAAGTATGGATGTTTAATTCTATGACTAGCTATAGACAAGAAGACCAAAAATCATTCACACATTCTTGCATTTTGCTCCTGCTACCATTCGTTTTTTTTCTTCAGTATGTTTAAATGTTTTGGACATTTTACCTGCATAAGCTTAAAGCAGTGTGCTAATCTAAAAACCTTTTGAATTGGTGTCACGGTGACTTGCTTTTGACCAGCATGATACAGTACGACCCACACTCTGTGTGCGGCTAGGTCAAATCAATTTTTTTTTTCAATTAGGCCTCTCAGCAGATGACACTGCTTAGGCTACAACAGCAGGTAAATTGGAGTATGTATTGTCACTATGCCCCATCACTTTGTACAGATGCCTGTTCAGTATTATTTATTTATTTATGTTCCTGTGGAACCTGAACTATTTACATTGTGGTTTCTCTGAAAGCGAGCTGGCACGCAACCAGGACATTGTTGTTTGCTAGAGATTGTCTGAATATTTTAAAATGACTTGCTGTTTTGTTCAAGTTCCATCGTAAATACTGCAGCCACGTCATCACAGTGGAACTAAGAGCGTTGAGGAAATAAAGTGAAAAATATTCACTGCAAGGATAATATATATTTAATGGCAATGGATCCTATGAACTGCCAGAGCGTGTTAGCATTTGATTAGGATTCTTAGCACTGGAATAGAATAAATCAAACCTAATTTGCATTCCTACCCAATGCAGGAAAGGTCTGTTATATAACAGCAGACAAATTTAATTCAAGTCCCTTTTCTCCCCCATAAAATATAGCACAGGAGCGTACCAGGCATGCAAGCTGACAGACATTCATTGGCATCAGGGTTGGGTTATAATACACGTGATATTGAACAGAAAAGGGGAAGGACTGCCACAGTGTAACTGATCTTGGCAGATATGGCAGGATAAATAACTTCCATCCCAATGTCCTCAAAGCTCAATAGCAGCACAAACCTTGTGCAATTGGCTGTGCTCCTGCAGAGGAGGTGCCTGCTGGTGAGACACGCCACTCGTCAACCTCCAGTCCCCAGGATAAAGCCAAACTCTCAGAGAGCCACAGTCTCTGTAGTGATCTTTGTTGCCGTTTGAGGCAACCGAGTGCTTCATTAAGTCCCCTTTAGAGGACACCTCTGAGCTGGTCTCATTGAACATCCCACTTCTGCTGCTGTGCACAGTCCTGAGGAGAAAAGGGCAGAAGTGGTGATAGAGTCTATGGCCAGGATTAAAAACAAATTATCTGCCGTTTGGCACTGTCCTCCCTTCAGATCACAGTTTATTTCTGCAATAAAAGGGCTGGCTCCCCTTCCAAGGAATGGGATATGGTGAATTAAATTGAAAGATTTGACTGAAAAGTTAAGCTCTTCAAACTTAAATGCCTTCATTCAGTTTCTGCCACACGGCAGAGGGAAGTTATTTCTTGCTGGACAATTACTTGCCAGATAAATATAGTTGAAAACTAACAGCAAGCACAAAGCATTCAAATCAAACCCTCCTCCCCAGCAGCATGGTGAACTGTGGTTGATGGCCAGAGGAACACGGTAAAGTATAACACAAATGGCAAGCTTAAACCATTCAGCGGGGCCAAAGGCCAGAGGATCCTTGCTTCACCCCCTGCCTATCTCTGGTAGGGCAATCGGGACACCATGATTGTCATTCACTGGGCTTGAAGAGTGATGCAACGGGAAATGATCCAGTGTTTCAGCTGTCTCCAGTGATCCCTTCTGGAAAAACTGTGGAAAGCTGGATCAGACTCCGATGTGAAGCCTGCATTGCCGAATAACCTGCACACAATCAGCCTCCAGGAATACGCCCCTGGAGTGATACTCGGCCCATGATACATCAACACCATCAACAATGGTAAAGTCAGGTCTTCATAGCGAATCAGGAACTCTTGTTTAGAAACCCCTAATGTTTTGTTAATTTTGATATATATGTTGTTTAATATCTAAAATCCTCTGTGATTTCACCGCTACCATGCTCCCCTCCTCAGGCAATAACAAGGTTGATCTATTTCCAGTTTACTGAGAGCAATGACTGGCTTGCACTGATTCTCATTTTGGCTCCCTGTGAGAATCTGACCTAATGATACCACTATGTCATCCAACGCCGACATAACACTTTACAGCAAACTTGAAATATTAATGCACTTGGTATTCAGCCGTCACATATCAAACAATGATTAACATTAATGAAGAAACTTCAGATGCTGGTTTACACTGCAGATAGACACAAAACGCTGGAGTAGCTCAGCAGGACAGGCAGCATCTCTGGACAGAAGGGATGAGTGACACTTTGGGTCCAGATTAACATTCAGACATTGAGTCTGAAGAAGGGTTTCGACCTGAAACATCACCTATTTCTTTTCTCCGGAGATGCTGCCTGAACCCTTGAGTTACACCAACATTTTTTGGCATTTCTTCAGTGATTATTTTGGTGGATCGGTCACTATCGGGAACAGGGGCGGAGAGCTTAAGCGAGGTGCCAAACGTTATCTCCCTTCTCTGCCGTGTCCGTCCGATTGAGCCAGCAGGCCCAGGTTAAGATGCAGTCAGCTCTTCCCCAGCTGTGAGTTATTAGTGCACAAATTGGCTTTTGCTCATGCTGTTTCTTCATAAAACGTCCAAGCAATACTTCACTAATTTGGAATCCCCTTCAGAAATGAACCTTTTCTGATGACACAGAAGTGTGTGGGATTCACAGTGTCACCTACATGCTCCTCCAACAGTGTTTGATGCTGCCAGTGATGCAGTTTGTGATTTATCAATCCACATCAGTATATAACATATTAGTTATTTATTTTTTTGTTATTCCCCAGTTATGTGTAAAATATGCAAAACACCATCAATATTTCCATTTGTAGCTGTTTCTAATCAAGGAAAATACCTTCCTTTAATCACTATGTAAATTGATGTCCTGCTAATAAGCAAAAACAATGGAACAATTTTAACTCAGTTTATTCCATGGAAAGTACCGTAGTGCTCACTCACCCTATTAGAGTTCCCAATTATGCACCAAGCATTCAAATCTTCTTGCATTAATCATGAGCTTGTGGCTCCTATCTTAATTGCCCCATGGATTGAATTGGGCCCTTTGCAATGTCACTATCAGGACTTGATACCATTTCCACCGGTCATGCCCCTTGAAGCCACCATCTGTTGCCCCACGTACATGCTTGACACTCGCTGAAGCTACCCACCATCTCTCAGCTTCCTACCTTTTACCACTTTGTGAGCTGCCCTTCAGAGATCAAGTTTGAGAAATACTATAACTTGACCTCCACAGTAAAACTGAAGAGGTTGTCCTCAGTCCTTGGCAGGGATCTCCAGTCCATTTCCACCTTTCAAATCCTTCCTCACCCAGAATCAGATGTTTCATCCTGCACTGATCTAGGATTATTACATCCACCACATCAAATACTTGGTTCCAGCTCCAGTCTCCTCCCTAAATGTATTGGATTTACATCAGCTTTTTCCTGACCCTTTTTGGTCCCAGCCCCCTCCAAAAGTTCCACTTTTTTTTTAGCCCAATGCATAATACCACTCACACAATTCCACATTCCTGCCCTGGCTAACTATTTATGGACTCCATTCCCCAACTTCATTCAAATTCTCCTGTTCAAAACGCCATCCACGCCCCTAAACATCTGCCCTCAGACTCTTCTAAACGACCTTGACTCTCTAGATCAGGCCAATGTCCTTCATTTTCCCTCCTAGGTTTCTGCTATCATTTGCCTGCTCTTCGGTACAAGGCCCTTTCTATCAGTGCTGCAGCATTAGTTTTCATATTTCTATTCATTCATAGGACATATGCATCACTGGCAAGGCCAGCATTTAATCACACCCTTCATTGCTCTTAATAAATTGGTTGTGAACGGTAGCATAAGCAGTTAAGTTACTGGACCAGCATTCAGAGTCTGGGCTACTGCTGGGAGTTCACATCCCAACAGGGTAATGTGGCAATTGAAATACTTTGTTACCTAAATAGAAGAAAATACTAACTTCAATTGTGATAACCATGAAGCTACAAAATTGCTGTAAAAAATCCCATTTGACTCACTGATGCATTTCCATTAGACTTCCTCTATCACCGTTATTGACTTGTAGCCCACACATACAGTTGACTCTTAATTCACGAGCAATTAAGGAAGAGACATTCTCAAAACCCTCCATGCCATGAGAACAAATAAATAAAAATAACAAAAACATTTGCGATCTGTATGATAGACATTAAATAGACATCTTGAGTTTAATTTTCATTGAGATTCTATGAACTTGTTTCTTCCTCATTCTGAACCCAAACACATTTCTTAATGATCTTAATTCATGGCCTCCCCCAGAACCCCTTCCCAACCAGTAACATAGATAAGGATCAACCTTCCCATATGCTTCCCTCTTTCCTTATGAGGAATTGCTTAGTATTCTTGCAAATTGCATGTTAGATCGCCCTGTTGAAAAGTTACCTGTAAAGTCTCTGTGATGGGATTGCCATCAATCACTAAATGATGCTAACTCAAGCATATGTGCACTATCACACCTTTCACTGATGTGACCACCTATAATCTCATGTTACAGAATGACATGTTGTATCCCTTATTTGATAATTAATAACCTGCAAAGTGTTAATCATTGTGTAAGTAAATGATTCTTATGTGTTTTTTGGATAGACAGTAAAAATTACAGATCTTCATAACTAAACTACCCATGCTACGAATATTGGTTTCCCACTCTCTGGCTGTTCCAGGAGTACATTGGAGTGTATCTACCAAATTGCCCTCCCCACCCAACCCCCACCCCTCTTCATTCCTCCCTGCAACTGGTGGGTGCAGAAGGGAAAATGGTGAGGGATAATTAAAGAGTTGTTATTAGCGGTGTGTGGCAGAAGGGAACACCATCCCACACACACTGTGCCGACAGATACCACTAATACTCCTCAACCCCTCCTCCCTGTTCCCACCTGATCCCCTTCCTGCTTCCACTCACACCCTAACAGGTCTTGAGGAATCCTAAGATGTTCATATCATCTTTTCAAGATTATTCTGATTGTTGTGTCTAACCTCTGTTTTTACAAACTCTTTTGTAGTGCATGGAATCTGGGAAGACTGGTCACCCTGGAGCTTATGCTCATTTACTTGTGGCAGAGGCCAACGGACAAGGTCTAGATCATGCAGTTCTCCTCAGTATGGTGGGCGCGTGTGTGATGGGCCAGAGTCACAAACAAAGATCTGCAACATCGCTTTGTGCCCAGGTTAGTACAACACAGTCATTAAAGAGCTTGTCGATTGTTTGTTATGCTACTGGCACTATCCATTCATCCCTCAGCTCCACGCGGCCTTTCAGTCAGGTATTGGTTGATCCATATCTTCACCCCATGCTAATGCCGTTGTTTCATTCCCTTCAATACCCTTGCCCAACTATATTTCATCCATTCTGAAATGTTCGGTTGAAAATCCAAACCATTTACTGCTTTTTTGGGTGAGAGGGTTTCTGATTCATGAGCAACTTTAATCTAATTTTTAAAGTAATGCTTCCTTGCTTCTTGTAACAATCATTTTCCTTAGGTTATTGAAAGGATTGGTTAAAGTCACGGTAAAAGATCCGCAATTCATCGCCCTGTAAAGCCTAGTGAGGGAAAGCTTTTGCCTCATGCCTCAGAAGTGGACGAGGTGCTAAACAGTGGAAACTGGCCACTGTTTGAGAGTTGTCATTAAATAAAGCAGCTATGAAATTAAGTTTTATAAAGATGCCCCGAAGGACAATATTGAAAGTCTCCATCAATAATAATGCAACTTGCCATCATTCACATCCTGAGACATCGTGAGCAGTTTTGGGCCCCATATCTGAGGAAGAATGTGCTGATGTTGAAAAGGGTCCAGAGGAGGTTTACGAGAATGACCTGCTATTCATCATGATTGCGCTAACATATGATGAGGATTTTTACGGCACTGGGCCTATGCTTGCTGGAGTTTAGAAGGATGAGGGGGACCTCATTGAAGCTCACCAAATAGTGAGAGGCCTGGATTGAGTGGATGTGGAGAGGATGCTTCCACTAGTGGGAGAGTCGAGGATGAGAGGACACAGCCTCAGAATAAAAGGATGTGCCTTTTGAAACGAGATGAGAAGGAATTTCTTTAGTCAGAGGGTGGTGAATCTGTGGAATTCATTGCCACAGCCAGTTGTAGAGGCCAAGTCATTGGATATTTTAAGGCAGATTGATCGATATTTAATTAATAAGGGAGTCAAGTGTTATGGGGAGAAGGCAGGCGTATTGGGCTTAGAGGGAAAGATACATCAGCCATGATTGAATGGCGTAGACTTGATGGGCCGAATTATCCCTCTCAACCCCATTCTCCTATCTTCTCACTGAAACTGGAGGGCTGCAGTTATATGGAAAGATTGGATAGGCTGGATTCATTATTTTTGGAATGAAGGAGGCTGAGGGACAACCTTATCGATGTTTATAAGATTACAATGAGCATATCTAGGATAAGTAGTCAGTCTTTTCCCCAGAGCAAGAGAGTCTAGAACAAGAGGGCACAGGTTTAAGGTGAGAGAAAATATATTTATAGATCTGAAGGGTATGTTTTTCACATAGAGGTTGGTGATTATTTGGAACGAGCTGGCAGAGGAAGAGGCAGATACAATTATAGTGCTTAAACACATTTGGACAGGTACTCAGATAGGAAAGGCATAGAGGAATATGGGATTCGAGTAGATAGTTAGCACAGTTGGCATGGACATGGTGGGCAGAGAGGGCCCCTTTCTGTGCTGCACATTTCTATGAATCTACGATTCTAAATGTCCATGATAATTATGTAGATGTCAAGGTTAGGCTCGCATACACTTCGCATCTCTAGTTTCCGGAGGAAGAGGCTCACAAACTGCAGGTAGTGGTTTAATGCAATCCATCGGCTTGCGAGTTCATTTTATAGGGCAATTAAAAATAAATATGGATATTTATGTGGTGTCCTACATGGACCTTTCAGAGTGCCTCAAAGCACTTCACAATGAACAAAGTACATTTGAAGTACATTTGAAGTGGGATAGACAGAGTTGACGTGGATAAGCTTTTCCCACTGAGAGTAGGGAAGATTCAAACAAGAGGACATGACTTGAGAATTAAGGGACAGAAGTTTAGGGGTAACATGAGGGGGAACTTCTTTTGCGAGTGGTGGCTGTGTGGAATGAGCTTCCAGTGGAGTTGGTGGAGGCAGGTTCGTTTTTATCATTTAAAAATAAATTGGATAGTTATATGGATGGGAAAGGAATGGAGGGTTATGGTCTGAGTGCAGGTAGATGGGACTAGGGGAGAATACGTGTTCGGCACGGACTAGAAGGGCCGAGATGGCCTGGTTCCGTGCTGTAATTGTTATATGGTTATATGGAAGTGTCACCAGCATTGTAATGGAAGGAATGTAGCAGCCAATGTATAAATGGATAGCTCCCTCAAACATTGACGTGATAAGGATCAGATAATTTGATTTTTCAAAAATATTGATTGAGGGATAGGCATCGGTTTTAGGCACATGGGATAGTGCCTTTGCTTTTCCATAAAGTAATACCATGTAATCATCTACATGCACCTGAGTTGAACAAGAATGTTCTTGCTCCGAGATAAGACACAGAACCTGAGCCAAGTGTTAAGAATATTTCCGTGGGACTTGAGTTATGAAAGGACTGGACTGTATAAAGCCGCAATCTTCCCACCTCTAAATGACATTATTGAACTGGTTCCAACTTTTTAAGCCATAATAATTGCATGTGAACTGTCCATTGAATGGGCATCCACTTATTTTTAAATAATAACTCTCTAGTCCCAAATTCTTCCATTTGAAGGAACTATCCTCTCTATGTCTACCCTGGCAAGGCCTCTCAACATTTTACATATTTTGGTCAAGTTACCTCTCACTCTTCTACATATGTACCTTTGCCAAATTCCAATGAACTGATAATTCTTTACATGGACTAACCTAGCCATGGCATTGCATCTTTGATCTTTGAAGTGCCATTGAGGTCTAAAAGGATAGCTTCAGCCAAAAATGATGATTATTGGGGTAAAAATATTTCCCTAACGTGCAGTCACTTCACCAGAATATGGGGTTGTTTTTTCATGGCCATTAATAAATTAATTGCATCAATCATATTTTATGGCCAACTAGCAACTATTTTAATGGACATTTTTTCCTGTGATGCTACTATCAAGTGACCCAATCAATTTGAAGGGACATGACCAGAAATATTGTCTGTCCATTTCCATATACGGATGCTGCTTAACCAGCTGAGTTCCTCCAGTATTTTTCATTTAAGATTCCAATATTTGTAGATTTTCGTGTCTCCAAGTGAACCGATTTATTGAGTTTCACGGTTTGTTGTGTTGCTATGAGGATTGAATTTCAAAGGGCAGGTGAGGTTTTAATGGCTGCTTTGACTGATTGACGTTAGCACAAGAGTGGTAGAAAACTTAAGTATGACATTCGATGCCTCATCTCTATCTTAAATACGCAACCCTTTATTTTTAAATAGTAAACTCTAGATCGACATTCTCCAATAAGAGAAAACATCCTCTCTGTCAAGTCCACTCAGGATTTTATATATTTCAATGGTGTCTCAGTTTGCTGAACTCCAGCACCCGGCTCGTTCCATTTTAATTTCTAAGGCCTCCCGTACATACCAGATATTAGTCTAGTCCACTATCTTAGTTTAGTTAAGGGATACAGAGTGAAAACAGACCCTTCGGCCCACCGAACCCGTGCCAACCAACAATCCCCCGTACACTAGTTCTATCCTTCATATTAGGGACCATCTTGGAATTGTTTCCATTACATTAACATCCTTCCTTAAATAACGACACAGTCCACACAGTAATTCAGATGTTGTTACACCAATGCCCGATATGAAGAGTTACTTTCCTAACTTAGTATGAGCGCCCATGACCGCATTGCACATTTAGCATGTGAATCTTAAACTCCGAGGCCGGTGAGTGTAAGAGGAAGTCCGTTTGCTTTATGCACATGCCAAAACTATAGCTTATTACCTCTCTCAGTGACTTCATTAATAATTGCATGTTACATATATTTTGTTTCATTCTGCTGCTTCTGCTTAATTAGTCTCACACTCATGAAAACATATCAGGGTATTAGCCAATCTGCTCTTGGGTTGCAAAGTAGGCTCCACCAGCACCCAACACCACACTTAGTTTAGTTTAGTCTAATTAAATTTATTGTCACATCTACTGAGGTACAGTGAAAAGCTTTTGTCGCCTGCTAACCAGTCAGCGGAAAGACTGTACACAATTACACTCGAGCCATCCACAGTGCACAGATACAGGATAAAGAGAATGCTTGGGAAGTCAGCCAGCTAGGGGAGAAAAATATGAAATGCATTTAAAAGGCACCGAAACGTGAACTAAAACGTCATGCTGGACATGACTAGCAGCGAGGAAAAGGCAAGTACCAGGGAATTACTTCACATTAATGTGAAAAAGCATCTTTCTCCAGAGGTCAACACATTTATGCTTGCTTCAATTCAACTCCCTTGCTCTGTCCTGCTGTTGGAAAAGTAGTGATTCCACTCTCCCCCAGCCATGGGCCTCCCATTTTCAGTTCCCTTGACTCATGTTGACTGACCTGCTGTTCACCTCGTGCTCTTTTCCCAATATTTTCATTTCACCTTTTGTCCGAGGCTGGTGCCAATTGACCATGCCCTCCTCTGCACGAGATGGCAACTCTTGGCTTTAATATAATAAAATATCTCAAGGACATATCGGCAAAATAGGAAGTTAGTAGGACCGATGATCTACCATTGGAGAGGTGGCTTTTATTGAGAGGCAGCAGGATTTAGTCAGGTCTAGGAATTTCAGTAGTTTAGTGCTTGAGTGATGTAAAGTGGGGATATGCAAAAGGTGAGAAATGGAAGCTGCCAGAGGTCGTGGAGGAGAGTACAGTTCAGTTCAGATCAATTTGGTTTAGTTAAGTGTAACGTATACCAAGTTACAGTGAAAAGCTTTTGTTGCATGCTATCCAGTCAGCAAAAGACAATACATGATTACAATCGAGACATTTACAGTGCATAGATAGATGATCAGGGAATAACACTTAGAGCAAGGTAAAGCAAGTAAAGTTTGATCAAAGACAGTCTGAGGATCACCAATAAGGTAGATAGCAGTCTAGGACTGCTCTCTGATTTAGGTAGGATGATTCAGTTGCCTGATAACAGCTGGGAAGAAACTGTCCCTGAATCTGGAGGTGTAGGGTTCGGGTAGAGGAGAAAGGGATAGAAGTACCACATATTTGTAAACAGAGATATGGATTTTGAAAAGGACATGTTGCTGGTTTAGGAATTAGGAATAAACTGCTGGGGTTAGATACGATTTGCTCAGTATTTTTAGATGAGTTCAGAAGGGCAAGTTATGCATTGAAACTGCATGTGCAAAATGCCATCTCCCCAATAGATGTTTTGGAATCAACTCATAAATGCTTTTAATATTATGTTTTCAAGCCAGCAGTTGGTAACTTTGTATGATTTGGAAATGGCTATACCTTTACTGTTTGTGAAGGGAACTGGCAGCATCAAGTGGTGGAAGTGGGTTCTGCATCAAGTGATTCTGAATCACTCTGAAAGTGTCCCAGAACCATATGCACAAAAGGCAGCTATTCACCCCCTTGTACCTGCGACAGCTACCTAACAGAGCTCTATAAATCCATTGCAACCCCCCACAGCACTGCACATACCTGCCCTTAAAATTAATTACCTTTACCCATAATATTACTATTGAATCTGTACCCATAAATATTTGGGCAGTTCATCCAAAATTATTGCACCTTGCTACATATCCTCTTGGATTTATTTTTGCCAGTTAATTATCTCAAATCCATGTCGTTTCACTACCATACATCCTGCCTACAGAAATGCCTTCTCCCTGTCTACCCATTCAAGATTCAAACATTTTTCAACAACAAAATCTCTCTGTACCCTTTCACAAAACTGAAGCCTCATTTTCCCATGATCGTTCTTAGCTGAATCTAGGGTCTAGGGCTCAGGGGAAATATATTTCCAATGGAAGTAAAGAAAATTAGTCCCGGCTTGACGGATTTATGCAGCAAGTCTTGTTTAAAGGGGAGGATTGTTTCTTTTTTTGACTCTTTATATGACAGCAGTGGATCAAAAATAATTTAATTGGCATTGATGGGAGCATGAATCAATTTGCTGACAGGTTTTGTTGACGCTTTTTGCAAAGGAGCAGATTTAATATCAGCGATGATCATCATTAACTGGGCATGTTTATGCAGTTAAATCGTCTGAGTATTTAGATAGAAGATATTCAGACATAGTTCAAAGATGTGAGAGGAGGGAATTATAAAAGCTCTGGACTGCAGCAGCCAATAAAAAAAAGCAATGAAAACTGGGCATCCAGCATGGTCTGAACCAAGGAATGTAGATATCTCAGGAATTCATAACTAATAATCCTTAAATCAATTGGAGCATTTGAAACCTGATTGTGGAAAAAAGTAGTGTTATATTTCAAAAGTAATATTTTGAGGATTACATTTGTTAATTCTTACAAACATTTGTCTGATTGAGTTTAAAAGCTTTCTGTCTTTTTTTCATGCAATTAGTATTTTCATTTGAGTGCTCAGATTTTCACACCTCTAAAATTATCTAAATGCAGGAATACACAGCAAAGGAGAATCAGGTGCCAGGTCAATGCTCCCAATTTGTAATGCTCCTAGTTTTCTGGTCATTAAAGTTAATCACCCTTTGATGTGATTTAACAGCATATAATTAGTGACAGTATGTGGCAGTCTCCTAGGAGACTGGTGCTCAGGGATTAACTCTTTTAGTACAAAAGCACCAAGGTCAATACAAAAACAGGCCAGGATTTGTTTCTACTCTATTATTTTAAACATAGACACAAGCAATTACAGATGCTGGTTTATCAAAAAAAGATACAAAGTGCTGGAGTAATTCAGCAGATCAGACAGCTGCGTTTCATGTCAGGACCCTTCAGCCTCTAGACTTGTAGTGTAGAAACACAGGTTTGTTGTCAGGATACTGGGCTGGCCATGTTTCTAAGTCTCAATCCGCATAGATTGACTCACATTTATTTTTAAACACACCGCTAAAATACTTTGAACATTGCAATACAAATTAAACAGTTTTGCAACACTTCACTTTAAGTTACGTCTATTAGTTGTGTTTCCAATGAAAATGTCTCTGCCTGCACCACTTTTGTTTTGTAAAGCAACCTCTGCCTGTGAGCCAATATCAATTCCCAATTAGCTTAACAAGCTGGCCTTTCATGTCAGTCACAACACTGGAAGAACTGACAGAGAGCCATCTCCTCCAGGACCTTGAGGCACCGAATTCAAAACACGTCACTGAACCAAAGTTAGTGGAATGAAGGGTAGACACAAAAAGCTGGAGTAACTCAGCTGGTCAGACGGCATCTCTGGAGAAAAGGAATAGGTGAAGTTCCACGTTGAGACCCTTCTTGAGGGGAATGAAGATCCTGGAATAATACAGCAGGAAACAAGACCTTTGGCCCCACCTGCTTTATGAAAGAGCCGCTCCGTTAGTTTTACTCCCTTCCACAACTGCCTTGCAAATCAACTACTTACCCAGTATCACCTGCAGGTTCCCACTAAATCTGCCTCCCCACTACATTTCATAGAAACATACAAACATAGAAAATAGGTGCAGGAGTAGGCCATTCGGCCCTTCGAGCCTCCACCGCCATTCAATATGATCATGGCTGATCATCCAACTCAGTATCCCGTACCTGCCTTCTCTCCATACCCCCTGATCCCTTTAGCCACAAGGGCCACATCTAACTCCCTCTTAAATATAGCCAATGAACTGGCCTCAACTACCTTCTGTGGCAGAGAGTTCCAGAGATTCACCACTCTCTGCGTGAAAAATGTTTTTCTCAACTCGGTCCAAAGGGATTTCCCCTCTATCCTTAAGCTGTGACCCCTTGTCCTGGACTTCCCCAACATCGGGAACAATCTTCCTACATCTAGCCTGTCCAATCCCTTAAGAATTTTGTAAGTTTCTATAAGATCCCCCCTCAATCTCCTAAATTCTAACGAGTACAATCCGAGTCTATCCAGTCTTTCTTCATATGAAAGTCCTGACATCCCAGGAATCAGTCTGGTGAACCTTCTCTGCACTCCCTCTATGGCAATAATGTCCTTCCTCAGATTTGGAGACCAAAACTGTACACAATACTCCAGGTGTGGTCTCACCAAGACCCTGTACAACTGCAGTAGAACCTCCCTGCTCCTATACTGAAATCCTTTTGCTATGAATGTTAACATACCATTTCAGGTCACTGTGATTGAGTAAAATACTTTGTTTTGTATCTTGTCTGTTTCTAATCAGTGTGGTGGTTGGAATCACAGACAAGGCCAGCATTTATTGCCCTTTCCAACTCTCCCTTTGGGAGGTGCTGGTGTTCCACCTTTTTGAGCTGCGGCAGTCACTGCGCTAGAGGCACTCCCATGGAGTTGTGAGGTGGGGAGTACCAGAATTAGGAATTTACAACTGTCGTAGATCTTTGAAGTTTGTGGCTCGTACTAAGCCAGGTGGTAATTTGGGCCGTGAGGAGGATGCAGAGAAACTTCAAGTGGATCGAGACTGGTTAAGCAAATGAGGGAGGTCATAGTAGATGGAATATGATGTGGGAAAATGTGATGTAATTTTCGAGTCACAGTGTGGCCCTTTGGCCCAATTTGCTCACACCGACCAACGTGTCCTATCTACACTAGTCTCAGTTGCCTGTGTTTGGTCCATAACCTGCCCTATCCATTTACCTGTCTAATTGCTTCTTAAACATTTTAATAGCCCCTGCCTCAACTACCTCCTCTGGCTGCTCATTCAATACAGCCCCAATCCTTTGCATAAAAGTTAACCTCTCAGATTCAGATAAAATCTTTCCTGCTTCACCTTAAATCTATGCTGTCTGTTTCTCGATTCCCCCACTCTGGGCAAGAGATTCTGTGCATCCACCCAATCTATCCCTCTCATGATTTTTTTCCCTTTGGTTTAATAAAAGCAAATCATTATTTCTAAGCAATTGGAGATTGAAAGGTGTTGGTGTGCAGAGGGATTGTGTAGGAAGGAACTGCAAATGCTTGTTTACACCAAAGACAGACACAAAAAGCTGGAGAAAAGGAATAGGTGACGTTTCGGGTCAAGACCCTTCTTCAGACCTTGACCTGAAATGTCACCCATTCCTTTTCTCCAGAGATACTCTGACCCGCTGAGTTACTCCAGCTTTTTGTGTCCATCTTTGGTGTGCAGAGGGACCTGTGTGTCCTTGTATACCATCCACTGAAAAATAGCATGCAAATTTAGGAAGTGTTTACGAAGATAATTGGTAATGGTAGCCTTCATTGCACGAAGATCCGAATACAAAAGCAGACATTCCGATTAAGACCTCTTCCAGAACATTGTGTACGGGTGGCGTGACCTTTTAAAGAATGAAGTACTTGCGATATTGGGAATTTAGTGAATGCTTACCAGATTAATTCTTGGGATAGCAGGTTTGTTGCGTAAGAAAGCATTAAGTGGACAAGTGTTAGCGACATTGAGTTTAGAAAAAATTAAAAGCAGACCCCAAAGAAATATATAACATTTGTAAGGGGCTTGACAGGTTAAATGCAGGGAGGATGATTTCTATGAACCAGGTTCATTCTTTCAACACAAGTGAGAAAAAATATCACCCAGATGGAGGTGAATCTTTGGCAATCTCTACCCAAGAGGGTGGGACAGCCTCAATAGCTAAGTATATTCAAGACAGACAGAGACTGATAGACTTTTAGAAACAAAGGGAATTGAGAGATACTGCATTCGTGTGGGGATTTGGTGCTGAGTTGAGATATCTTATATATTACTAAACCTCTCATCTTGTTTGTTTGTACATATGCGTGTGTGTGCGTGTCCCCCCCCCCCCCCGAAATACTGCCAAAACAGTACATGATAGCACTACAATTTTGGCCCACCTAACTCACCATTGTCCTGTGATGTAAATGAAAGAAGTTTCGTTCAGATTGATGGTATATTTTACAAGTTATTGACATTTTAAACTTTACAAAAATCACTTTTACAAAACTCACTTTTCCACTTGCGCTGCCCGTCAGCAGCATACGACGTCACAATGGGATCCTGAATTTCATATTTTTTTTAATTGGCATTTTTTTTTTTCGCGTGTACTTGCCTGGGTCAACAGGTACCCAACATCTCCACGAGTAACTTTCCTCCTACTTTACAAACGCCTCCACGGGTCCTCTATTCACTTTATTCACTTTAACTTAATTTCAGCCAACAACGGCACAACATTGAACGCAGCAGTTTGGCGGAATATTGCGTTGGGGGAGCGGGCCCAACGGGTCTGCACTTTGTCTAGTCACCCATAATCATGTTGGTTGGAGAGCAAACCTGATCAGATGCCTTATTACTGCTTTTAGTTTTCATGTTCTCAGGGCGCGGCGGTTCATTCACTGGAGTTCAATTGACTTTCAGACTCTGTACCAAGTGTGGCCATTGCATGTCAATGTCTGACCTACATTGTGAGGATCATATTCCTGGCATTGAGTTTGCTGCCAGATATATTGGAGGCTTTAGAAGACTTTCCATGTCCTAAAAATGATAGATTTACTTCTGAACATCTCGGTCACAATTTCCCAATCCTCCTAGGCACAAGGCTTTCACTCAGTCATATACCAATCCCAATTTCAGATAAGACTTTCCTTTGTAGAAACCAGGTGATAATTATACCATCTCAATATCGGAGTCAAGAGGGCTCAGATTCTGTGTAGGAAGGAACTGCAGATGCTGGTTTGAACTGAAGATGGACACAAAATGCTGGAGTAACTCAGCGGGACAGGCAGCATCTCTGGAGAGAAGGAATGGGTGAAGTTTCAGGTCGAGACCCTTCTTCAGTCTTCTTCAGGTTCTCATTTGGGAGCCAAGCACAAGAGTCTAGGCTGGTTCTGCAGTGTGATCCTGAGTGAATCCTGCACTCTCAGGGATTGTGATGCAGGGGTTAGACAGTGCAATACACTTCAAATGGCACTTCAAAGCCTCGCTGCTGGTAATGGTGGACAGGCCATACTTCTTCTCCATCCTGCAGTTAGAATTTTTTCTCCTACATGGTTTCCACAAGAGATGAAAGGGAAAAGTTTGCGTTTTCTTTTAATGCTGTATTTGCTTTAGTAGTTGCTTTGAATGTTTCCTTCTCAACATATATGTCTTAAGTAAAGGGCCTGTCCCACGAACATGCGACTCCATGCGGCAAGCGCGACCTAAAGGGCTTGGCATACGAGCATGCGACTCCATGCGGCAAGCTCGACCTAACGTGGTCGCTTGAGCCATACGGCCTCGCGGGGCCGGTCCCACTTCGATCCACGGAGCCGTATGGAGTTGTGCGGAGCTGGTCCCGACATCGCGCAGGGCTCCGAAAAACTGACCATGTTCAAAAATTCCACGCGGCAATGGCCTGCCGGCCCGCTGCCGCCTCGATGCCTTACGCACCGCCTCGACGGACATACGCAGTGTTTTGATGCCGTACGCAGCGTCTTTCCACAAACGTTAAGTCCATTATTCCTCGTATCATTCATAGAAACATAGAAAATAGGTGCAGGAGTAGGCCATTTGGCCCTTCGAGCCTGCACCGCCATTCAATATGATCATGGCTGATCATCCAACTCAGTATCCTGTACCTGCTTTCTCTCCATACCCCCTGATCCCTTTAGCCACAAGGGCCACATCTAACTCCCTCTTAAATATAGCCAATGAACTGGCCTCAACTTCATTCTGTGGCAGAGAATTCCACAGATTCACCACTCTCTGTGTGAAAAATGTTTTTCTCATCTCAGTCCTAAAAAATTTCCCCTTTATCCTTAAACTGTGACCCCTTGTTCTGGACTTCCCCAACATCGGGAACAATCTTCCTGCATCTAGCCTGTCCAACCCCTTAAGAATTTTGTAAGTTTCTATAAGATCCCCCCTCAAGCTTCTAAATTCTAGCGAGTACAAGCCGAGTCTATCCAGTCTTTCTTCATATGAAAGTCCTGACATCCCAGGAATCAGTCTGGTGAACCTTCTCTGTACTCCCTCTATGGCAAGAATGTCCTTCAACTCAGAATATGTGGCTGCAACAGAAGGACACCAATTAAAGTTACATAATCCTTAACAATTTTGCGAACTACAAAGAGACACTTCACAGTACAGTACCATGGTACATATTAGGGGAGCAATCAAGAGTTGGTTAGAGATGTAGATAGGTATTGGGAGGGGTGAGACCAGGGGTGGCTGAGAACTTTATCGTACATGTTGGATGGGGAGGTCAGCAGGACCTGAACCTGGTTGGGGTCCTGGCAGATAGGTTGCTGAAACCCACTATTGAAATGGAAATAGAAGGATGAAGGACAAAGGCAAGTTATCGGCATGGTGCTGCAACATTTGGTTTACTTCCCTGATGCGAACCATCGCCTCGTCACCTTTTGGGCGTGGAAGCACAAGGAGAGAAAATTAGAGGGGGAGGGACAAGGCATGTCAATGAAAGAGCAAAAAAATATGTTAAATTACTATCGCAACATTTAACAAGCATTTGGACAGGTACATGGATAGGACAGGTTTAGAGAGATATGCGCCAAACACAGGCAGGTGGGACTAATATAGATGGGACATATGGGCCAGGGTGGGCAAGTTGGATTGAGCGGCCTGTTTCCACGCTGTAAGACGTTCGGACTCTGTGACTCGACTGTGCCTATGGGATTAATTGGCAGCAACATAATTGTAAATTATGTTTTTGTACGCACTCTGTTTTTACAGTTGATGGGCATTGGAAAGAGTGGAGTCCTTGGATGGACTGCTCGGTGACCTGCTCCAATGGGACACAGCAGAGAACCCGCCAGTGCACGACAGCAGCTCACGGTGGCTCCGAGTGCAGGGGACACTGGGCTGAGAGCAGAGAATGCTTCAATTCCGACTGCACAGGTAAGGGGTGCTTGCCTCTGCAGCAACAGATTTACAGCCAGCATGCGAGAATCAATCACCAGATTACTGGGTGTTTCTCTTCGGATTGGAGTGACGGAGCAGAGCAGAGTTTAGGTGCGTGGTCTGCACCGAGTCAGAATGTGAGGTCGTTGACTATCCTGTGTAATTGCAAGCATTTCCAGCAGAGGGAGCCCAGTTCTGTAACAACGTGCTTATCTGAGAATGGAAATCAATGACGATCGAAAGGACGAGGAAAGACAAGACTGTAAGCTCGGGTGAAGCAGAATCATAAAACACAGAATTTATTGGCATTGTGAATGTTTCCATAATTGATCTTGTAACTGGAAGAATTCATCTGCCATTTTGATTGAAGAATTTCATTGTCCTATCAGGGACACATGACAATAAACTCTCTTGAATCTTGAAGTCTTCCCCGACACAATACCAATAAATTCAAAATAAACTGTTCAAAGTAGTTTTGGGGATTGAATATTTTAGGACTGGGTTTGAGATCACCAGATACATATGTGTAGGAAAGAACTGCAGAGTCTGGTTTAAATCAAAGATATACTCAAATACTGTCAGCATTTGCCACATTGGATTCCTGCTGGGATTTCAAAGTATGCATCCGGTGACGGAACAAAATGCTGGAGTAACTCAGCGGCTCAGGCAGCATGTCTGGAGAGAGGGAATGGGTGATGTTTCAGGTTGAGACGTCACCCATTTGGGTCTGAAGAAGAGTCTGGACCCGAAACATCACCCATTCCTTCTCTCCAGAGATGCTGCCTGTGTCGCTCAGTTACTCCAGCATTTTGTTCTGTCACCAGATATATGCTTTGAAATCCCAGCAGGAATCTGATGTGGTAAATGCCTACGGCATCATCTGTCAATAATTATTAACATGTCACAGACAAATTATGTGATACGTATAGTACGTGGGAGACAGGAACACGTCACTCTACTGCTTGGCACTGCTGAGAGGCATAAGCATATCAAAGGCCACCATTCAATGCCTTTCACATATACTTTGTATCATCCCCCTTTCAATCTTTTGACATTTTCCTGCTTTACTCTTCTAATGAATGAAATACTTTCAGGATGGTCTGAAACCCAGGCATCCATCCAATAGACCACCGTCAATGGCAAGGGTTTGTTAAATGTGACTTACCTGCTCCCCGTGACTAAGCTTCTACCCCACTGCATACCATGGGCTTATCACCTAGCTTAAAGCCCCTGCTGGGTTGAAATATCACCACATTACCATTTGAAGGGTATTGATTTGTAAGGACAGTAGAAGCAAGCCGTCAAATCTAGAAAAGCAGAGGTAATAATAATAATAATAATAACTTTATTTATAGAGCACTTTAAAAACAACCACTGTTGCAACAAAGTGCTGTACATGACTAATTGGACATGGACAAAAAATTATTACAAGACAATAAAAACATTAAGAGAGTAAAAACAATAAAAAACATTAAAAACACTAAAACAGGAGCAAAGTCTCATGCAGGGTCAAAAGCCAAGGAATAGAAAAGGGTTTTAAGACTGGTTTTGAAGATGGACAGTGAGGGGGCCTGTCTGATGTGCAACGGCAGAGTGTTCCATAGTGCCGGAGCAGCAACAGAGAAGGCTCTATCCCCTCTGAGCTTCCGCTTAGACCTCGGTACGTCCAGGAGCAGCTGATCAGCTGACCTGAGGCACCGGGCAGGAGCGTAGGGATGAAGCAGCTCAGAGAGGTAAGGCAGGGCGAGACCATTTAAAGATTTAAAAACGAATAAAATAATCTTATAATGAACTCGAAAGTACACCGGCAGCCAGTGGAGGGAGGCCAGAATTGGCGTTATGTGCTCCCTCTTTCGAGTTCCAGTTAAAAGGCGAGCAGCAGCATTCTGAACCAACTGGAGACGAGCCAGGGAAGATCGAGTAACTCCAAAATAGAGTGCGTTACAGTAATCCAGCCTAGACGTGATGAAGGCATGGATTACTGTTTCAAAATGCTGCCGCTCAAGAATGGGCTTCACCTTTGCCAGCTGCCTTAAATGAAAGAAGCTGGACTTAACTACCGTGCCTATTTGATGATCTAATTTAAAATCACTGTCCATCTTAAAACCCAAGTTTAAAACTGTTGGCTTCACATACAGTGCCAGGGGACCCAAGTCAACAGGGGGAGGTTCACGGCAGCCATTGGGACCAAACACTATCACCTCTGTCTTCTTTTCATTAAAACCTAGAAAGTTTAGGGCCATCCAGGACTTAATGTCATCAAGACATAACAGAAGTGATTTGACAGAGAAAGCATCTTCCTTCCTCAGCGGCATATATAGTTGGCTATCATCAGCATAACAATGAAAAGAGATGCCATGCTTTCTAAGAATGGAACCCAGAGGAAGTAAGTACAGTGAGAAAAGCAGGGGCCCTAAAATTGAGCCCTGTGGAACCCCATATGACAGAGGAGCGGAGGAGGATTCAAAACCAGCAAGGCTTACACACATAGTTCTGTCTGCCAGATAAGACCTGAACCATTCCAGGGCACTGCCACAAATGCCCACTAGGTAAGGCAATTCACGTACTGCAGTGATAAAGCCAAATAGAAGGGAAGTGCCTTGGCCCTCTGATAACCTTCATATCTGTGCTGACAGATGCTTTCTTCAGCAGCTGAATTGCCACTTCATTTGCAAAAGAACTGGAACAGGTAGATAGACTGCAATGAACAATAAAAACATAGGGTTTAGTCTCAATATTGCATGGTGAAAAATAAAGTGTATAATGTGTGCTGCTCAACAGCTGAATACCGTTAGCTCCATTGCAATACAGCCTCCTTGCCTCCAGCAGTTTTTCCAGTCCATTTCGGTGCTCACTAAGCTGAAGTATAGATTGGCCTAACTTTCGAAGCCAGCAAAGGATGAACATTATCAATCTTGAGTTCTGACTTTGTCTTCATTTCTCTCCATTCTCTTTTCTTACACCTTAAAGAGGATGGGAAGTGGAATCCCTGGGGCCACTGGAGTGGATGCTCCAAGTCGTGTGATGGTGGCTGGCAGAGAAGGATCCGTGTGTGTCAGGGACTGGTCGTCACGGGAAAGCCTTGCGAAGGACTCGGTGAAGAGATTCAGAAGTGCAGCGAGCAGAGGTGTCCGGGTAAGTCTAGAGGTGCTCACACAAAGAACAACCAAGCGCAGGATTTCAAGATGAAAGAATGAATGGTTTATTTCGGTCATACATTAAAAAGAACAAAACTTTACGATCTGTGTGAATATGAACCAACACTGTATCCATTTCACACAACGTTCACATAATCAATGACCAAAAATGGAATAGGCTGAAGCCACAACGCTTATTGTTGCCTATCCTAAGATGACTGCTCAGTGGTTACATTACTGCCTCTGCATCCAAAATCCATTGGTTATAGACTTATTCCAGCAATTGATCACAAAAATCGATCACAAACCCCAGGGTTGAGGGAATATTGGGATGACTGAGATGCTAAACCAAGGCTCCCTCTGCCCTGTCAAGTGGATGTAAAAAATAATCCTATCATGCTATTCAAAGAAGAGTAGATGGGACAGATCTGGTGCCCTCTCCAATGGTTATCCCTTACACCACATCACAAAACAGCAAAGAAAGACATAAAGTACTGGAGTAACTCAGTGGGTCAAGCTATATCCCTGGAGAACATGGATAAGAGATGTTTCCGGTCGGGACTTTTCTTCAGACCGATTAGTCACCTATCATATTCACCAGGATACTGCTTGACCCATTGAATTACTCCAGCACTTTATGTCTTTTTTGTTGTTGTAAATCAGCACCTGCAGTTCCTTGCTTCTATCACAAGAAAACACATTAAGGGCCTGTCCCACGAGCATGTGACTCCATGCAGCAAGCGCGACCTAAAGGGCATGTCCCATAAGCATGCGACTGCATGCGGCAAGCTCGACCAAACCAGAAGCGGGGGCCGCACGGAGGTCGAGTGCGTGACATGAAGTTCGAGCGAAGTCCGCGGGAAGTTCGCGTGTGACGTACGGCGTCGAGACGGTGCGTACGGTGTCAAGACGCTGCGTATGCCCGTCGAGGAGGTACGTACGCTGTTGAGGCGGCTGCGGACCGGCAGGCCGTTGCCGCGTGGAACTTTTGAACACGGTCAGTTTTTCGGAGCGCCACGAGATGTCGGGTCCAGCTCAGCACAACTCCATACGGCTCCGGCGATCGAAGTGGGACCGGCCCCGCGAGGCCATACGGCTCAAGCGACCACGTTAGGTCGCGCTTGCCGCATGGAGTCGCATGCCCGTGGGACAGGCCCTTTAGGTCGCGCTTGCCGCATGGAGTCGCATGCCCGTGGGACAGGCCTTTATTCTGTGATCTACTTTTGGCCATTAGAATTAGAATTAGAATTAGAATTAGAATGCCTTTTATTGTCATTCAAACAAACAAAAGTTTGTACGAAATTTCGTTAGTGGGAAGAATTTCTGATAAAATTACCAGGTTCTCTGCAATCCCATCCTCCATTGTATCCAATCCCATTGGAAACATTGAGTCGAGTTGAGCAAGTGATGCGGACCATCTGGTCTTTGCCACACTTTCTGCTCTACGAGCCTGCCCTTGCTCTCCAGCCACCAGCCCTATTTAAATGGCAGTTTTCTTCTGTCTCCCTTATGCTTTTTCAAGTTTCTTTAAATGATTCAGTGCTGTTTGTCTCAACGGCTCCCTTCAGCAGCCAGTTCTTGTAACAAATCAATTTCTGTGAGAACAGTTTCCTCCAAGTCAAGTCGTCGAGTTTGTTGTAAATGCATGAATTATTTTTTTTAATTTAACCTTTATTTAACCAGGAGAAGTCTCATTGAGATTTAAAATCTCTTTTACAAGAGAGTCCTGGCCAAGACAGGCAGCAGCACAGTTCCACAGTTACAGACAATAATTTAAAAACAACAGAGAACATATAAATAGAGTCACAGTCAGAACATCATCAAACAAAGCATGTACAGACAGAAGAGCCCGCTTCAACATCATTAAGAAGGGATTTAAATCTGTTTATAGAAACCAGCTCCTTAAGTTTCAGTTCATTCTGCAGCTGGTTCCATTCGAAGGAAGCAGCATAACTAAATGCCCTTTTCCCCAGTTCAGTACGGACTTTAGGTACAGTTAGTAAGAACAAGTCCTCAGAGCGGAGCTGATAAGTTCCTGTGCTTTTTCGAATTACATACTTCTGCAGGTATGAAGGAAGAACACCGAGGATAGTCTTATAAATAAGGATATGCCAATGATGGAGTCTGCGGGTGGACAGGGCAAACCATCCAACTTGAGCATACAAAGTGCAGTGGTGCGTGAGGGTTTTAAAATTAGTAACAAATCTCAGTGCTCCGTGGTAGACCGTGTCCAAAGACTGTAGGCATTTTGAAGATGCATTCATATATAAAACATCACCATAGTCCAACACAGACATAAACGTTGCAGTAACAAGTCTTTTTTTGGCTTCAAAAGAAAAACAAGATTTGTTTCTAAAGTAAAAACCTAATTTTATCTTTAGTTTTTTCACAAGTTGCTGGATATGAGGTTTAAAAGAGAGAGAATCGTCAATTATAATTCCCAGATATTTATATTGAGACACAGATTCAACCACAGAGCCCTGCAAAGTGGTGATAGGAGGGAGGTCCGAGGGCTTTGATTTAGCTTTAGTGAACAGCATGAGCTTTGTCTTGTCAGCATTTAAAACAAGTTTTAAATCACACAGGTTACGTTGCACAGTGTTAAAAGCAGTTTGGAGCTGACAGAGAGCCTGAATCTGGTGAGTCACAGGAATGATGAATGTCTTGCTTGCATCAGCATCACAGGAGCATAGACTTGGATAACACATAAAAACATAAATCATATATAACATAAACATAAATGACATTGCTGACTCCCTATCAAGTTTACAGGTGACTGTAGGTCTGCCCCCTGTGTGGAAACTCTTCCTTCACCATGTCTCCTTGATTCGGAGGACCTAATAAGTTGTCCTTTAACTGTTCCTTTGCTATAGGATGGAGTGTATACGGTTTGAAGAATATGTTGTTGAAAACGGCTTAAACCGACAATGAATAAAAGATTTGCTGAATTTGCGTAGAATTTCATGTTTTGGTCAGAGGTAACATAATGCTGCTAGACTGGTAAACTGCAAACCTAGATTATAATCCAGAGAGACCGAGTTTAAATTTCACTGATGGCACTTAGTGCATATGGCTTCAATATTCAGAAGGAAATGGGTGAAGAATGGACAGGGAATCTCACACATTGCTTCCATATTTAGGCGGCACGATGGCGCAGCGGTAGAGTTGCTGCCTTACAGCTGTTACAGCGCCAGAGACCCGGGTTCGATCCCAACTACAGGGGCTGCCTATACAGAGTTTGTATGTACTCAGTGTGACCTGCGTGGTTTTCTCCAAGATCTCCGATTTCCTCCCACACTCCAAAGACGTACAGGTTTGTAGGTTAATTGGCTTGGTATATAAATGCAAAATTGTCCCATAGAGTAGTGTTGATGTGCGGGGATAGCTGGTCAGTGCAGACTTGGTGGGCCGAAGGGCCTGTTTCTGTGATGTGCCACTAAACTAAACTAAACTAAAATATTCAGTAGGAATGAAGCCCATCATCCTTGGACAATGCAGCTCACATATGACTGGAGCCCTGCAACAATGTGGTTGACTCTGAAACACCCTCTGAACGGTCTAATCTGCCACTCTGCTTAGTTTAGTTAAGTTTAGAGATACTGCAGGAAACAGGCCCTTCGGCCCACCAAGTCTGCACTGACCAGCGATCCCCGCACATTACGGATCTCTTTCTAACAGATTTCAGTTATGGCAGATGGGCCCTAAGTCCACATAACATCCTGGTGAATTTCCTGCACCCATTCCAACTTAATGAAATTCATCCCATAAATGGGCAACCAGAGAAGTGTGGTCTCACCAATGACTTGTACAACTGCATCATGAAGTCCCAGCTTTTTTTGCACAATACCCTTCCTAACAAAGGCAAGCATGCCAAATACCTTCCTCACCTCAGTGTGCACTTGACTCGCCATTTCCGGGAAAACATGCACCTAGAGTGATACAGTGTGGAAACAGGCCCTTCTGACCAACTTGCCCACACGGGCCAACATGTCCCAGCTACACTAGTCCCACCTGCCTGCGTTTTGGTCCATATCCCACTAAACCTGAACTATCCATGTACCTGTCTAACTGTTTTTTAAACATTGGGATAGTCTCTGCCTCAACTACCTCCTCTGACAGATGGTACCATACACCCACCACCTGTACTCCCGAATTTCTGTGTTCGACAACACTTACCAGGGCTCTACCATTTAGCTTGTAAATGATACTACTTCTCTTTACACTGTCAAAACCTAATTTAGGAATTTAGGATGATGTATGGATTTATACAGAAAGACGATAGGGAATTCAAGACTGTATTCCCTGATGGATAATGTCAAAAACAGGAGGACAGAACAAATAGAGAAGAGGCAAATATCAGCATATTGCAACAAGGAAATTGTCACACAGATGTTTGTGGAAATGTAGAACTCTTCTCCCAAGGTTGTTGAGGTTGAAGGGGGGGAGGGGGGGGAGGGTATGGGGGGGTGAGGGATTCACGGTGGGAGAGAGTTTAGTGAACATTAAACCTGAAATGTGGAGACTCTTACTGGGTGAGGCTATTTAGAGGCATAGAACCAAATGGATTAAATACAGATCTGCCATATGTGTTTATTTTATGTAATGACGTTCCATTCTTGTGCCAATGGAATAGTGGATCAGGCCCAAGGGTGTATGTCCTGCCTTAGTGCTGATGTCCATGTTTTGCCCATTTCCTCTCTCTTGTGTATGAAAGCTTTTGAAACTGGTGATTTTGCTATTAATCCCAAGCATTAAGCTGTGTTTCATGCCACTGTAGAGATGATGGGGTTGGTGAAATGTATGCTGTGTTAGTGCTGTGCTGTGTGTCTGAGAGACAAGATGTTGAGTAGCAAGAGGCCATCTGCCCATGATTACTGCCTTTCCTAATCGTTTCGAATTGACATTGAACAATGACTAACCCTGCCTCTTTCCATTTATTGATTTAACTGTGTTCTTCTACGCCGCAAGATCTTTGAAGCTGATAATTATAGGATGTCTGTTCTCTGTTTTAACGTTTTGGTCGCTGGAAGTGTGGCTCTTTGACACACTGCAGCGGGAGATTTTCTGCAATGAAAATGACAACGGGATCATAGAGCAGTTCAGTTATGAAATAAAGTTAATCAACAGGTTATCAGACTTGTGTTACACAACTCTTTGTTCATGCATCAAGTTTCAATGATGCCTAATACACAACAGAAGGGTGGTTTAGAAACATAGAATCATAGAAAAATACAGTAGGCCATTCGGCCCTTCGAGCCAGCACCGCAATTCAATATGATCGTGGCTGATCATCTAAAATCAGTACCCCGTTCCTGCTTTTCCCCCCATATCCCTTGATAAGGATTTGAGTATAGGAGCAGGGAGGTTCTATTGCAGTTGTACAGGGTCTTGGTGAGACCACACCTGGAGTATTGCGTATAGCTTTGGTCTCCTAATCTGAGGAAAGACATTCTTGCCATAGAGGGAGTACAGAGAAGGTTCACCAGACTGATTCCTGGGATGTCAGGACTTTCATATGAAGAAAGACTGGATAGACTCGGCTTGTACTCGCTAGAATTTAGAAGATTGAGGGGGGATCTTATAGAAACTTACAAAATTCTTAAGGGGTTGGACAGGCTAGATGCAGGAAGATTGTTCCTGATGTTGGGGAAGTCCAGAACAAGGGGTCACAGTTTAAGGATAAGGGTGAAATCTTTTAGGACCGAGATGAGAAAAACATTTTTCACACAGAGAGTGGTGAATCTGTGGAATTCTCTGCCACAGAAGGTAGTTGAGGCCAGTTCATTGGCTATATTTAAGAGGGAGTTAGATGTGGCCCTTGTGGCTAAAGGGATCAGGGGGTATGGAGAGAAGGCAGGTACAGGATACTGAGTTGGATTATCAGCCATGATCATATTGAATGGCGGTGCAGGCTCGAAGGACCGAATGGCCTACTCCTGCACCTATTTTCTATGTTTCTATGTTTCTATACCTTTTGCCCTAAGAGCTAAATGTAACACTCGCTTGTGAACATCCAGTAAATTGACCTCCACTGCCTTCTGTGGCAGAGAATTCCACAGATTCACAACTCTCTGAGTGAAAAGGTTTTTCGTCATCTCGGTCCCAAATGGCCTACCCCTTATTCTTAAACTGTGACACCTGGTTCTGGACACCCCCAACATCAAGCCTGTCCAATATGTTTCTATAAGATCACCTCTCATCCTTCTAGACTACAGTGAATACAAGCCCAGTCGACCCATTCTTTCATTATATGTCAGTCCTGCCATCCCAGGAATTAACCTGGTGAACCTACGCTGCACTCCCTCAATAGCAATAATGTCCTTCCTCAAATTAGGAGACCAAAATTACACACAATATTCCAAGTACTCCAACTGCAACAAGTTTGAGGTGTTGCACTTTGGTGAATTAAACCAGGGCAAAACTTTCACAGCAAATAGTAGGGCCCTGGGGAGTTTTATAGGAAAGGGTGGTCTAGGGAAGACATGCCTTCCATACACTGGGTGGCAAGGATGATGCTGAGGGTGATTCTGTTAGACCCACTCAATGTAAAGTGCCCTGAAAGTGTCAATACAGGTAGACAGGGTGATGAAGGTATTTGCCCCCTTGCCTTCATTGGTCAGGGCACTGAGTACAGGAGTTGGAAAACCATGTTACTGTGTATTTCATTCGTGCAACTACACGTTGTGTATTGTGTGACATTCCGGTCACCCAGCTATTGGAAGGATGAAATTATGCAGGGAGTAATGCATAAACGTTTCATGAGGCTGTTTCCAGGACTGGAGGGCTTGAGTTATAAGGAGAGGCTGAATAGGCTGGGACTTTAAATGTAAATGGTTAAGTGGTGACCTCACAGAGGTTTATAACATCACGAGGGTCATAGATGAGTTGAATGGTCACAGTCTTTTTCCCAGGGTAGGGGAGTGTAAAACTAGAGGACATAGATTTAAGGTGAGAGAGGAGAGATTTAATGGAAGGAAGCAAATTTAATTTCTGGGGCTGTTCAAAAAAAAGTTGAGATTAGCTTTCTTCTTCATCTCCCTATTTTCTAAATTTTCAGCCTAAACTCTCTCACATCTACCAGTCAATTTTTTTTTTAGTCAATTTAAAAGAGACAAAACAACGATTTCCTGCAATCCTGCTGCTTCACCTCCCAAAGGGAAAGTGCGCCACTGTGGGAGTGAATGATTACTCCACAGCCCATCCTTCCTTTTCTGACGTGTATACTCCAGGGCATTGAGGATGCTGCTCTCCAGCGACCTGTGTTTCAAAGAAGCCCATGGCAGGACAGTGGAAACGCACACGTTAACTGCTTGTTGCCGATCACCTCTTTAGTTGAGTTTAGAGGTACAGCATGAAAACGGGCCCTTCGGCCCACCGAGTCCACGCTGACCATCGATCACCCGTTCACACTAGTTCCATGTTTGCCCACTTTCATATCCACTCCCTCCACACTCAGATAAATTTACCGAGGCCAATTAACCTATAAACCCGCACGTCTCAGGGGTGTGGGAGGAAACCGGAGCGCCCGGAGGAAACCCACGTGGACACGGAAAACATGCAAACTCTGCACAGACAGCACCCTTAGTCAGGATTGAGCCCGGGTCTCTGGCCCTGTGAGGCAGCAGCTCTACCACCTGGACAACTATGCCACCCACAGTCTACAGTCGTGCCTTCCATATCCTAGATGGCAAGGATTAATCTTAGGGGAGATTCTGTTCAGCCCATTTAAAGGCTAGGGAAAGGCACTGCCATGGCCAAGATGCTAAGTGGACAGCACGGTGGCTCAGCGGTAGAGTTGCTGCCTTACAGCTCCAGAGTCCCAGGTTCGATCCTGACCATGGGTGCTGTCTGTACGGAGTTTGGACGTTCTCCCGGGACCTGCATGGGGTTTCTCCAAGGCCTCTGGTTTCCTCCCGCATACTAGAGATTCTAAGGTCTGTAGGTTAATTGCTTTCAGTAAATGTTCCGCAGTGTGTAGGATAGAAATAGTTAGTGTATCAGTGATTGTTGGCTGGTCAACGCGGTGTCGACGGGCTGAAGGGCCTGTTTCCACTCTGTATATCTAAACCGCACATCGATGCCAGAGACCTAGGTTTGATCTCGACTATGGGTGCTGCCTGTACGGAGTTTGTACGTTCTCCCCATGACCTGCGTGGGTTTTCTCCGAGATCTTGTGTTTCCTCCCACACTCCAAAGACGTACAGGTCTGTAAGTTAATTGGCTTGCGATAAGTGTAAATTGTCCCTAGTGTGTGGATGATAGTGTTAATGTGAGGGGATCGTTGATCGGCACGGCCCCGGTGGGCCGAAAGGCCTGTTACCATGCTGTATCTCTAAACTAAACTAAACATGCCAAAGGTGCAAGAGAGAAGCTTTATCCAAGCTGCCTCTGGTAGTGGTCCATCTGAGAATGAGCAGCACAGCCGTGATTTGTGATGGGCACGCTGTGGCTCTCCCTACATCTCTGGGTCACCATGGCGAGCAGGACAGGCGGCCTGCTGTGTGCAAGGTTAGGTCTGAGCCATAGAGGCCAGAAGAGGTCTAGAGGTCACTATGGAAAGATTAGTTGTAAGGGGTTGTCATCTTGTCACTGCAGTTCATTTCACTGGATTTCACCACATTGGGAGAGAGAAGAAAATCATTTAAAAATTGACAGTCTGCATTGTTACCCAGGGAGCCCTATCTGTCCAGCAAAACTCCATGGTCACCATGGAGGCTCATATCCACAATGATATTACTTGCCAACGCCTTCTATTAAATTTTAATTTCGATGAGGTACTAAAGGAAATGCCAAGTCCATTCCATGAAGGAGACTAAAGCCCTGTCCCACGGTACAAGTTCATTCCAAGAGCTCTCCCGAGTTTGCCCTGATTCGAACTCGGAGATTTACGGTAATGGCCACTCGTCGGTACTCGGGGCTCTCGTGGACATTTTTCAACATGTTGAAAAATATTCACGAGTCTTTCCGTGCTTACCTGCCGTTAGCGAGTCTTCTCGAGTACCTGCCGTTAGCGTTATGAGCTGCTAAGAGACGTCCCCGAGCTCCGACGTACCCGCTACGTTCATTCTCCGTGCTTACCACGAGTTTGATTTTTTTTTAATTCGGGAGAGCTCTTGGAATGAACTCGTACCGTGGGACAGGGCTATTACACAAATTTAAATCTTGGAACATGCAAACAGGATAAGCATTATTTTCCATCACACTTATCAGTTCTCTGTATAGGGATCATGCGAGAGTAGTAGATATCTTGTCATTTGAGCCTGGAGCTTTGATAATGCAGATAGTGCAATTGCTTGCAGTGGCCGGGTGAATCAGTGACCTGAGGCCATGGATGCTAAGTAATTGGCAAACACGTCAGCAAGGAGGTGAGGAGTATATTTGTAATGGTCTATTGTGTGATGGCTGAGCAAACTGGAACCATGTGGATTCATCATTTTTAGTTTAGTTTAGTTTAGTTTAGAGATACAGTACGGAAACAGGCCCTTCGGCCCACCGAGTCTGTGTCGACCAGTGATCCTCGCACATTAACACTATCCTACACACACTAGGGACAATTTACACTTATATCAAGCCAATTAACCCACATAATTGTACGTCTTTGTAATGGGGGAGGAAACCGAAGATCTTGGAGAAAACCCACGTGGTCATGGGGAGAACGTACGAACGCCATACAGACAGCGCCCGTAGTCGGGATCGAACCCCGGTCTCCAGAGCTGCAAGCCACCGAGCCACATTTGGAAATCAAGTCAATTGTGTGGTGGTGCCGTTCTGCACTGTTGGATGGCACAGTGGCGGAGTTGCTGCCTTACAACGCCAGAGACCCATGTTCGATCCTGATTAAGGGTGCTGTCTGTATGGAGTTCGTACGTCCTCCCCTTGACCGCGTGGGTTTTCTCCAGGTGCCCCGGTTTTCTCCCATTCTCCAAACGTGTACAGGTTTGTAAGTTAATTGGCTTCGGTAAAAAATTGTCAATTTTTCTAGTGTTTAAGATAGTGGTAGTGTACGGGGTGATCGCGGGTTGGCACAGACTCAGTGGCCCTGGTTCCCTGCTGTATCTCTTAAAGTCTAAAGGATGTTTGTAATGATCTATTGTGTGGTTGCCGAGAGAAATGAAAGCACATGGACTCATGATGTTCAAATGGGAATTAAATAAATAGTTAAAAGGGGAAAGTTTGCAGGGATGAAAAACAGAGTGCTAATTATATCTGTTCAAAAAGGAACTGCAGATGCTGGAATATCGAAGGTACACAAAATTGCTGGGGAAACTCAGCGGGTGCAGCAGCATCTATGGAGCGAAGGAAATAGGCGACGTTTCGGGCCGAAACCCTTCTTCAGACAGGCTAATTATATCATTCCTTCAAAAAAGCCATGGGATCTATTTCAATGCTGTCTGGTGTTCTGAATTGTCATGGGTTGAAGCTTGACTGCTGGTGATAATTTATCGTTCATTTCAGCTCCCTACGAGATATGTCGTGAAGACTATCTGATGGCGATGGTGTGGAGGAGAACAGCAGCGGGGGACTTTGCATTCAATAGATGCCCACCAAATGCAACAGGTAAACTGAAAGCACATGACATCCTGTATAGTTACTTGTGATGAAGTCTCACAAAATATGGAGAATTCTTCCATGTCGGTTTGTTCATCCTCTTTTAGAATTCCTTCATAATTTTAACGTCAGTCAGCTCTTTTGAGAATTTTGTTGATCAAATGATTTATCCGAAATCAATCAGAGCTGGGTTCAATCCGGACTACGAGTGCTGTCTGTACAGTTTGTACATTGTCTCTTTTTTCTCTCTTTTTTGTATGGCTTTGTAAATATTTGATTAGTATATAAATGTAAATAATTTGGTGTACATATAGCTGCTGGTGTACATATGGTGTACATATAGCTGCTAAATTTGTATAAGATAATTATAAGCAGTTGACTAAGGGGTGGGAATTAATAAGCTTTGGCTCCTTCCTGCTCCTTTCATATGATTTCATTTATTTATAGATATTGTTTATGACACTTTATAAATATTCTTGTTTTGTTTTTTGTATGCTGTTTCACACTTGCTTTTTATTCTTTTATTCTGTTCGAAATAAAGAATTAAATAATAATAAAATAATAATAATTGTCCCCGTGACCATGTGCTGGTCCGAGATCCAAGATCTTCGGTTTCCTCCCACACTCCAAAGACGTGCAGATATGTAGGTAAATTGGCTGGGTAATCTCCTTAATGTGTGTAGGATAGTGTTAATGTGCAGGGATCGCTGGTCGGTGCGGACTCGATTGGCCGAAGGGCCTGTTTCCGGGCTGTATCTCAAAACTAAACTAAACAAGTTATAGTTGCTTTAACTCGGTGCCTTAAGCAGTCCATTGACATCCATTGCCTTCTATGCAATACTGTGTCACTGCTGCCATCTATTTCTTCTCCGACCTACAGGCACTACTAGTCGACGCTGCTCTCTTGATCGTACTGGAATTGCGTACTGGGAGTCACCCAGCTTTGGAAGATGCATCTCCAACGAGTACCGACACTTACAGCATACAGTAGGTGCAAAGTCAGCAGCAGTATTTCTCGTTCACTGAAGGTGACTGGAAATGAAGCAATCCTACTGTGCATTTAACTGATGATAAATGTGCCTGGAAAATCCTCACAAAATGTGGTAGTTTATTAATCAATGAACAACTAGAGAACAGGTTTGATCTGGAATCTAGCTTGGCAGGTTTTAAAATAAAATAATTAATAAAGACAGTATCAGTTACTTGTTCTTAAATAATTGAACAAATATACTATAAATAACTGAGATACTAAATTCACTTAGAATAGCAAAATAGCAATATGACTGGAAAGTAGAAACTGCCGGACATACTGAGCATGTCGAGTAGCATCTGTGGTGAGAGAAGAAAGTTAGTAACTGGAAAAAAACGGACTCAATAGAAAATCAGAAAATATTGCCACTGCATGAATACTTCCTTGTATATAATATCATTCACTTTACCTGGTATATGAAAATATTAAAAAGCTCTGAATGGCTGAGCGAGTTTATTCTTCAACTTTCTCGGCCATGTGGAGCCCAGGTCCAATCTCTGCTCACAAGTATCAGCCAAACGCAGCATGGGTCAAAGCAGTCACATTGGCTGGTTAGGTTGCATCAACGTAGGCTGTAGTGACAATAGAACATAGACTGTAAAACACCACAGGAACAGAACATTTGGTCTCAATCCTAATTTGGACTCAATCTCCTTTACCTGCCGAGTTCGTCCAGCAGTTTGTTTTCTCCAATTTCCAGCAGGTGCAGTCTCTTGTATCTCCCTACACCAGAGACATAGGCACAATCTGGGCTGACATACTAATGCAGCGTTGAGTTAGTGCTGCATTGGCAGTGGTGCTGCCAATTAGTTGGGATGTCAAAAAGAGGCCTTGCTGTCTCTCACAGTGATGCCTTTTCTGAAAAAAAGGGTTGGAAAGTTATCTCTGGTTCCCTCACCAATGCTTATCCTTCACTCAAGAAAACTAGAACAGATTGTCTGGTCAGTATTACATTGCTCTTTCTGGGACAAATCAGCTGTCATGTTTCCTGCGTAATAAGAATGATCATATTTCAGAAGTACGCCACTGCCTATAAAAAACTTCTGGACATTGTTAAAGTTAAATTGAAGGTAGAAACCAAAGAAATAGGAGCAGAAGTGGATCAGTCAGCCCCTAATGATGATCTGTCATTCATAAAATCATGTTCTGCTCTTTTACCTGTGAACTACTTTCTGACAGTAATCCCAGGTTCCCTTAATAGCCAAAAACCTCTGAGTGGAATATTCCCAGCAAATTAACTTCCCTAGCTCTTTTTTTGGAGGGAATTGCAATGACCAACCACCTTCTTGGAGAAGAAACTTATTCATAGACATAAAGCTATAGAACATGTAAACAAGCTCTTTGGCCTAACTCACCCATGCTGGCCAAGTTGCCTAACTGAGTTGCACCTGCCCCATATCCCTCTAAAGTTTCCAGATTAATTTACCTGTTATTATTTAATGTTATTAATTGTGCCCACCATTTCCTCTGGCAGCCCGTTCCATGTACGTTCCATTCTCCGTGTGGAAAACATTGCCCCTCAGGTCCCTTTCTTCATCTCTTCTACTCATTCTCCGTCTTCTCAAATAAACCTATTTTCATCTCTGTCGTGAGGGGCCAAACATTTGTCTTGGAACTGAACCCATTTAACGAGCCAAGTGCTCTGTAACTGCAGGCCTTCCTTCTGTAAACCAGAAGATATAGCCTGCTTCAGAAAAGAGTACGATGCCTCTCTGGGGTGGTGATAGACACAAAGTTCTGGAGTAACTCAGCGGATCAGGCAGCATCTCTGGAGAAAAAGGATGGGTGACGTTTCAGGTCAGGACCCTTCTTCAGACAATCCAGTGTGAAGAAGTGTCCCGACCTGAAACGTCACTCATCCTTTTTCTCCAGAGATGCCACCTGACCCGCTGAGTTACTCCTGCACTTTGTGACTATCTTTGGTATATACCAGCATCTGCAGTTCCTTTCTGCACACTGGCATGATTTAGGCTGCGACTGACCTGCATTCCCCCACCTAGCAACCAACAAAACACATCCTAAAGGAGGAGAGAAAAGTGAGACTGAGTAATTAAGGCAGATAATTCTGGACCTTAGGGCCAGGAAGCTGAAGACATCATCAATATTGAAATGATTAAATCAGGCTAGTACAAGGGGCCAAAATTGGTGGAGCACACTACAATTTAATTAAGTATAGCAATGTAGAACCATAGAAATAAAAGTAGGTCATTCCAGCCTTCAAGCTTGTTCTGTACAATTCAATTAGATTTTAGCCGATGTGTATCTTTGAATATTAATGCACGAGGGCCTAATTGGTGCTTTGTAGACTTCCAGTCCTTGTCAACTGTGAACCACCAGATGTACCGTGATCACAGATGAGGATTTCAGAAACACTGAAGTATTGCCACTGCATGAATACTTCCTTGTATATAATATCATTCACTTTACCTGGCAAATGAAAACATTAAAAAGCTCTCCGAATGGATAGGCGAGTTTATTCCTCAACTTTCCAAACCATCTGGAGCCCAGGTCCAATCTCAGCTCACAAGTATCAAACATAGAAACATAGAAACATAGAAAATAGGTGCAGGAGTAGGCCATTCGGCCCTTCGAGCCTGCACCGCCATTCAATATGATCACGGCTGATCATCCAACTCAGTATCCTGTACCTGCCTTCTCTCCATACCCCCTGATCCCTTTAGCCACAAGGGCCACATCTAACTCCCTCTTAAAATATAGCCAATGAACTGGCCTCAACTACCTTCTGTGGCAGAGAATTTCAGAGATTCACCACGCTGTGTGAAAAACAAACAGAGCATGGGTCGAAGGAGTCATATTGGCTGGTTAGGTTGCATAAATGTGGATTGCAGTGACAATAGAACATAGACTAGTACAACACAGGAACTAGTCCCACATGTCTGTGCCGAACATGATGCCAAAACCAACTCTTATCTACAGTACCTACACATAGCTTCTCTGCATATGCATGTGCCTTTCTAAAGGCCTCTTAAATGGTATTGTATCTGCCTCCACTACTACCCCCAGCTGCTCGCACGAGACACTCTGTATAAATACATTTGCTCTGCAAGATCGCCTCTAAACTTTTCCCCTCTCATCTTAAAGCTATGGCCTATAGTCTTGGACATTTCCACCCTAGATGAATGGTTCTGGTGCCTTTCATCATTTTATATATTTCTATCAGGTCTCTCCTCAACCTCCAGTGTTCCAAAGAAAACAATGCAGGTCTGTCCAACCCCTCCTTGAGTCTATTATCCCCTAATCCAGGCATCATCCTGGTAAACGTCCTCTGCACCCTTTCCAAAGCCTCCACATCCTTCCTGCATTGTGATGACCAGAACTGCACACAATACTCCAAATGCAACCAAACCAACATTTTATAAAGCAGGTACACAAAATTGCTGGGGAAACTCAGCGGGTGCAGCAGCATCTATGGAGCGAAGGCAGCATCATGACTCCCTGACTCTTGTACTCAATATCCCGACCAATGAAGGTAAGCATACCATATGCCTTCTTTACCACTCTATCCACTTTTGGTGCCACTTTCAGCAAGTTATGGCCTAAGACCCCAAAATCCGTGCACCGTTCAGGAGACTCGAAGGGGCAATCTGATAGAGTTAGTAAATAGGGAGAATAGTTTTTTTCTGGTGGCAGTCACAGAGAAGGGGCTTAACTTGAGAGCTGAGCCATTTCAGAGTGTAATCAGCACGCACCTCCTAACACAAAAGAGAGCTTCTTACAAGCATATGGTGCAACATAACCGGAGAAATGAACTATTTCAGTATCGGGTGAAGGGTGGTCAAGAATAATAAATAGCTATTTCTCCTTCAATCTCCTGTTTTCTATCTCTTCTTTTTCTCTCTCTATTTTCTCTCTTTCCTCCTTTCCTTCTTCTCACTTTTCAATATCACACACTTCTCTATTTCTCTCGTATCCTCTTTCTTTACTTTCTTTCACTGCTAAAAAAAAAATAAGAGGTTGTACATAAAATGTAATATGTCAATATACATTAGGTATCTACAAGGTACCACATTATTGTACTTACTTCTAATAAAATTAAAATTAAAAAAACACAAAAGAGAGCGCAGATCCAGGTTTATTTCCACCTAGAACGTCTGATGATGCTGATGATGCTTAGAGAACCAGGCCAGTTTGGAGTAGAGAGGATTTGATGGTGTATTATGAGTAGGAGATAAAGGAGGAGTATAAGATTATGGTACTGATCAACCATGAACTTACTGGCTATCAGCACACTCTCTGGGGTTAGAATTGTCACCCTTTGATCCAAAACATTCCTGCTCAAAGGTGGCTGCTCTAATGCCACAGTTAGCCTTGGTACCCTTGTGTTGAAATGGATATAACTGGGCAAGCCTTTGGTTCTCCATTGTCTGCTGTCGCTCCATGCTCGTGTGGGTATGAGGTGAATGTACAGTAGATTCAAGTCCAACAGTGATGGCCATAGGTAGGGTGTTAAATAACAAAACAACTCAAAGGAAAGCAATGGTCAGTTAAAAGTGCTGGCGTGCAACAAGCCCTTGGGGAGCTGCATTCCAACAAACACTCCATAACTTTGAGGGAGGAAGGGAGGGGCTAGAATGGCTCCAGACTATTTTTTATCTAAACTCATGTATGTCTCTGCTTCCTTTAGGTTAAGGAACATCTTGCAAAGGGACAGAGGACACTAGCAGGTGAAGGAATGTCTCAAGTAACCAAAACGCTCCTGGATTTAACCCAAAGAAGGAACTTCTATGGTGGGGATCTTTTGGCCTGTGTTGAAATTCTTCGGAATGTCACCGACACGTTTAAAAGAGCAAGTTACATACCTTCATCCGACGATGTTCAGGTAAATACCTCTGTCTGCATGCCAGAGAAATGCTGTCAGAAACTCTGCTGTTGCAAATTTAGGGGGTGATTCGTGCCTTCACCAGCTGTGGAGCAGAGTCTGCTTGGGCCGGCAGAGGGGGCAGCTGATAGACCTGCCCGCAGCATTGTTGTTCCAATACTGACTTCCGGTGCAGTCATAGACATAGACATTGATAGAAAATAGGTGCAGGAGTAAAGGGCCTGTCCCACGAGCATGCGATTGCAAGCGGCAAGCGCGACCTAACGTGGTCGCTTGAGCCGTACAGCCTCGCGGGGCCGGTCCCACTTCGATCGCCGGAGCCGTATGGAGTTGTGCGGAGCTGGTCCCGACATCGCGCTGGGCTCCGAAAAACTGACAGTGTCCAAAAATTTCGCGCGGCAACGGCCAGCCGCATTGAGGCCGTACGCACCGCCTCGACGGGCGTACGCACCGTCTCGACGCCGTACGCAGTGTCTTGACGGCGTACGCCTTCGCTCGAACTTCACGTCAACTCGTACGGGATCACTCGACCTCAGCGCGGCCCCCGCTTCCGGTTTGGTCGCGCTCGCCACATGCAGTCGCATGCTGGTGGGACAGGCCCTGTACGGGGATCACTCGACCTCCGCGCGGCCCCCGCTTCCGGTTTGGTCGCGCTTGCCGCATGCAGTCGCATGCTCGTGTGACAGGCCCTTTAGCCATTTGGCCCTTCGAGCCAGCACAGTCATTCAATACGATCATGGCTGATCATCCAAAATCAATCCGTGTAAAGTTAGAATCGTGTAGAATCGGCCTCCACCACCAGCCGTGGCAACATGTTTCTCACACTCACCGCTCTCTGTGTAAATCATCATGCCCCGCACATCTACTTTAAACTTTGACCCTCTCACCTTAAAACTATTCCCTCCAATATTTGATATTTCCATCCTGGGAAAAAGGTTCTGACTGTCTGCCCTCGTAATTTTATCTATGTCTCCCCTTAATCTTCGAGATTCCAAGGAAAACCTGTTGGAAGATCAAAACATGTTGGATGATCAACCGCAGGTGTGCGGAGCTAGGTGGGGCAGTCAATAATAATAATAATAATAATAATAATAAATTTTATTTAATGGGCGCCTTTCAGACATCTCAGGGACACCTTACATAGTAATCGGAAAAAAAACATATAATCGGAATAGAACAGGTAAAAAAGACATCACAGAGACACAAATTAAAAACAGAATTCAATCCAAAAACAGAAAATCAAAAACACAGTGTGAAGAACTTACTGGGACTGGGAAACAACAGTAGGTGGAATGGCCTGGTCCCATATGTTTTTGAGATTCAGTAATTATATGAAACCAATAGGGACCTCTCCTTCTAGGTTTGGTAATTCAACTAGGATACCAGAAATAACACCTATCCATGTTCTACAGAGATTCTGCCTGACCCCTTGAGTTACTCCAGCATTTAGTGCCTTTTTTGGTAAACCAGCTTCTGCAGTTCCTTGTTTCTGCCTGTTACAAGGAAAAGGGAAAGTGTCCCCCCACGAATGGTGTACTGAGTAAAAGTCACCAGTAAGTGGGAATGATAAGGAGAGAAAATAATATCACAAGTGAAGATGAATCAGCAAAACTGGCCAAACAGTATCTGAAAAGGGAAAAAGATACAGCATCCCTCTTCTCATCAGAACTGCCCCCTCCATCGACTCCTTTAAGTCTAGACTTAAAACCTATTTCTACACACAAGCGTTTCTTGAGGTCCTCTGAGGGAGCGCTTTATGTATGTATTTATGTATGTATTGTTGTATTTATGTATGTACCATTGTATGTAGCACGTTAGTACCTGCACTGATGTAAAGCACTTTGGTCAACGAGAGTTGTTTTTAAATGTGCTATAGAAATAAAATTGACTTGACTTGACTTGACAAAATGCTGGAGTAACTCAGCGGGACAGGCAGCATCTCTGCAGAGAAGGGATGGGTGGCATTTTGGGGTTGAGACCCTTCTTCAGACTGATGGGAGAAGGAATGGGCGATGTTTCGGGTCGAGACCCTTCAGACTAATGGAAAAGGGAAAAGCTGACAACTTGTGCTATAAACTTGATCTGGCTTTCCTCCCAACATTTTTCCCATGGGATTGCACTTATCAAAATATAGTTCCCAGTGAATTTATTGGAGCGGATTTTCAATCTGCTAGTAATACGTTAAAGGCTCCTCAGATACTGGGAAGGTAACGCTCCACCACCTTGACCCTGTTGCTGGAGCTGTAGCCATCACAACCTGATGATATCTTAGAAACGTCTTAATCGTCAATCTAATTTCCAAATTAATTCTACATCTATATATAATTATGCAAAACACCTAGCAATCCTTGCAATGCCAATTCTTTCAGCTGCTCATTGATCATGATAAGTTGTTCCAGAGTAAATCATTTGCCGTAAAGGGTTAAGTTTGATTCTTAGAATCTAAATATACACAATGGCCATAGAGGGTGGGAAGTTCAAGTCCCTATACAGTGCAAGGAACCATAGTCAGGACCAAACTTTTCTTCAGCAGGTTTGCACTAATAATAAAGGGCCTGTCCCACTGTGGGGACCTTATTTGCGAGTTTCGAAGAGTTTGCCCTCGACTCATACTCGCAGCGTGGTTCTAGGAGGTCTATATAACTCTCCTTCATGCTCTGGAGTAGTCCCCAGATACTCGAGGCCTCAGTTTGGTCGAGGCTTTTTTTTAGCATGCTGAAAATTGTCCGCGAGTAAAAATAGGTCGGCATGGAAATAAATCGATATTCTTTTTACTCGTAGGTTTAGTCGAAGTAGGTCATAGTAGGTCGGCATGGTATTCGTAGGTAATCGAAGGCAATCGAAGGTAATCTGAGGAAAGACATTCTTGCCATAGAGGGAGTACAGAGAAGGTTCACCAGACTGATTCCTGTGATGGCAGGACTTTCATATGAAGAAAGACTGGATAGACTCGGCTTGTACTCGCTAGAATTTAGAAGATTGAGGCGGGATCTTATAGAAACTTACAAAATTCTTATGGGGTTGGACAGGCTAGATGCAGGAAGATTGTTCCCGATGTTGGGGAAGTCCAGAACAAGGGATCACAGTTTAAGGATAAGGGGGAAGTCTTTTAGGACCGAGATGAGAAAATCATTTTTTACACAGAGAGTGGTGAATCTGTGGAATTATCTGCCACAGAAGGTAGTTGAGGCCAGTTCATTGGCTATATTTAAGAGGGAGTTAGATGTGGCCCTTGTGGCTAAAGGGATCAGGGGGTATGGAGAGAAGGCAGGTACAGGATACTGAGTTGGATGATCAGCCATGATCATATTGAATGGCGATGCAGGCTCGAAGGGCCGAATGGCCTACTCCTGCACCTATTTTCTATGTTCTGTTTCTATGTAATCGAAGGTAGTCGAAGTTAATCGAAGGTAGTCGAAGATAGTCGTAGATACTGTTAGTAAAGTCGAAGGTAGTCGAAGGAGGTCGTCTTCACTCTCCACTACTTGGTGTCCAATTTTCCCGAAGCTAGTCGAGGCTAGTCAAAGCTAGTCTTCAACATAGTCGAAGGAGGTCGAAGGAGATCGAAGGAGGACTTCTTCATTGTCAAAGGAGGTCTTCTACATATTCTTAAGAGGTTCTCTACATAGTCGAAGGAGGTCGTAGGAGGTAGTTCTACTTCGGTGATACAACACGACCAGACACTTTTTTAAACTCTCTAAAACTCTTCTAAACTCGCAAATTAGGTCCCCGCAGTGGGACAGGCCCTTAACTACTGGAAATTGAGCATCCTTGAGAAGGTTTCTTAAGCCAATTCTTGCATCATTCACAGAGTGTGGAAATGAATGGTGCTATTGGGACACACTTGGTCCCTCCAGGTTATCAAGAGCAGAGATTTGGCTTCATTTTGACTCTTGTGAATGTATTGACACATGAGTAGGTTGAGGCGCACCATCACTTTTATCTGATCTCCCCTCAACCTCCGATGCTCCAGAGAAAACTAATCCAAGTGTGTCCAACCGTGCCTCATACCTAAGATAGATACAACATGAAGGAGTAACTCAGCAGGTCAGGCTGGAGCATGTCTGGAGAAAATGGAATCGTGATATTTTCGGTCAGGTCCCTTCTTCAGACTGAATGCACAGGGGAACGGGACATAAACAGTGGATGAGAAAAAGAACTGGAAGGGACAAATCATGGCCGGCAACAGATGACCCCAGGTGAGGTGTTTCCTGATAAACAGTTTATTGGATGAAGGATCTTCTAATCCAGGCAACATTTGGTGAATGTACCACAAGTGTATCCTATTCTCAAGCTTTGGAGTGGTATGAGGGTGGAGATGAGCTATCAATGCCCACATAAAGTGGTAGAAAAACATACACTTGTTTTCAATCTCTTTCACAAGGATTCCCAGCATTTCTAGACTCTAAATCTTTGGAGCATTTGGCTAATTTCCTGTCAGGGGAAAAAATGAAATGCTTCTGCAAATTTCAATAATATTACTTCGTGTTGTACAAAGTAATGTGTGGTGCAGTTTATATATTTGGATTACTATATGATTTGCTATTACAGCAATGGCTCTGAAATGTCAGGCCCATAAACTAAAATCTGATGCGATGAGATGTTAGAAGATGAATGCTTCAGCTTTTAATAAAGAATATGTGTAATATCCAAAGTAATCGCAATTTTAGACTTGAACTTGCATATTCATTTTCCCAAGTTCAAAAATATTTCACGGATCTCAGTGAATCGTATCATTTCTCCACAGAATTTCTTTCAAATCATCAGCAATCTTCTTGAAGAGGAAAACAGGGAGAAGTGGGAAGATGCGCAACAGGTATAACTAAAATGTATTTGATGTCTTTAACTTTTAAACTTGCTACAAACACTGTACTAACAGGGTAAAAAAAGACATGATAGACTTGGAACACAATTTTGAAGATTGGTAACTGAGAGTCTAAAGAGGTATGTTTCGGCCAAAGCTTATTGCTGAAGATGGGGCGGACTCAGGCAGGTTTAGGATTAGGTTTATTATGGTCATGTGTACCAGGTACAGTGGAAAGCTTGGTTTTGCATGCTATCCAATTTAGTCAGATAATACTGTGCATAAATACAGTCGAGCCAAACTCCTCCAATAAGTAGAGCAAATGGAAAGATTCAGGGAGCAGAATGTGGTTCTCAATATTATAACACACAGTTCCGAGACAAAGTCCAAAATCTACAATGAGGTAGAGGAGAATTGGTCAGTACCCTGGCTTATGAAAAGACCGTCCATGAGGCCTGAAAACAGAGGGGAAGGTGCTGTCCAGAATATGGTGTTGTGCATGGTGTGCACTTTGAAGCTTCTGTATCTTCTGTCCAGTAGAAAGGGGGATGAAGGAATGACCAGGGTGGGAAATATATTTGTGTTCAAAAGGGAACTGCAGATGCTGGAATATCGAAGGTACACAAAATTGCTGGAGGAACTCAGCGGGTGCAGCAGCATCTATGGAGCGAAGGAAATAGGCGACGTTTCGGGCCGAAACCCTTCTTCAGACTGATAGGGGGTGGGGAAAGAAAGAAGGACAAAGGGAGGAGGAGGAGGGGCCCGAGGGCGGGCGGATGGGAGGAGACAGCTAGAGGGTGAAGGAAGGGGAGGGGGGGAGGGGACAGCACGGGCTAGCCAAATTGGGAGAATTCAATGTTGATGCCAAGGGGACGCAAGGACCCCAGACGGAATATGAGGTGCTGTTCCTCCAATTTCCGCTGTTGCTCACTCTGGCAATGGAGGAGACCCAGGACAGAGAGGTCGGATTGGGAATGGGAGGGGGAGTTGAAGTGCTGAGCCACCGGGAGGTCAGGTAGGTTATTGCGGACTGAGCGGAGGTGTTCGGCGAAACGGTCGCCCAACCTACGCTTGGTCTCACCGATGTAAATCAGCTGACATCTAGAGCAGCGGATGCAGTAGATGAGGTTGGAGGAGATACAGGTGAACCTTTGTCGCACCTGGAATGACTGCTTGGGACCTTGAATGGAGTCGAGGGGGGAGGTGAAGGGACAGGTGTTGCATTTCTTGCGGTTGCAGCGGAAAGTGCCCGGGGAGGGGGTGGTGCGGGAGGGAAGTGAAGAATTGACGAGGGAGTTGCGGAGGGAGCGGTCTTTGCGGAAGGCAGACATGTCTTCCCCCCATGTCTGCCTTCCGCAAAGACCGCTCCCTCCGCAACTCCCTCGTCAATTCTTCACTTCCCTCCCGCACCACCCCCTCCCCGGGCACTTTCCGCTGCAACCGCAAGAAATGCAACACCTGTCCCTTCACCTCCCCCCTCGACTCCATTCAAGGTCCCAAGCAGTCGTTCCAGGTGCGACAAAGGTTCACCTGTATCTCCTCCAACCTCATCTACTGCATCTGCTGCTCTAGATGTCAGCTGATTTACATCGGTGAGACCAAGCGTAGGTTGGGCGACCGTTTCGCCGAACACCTCCGCTCAGTCCGCAATAACCTACCTGACCTCCCGGTGGCTCAGCACTTCAACTCCCCCTCCCATTCCCAATCCGACCTCTCTGTCCTGGGTCTCCTCCATTGCCAGAGTGAGCAACAGCGGAAATTGGAGGAACAGCACCTCATATTCCGTCTGGGGTCCTTGCGTCCCCTTGGCATCAACATTGAATTCTCCCAATTTGGCTAGCCCGTGCTGTCCCCTCCCCCCCTCCCCTTCCTTCACCCTCTAGCTGTCTCCTCCCATCCGCCCGCCCTCGGGCCCCTCCTCCTCCTCCCTTTGTCCTTCTTTCTTTCCCCACCCCCTATCAGTCTGAAGAAGGGTTTCGGCCCGAAATGTCGCCTATTTCCTTCGCTCCATAGATGCTGCTGCACCCGCTGAGTTCCTCCAGCAATTTTGTGTACCTGGGAAATATATTTGTTCATGTTAGCTGCTTTTCCAAGACAGCATGAACTATGGATGGAGTCCAGTCTATGTGGATGGACTGGGCTACATCCACAGCTCTTTGCAATTTCTTGTGGTCTTGGGCGGAGCTGTTCCAAAACTAAGCTTAATTCGACACAACAGTTTGCTTTCTATGGTGCAGTTGTGGAAGTTTATCTAAAGGTCTCATTTGGCAGACTGGAAACAAAGAGTAGGAATAAACGGGTCCCTGTCAGAATGGCAGGCAGTAGTGAGTGGCAAGGCACAGTGGTGCAGACACAACTATTTACAATATATATTAATGATTTAGATGATGGGATTTAAAGTAACACTAGCAAATTTGCAGATACCACAAAGCTGGGTTGCTTTGTGAACTGCGAAGAGGATGCTAGGAGGTTGCAGGGTGACTTGGACAGGTTGAGTGAGTGGGCAGATGTATGGCAGATGCAGTATAATGTAGATAAATGTGACGTTATCCACTTTGACAGCAAGAACAAGGAGGCAGATTATTATCTCAATGGTGTCAGATTAGGAAAAAAGGGAAGTGCAGTGAGACCAGGGTGTCCTTGTACACCAGTCACTGAAAGTAAACATGCAGGTACAGCAGACATTGAAGAAAGCTAATGGAATGTTGGCCTTCATAGCGAGAGGATTTCAGTATAGGAGAAAATAGATCCTTTTGCAGTTGTACAGGGCCCTGGTGAGACCACATCTGAAGTATTGTTTGCAGTTTTGGTCTCCTGATTTCAGGAATGATATCCTTGCTATTGAGGCAGTGCAGCATAGGTTAATTCCCGGGATGGCGGGACTGTCATATGAGGAAAGATTTAAAAGACCAGGCTTGTATTCACTGGAATTTGGAAGGATGAGAGGCAATTTTATAGAAACATATAAAATTATAAAAGGACTGGACAAGCTAGATGCAGGAAAAATGTTCCCAATGTTGGGGGAGTCCAGAACCAGGGCCACAGTCTAAGAATAAAGGGGAGGCCATTTAAAACTGAGATGAGGAAAAACATTTTCACTCAGAGAGTTATGAATTTGTGGAATCCTTTGCCACAGGAGCCAATTAACTGGATGAATTTAAAAGAGAGTTAGATAGAGCTCGTGGCTAACGGAATCAAGGGATATAGGGAGAAGGCAGACATGGGTTACTGATTGTGGATGATCAGCCATGATCACAATGAACAGCGGTGCTGGCTTGAAGGGCCAAATGGCCTCCTCCTGCACCTATTTTATATGATTCTATGAATCGGAGCAATACCATTCAGTTGAGTGAATTCATTCTTGGGTGCATAAAATAACTTACTGATGTGTACATTGTCAATAATTTGTTTATAGTGCACTTGGATAAATCGAACTAAAACAAACAGGTTTACTGATGGCAACTTTACATTAACCTGTGAAGTTATCACACAGAGGAAATAGTGCTCAAATGATGCTTTGACTGTTCCAGTTTAAGAAGCCGACTGTTTGTTGTGTGGACATCAATGGGTTGCTTCTTGACACCCCACATCCCATGTATTTAGCTGGTACTATTGACAGTTAACATTCGGAGCAACATAACTGGCATGGAATCAGATGAGCCCAGAATAAGGACTAGATTAACGGGAATTTGCAAAAAAGGAGAGGGGTGGAGAAAGGGGAAAATGCTCCGTTAACAAAATAACAATCATGGAACCTTCACCCAACTAGCCATCATGATGTTGGAGATCTGGTGGAACTCTGGCTAAGGGGAACATTCCATCTACTCCCAATAGAGCCCCCCCCCCCCCAGTAAATGGCACTGATTCCTCTAGTGTTTAATTATTTATAACCTATTATCCATTTAACATACATATTTAGTGGATAAATCAACTTTAAAAAATGTCATCAAAACACCAAAGGCAAAAATTTAATTGGCATTTTCCAAAAGTAATAACATTTAAATAAACAAGAATTGACATCTATAAGAGAAGTAAATAGGATAATTAAACTTAATGATAAAAGATAAATGAAAGGAAGAAATCTAGGTAATCAAAGTTTATCATGAAAATTAGTTCAGTTAGCTCTGGAAATAAATAAATATATGTTGTCATATTGAATGGAGTAATACTAACTAGATTAGATTAGATTAGATTAGATTAGATTCCTTTATTTGTCATTCAGACCTTTCGGTCTGAACGAAATTTTGTTGCCTGCAGCCATACATATAATAATAAACAACAAAACACACAATAAACACAAATCAACATCCACCACAGTGAGTTCACCAGGCACCTCCTCACTGTGATGGAGGCAAAAGTCTTAAAGTCACTGTCTCTTCCCCTACTTATTCTCCCTCTGCGCTGAGGCGATCCAGGCCTCCAATATTGTTACCTCACCGGGCGATGGTAAGTCAATCCTGCGGCTCAACCGAGCTCCGCAAACGGGCCGGTTCAAGCTCCGCGGCCCGGGTGGTCGAAGCTGCCGAAGATGCCGCCCTCCAGTCTAGCGGACGCAGCTGTTGCCGCGGGAGCTCCGTAAAAACAGGTCACCAGCCTGTGACCTGCGAGCTCCCGACGATTTCATCCACTGGCCCGCGGTCGAGCCCCGGATTCGGGTCGCCGCGGCCGGAACGCCGGTACGCCGCCTCAGCCCCGAGTCGGGCCGCCTCAGCCACCGAAACGCCGCCTCAGCCCCGAGTCGGGCCGCCTCAGCCACCGGAACACTGGAACGCCGCCACAGCTCCGAATTCGGCCAGCCTCCCATTGGTAAGTCCTGGCTGGCTCTGCTTCCGGAGCCTCGAGGTCGGTCGCAGTTGGAGGCCGACAGCTCCGCCATTAAGCCTCAGCGCAGAGGGAGGCAGAGAAGGGGGATACGACAAAAAGAGTCGCATTTCCCCGAAGGAAGAGACATAAAAACATGTTTCACCCCCCACACATAACACAACCTAATAAACTAAAATGTAACTAAAACAAGACAAAAAAAAACAACAACAAAAGTAAAAACAGACGGACTGCAGGCGAGCCGCAGCTGTTCGACTGCGCCACCACTTCCCCCCTAACACTCCAAACACTGTCTAAGGACTGCAAAACTGTTGGGAGGAGGAAAGTGAAATTGCCTGGATAACCATATCAGTTCCAGAATCATGGCCTTAAAGAGACACTCCAACATAAGCAAGATTTAAACAGTCATGTTCAAAACACCGCACCAATATGGTTAAATGAAATGGGTCAACAAGGTAATGAGTATTTAGCTGAAGGTAGACATGAAAAGCTGGAGTAACTCAGCAGGACAGGCAGCATCTCTGGAGAGTAGGAATGGGTGACGTTTCGGGTCGAGACCCTTCTTCAGACTGATGTCAGGGGAGTGGGCATTTATTTAGCTGATATTGTTGACTCTTAACGTTTGGAGGAACATCACTGGAATGGATGTGTAGGAAGGAACTGTAGATGCTGGTTTACATCGAAGATAGATGCAAAATGCTGGAGTAACTCAGTGGGACAAGCAGCATCTCAGGAGAGAAGGCATGGGTGCCATTTCGGGTCTCAACGTTTCTATCCAGAGATGCTGCCTGTCCCGCTGAGTTACTCCAACATTTTGTGTCTATCACTGGAATGGGATCAGATGAGCTCAGAATAAGGGCTAGATTAACAGGAATTCAGTGCATAGGAATTGGTAAAACGGAGAAGGGTGGGGCGAGGGAATCGTGCTCAGTTAACTAAATGAGAATCATCATTATAACAAAACACAGAGAGGGAGGTTCTACAGAGGTTGGTCATGACAAACCTGCAGGGCAAGATGCACTTAATGAGGTTAGGAGGAAGGCTGTGAGGAATACAGTCAGGATGTGAGCTAAGGCAGCAGAGGAGAAGGGCGGGGGAGGCTAGTACAGACTTCCAAAAAGAATGAGGTTGAATAATATGTAGGCCTTTATTTCAAATAAGATAAAACATAAGGGAGTGACACCTGTGCTTTGGTTGTCTGAAGCTCTGGTTTTACCTCATTGGAGATTAGTTCTCAATGCCCTTTCTCGGGAATGGTGCATTAGCCTCACAGTTACACCATCTCAGGTTCATCTGAGTGATGCTAGATCATCAGGGTAACTTGATGAGGCCAGGCTGCATAAATTAGATTTTATTTTCTGAAATGTAGACGGTTGAACAGTGATTGAATTGAGGTATCTGAAATAATAAAAGGTTTTGATAGATTATCTTCCGCAGAACAATTGCAGACATGGTTGTTATCTTACAGTTAGAACAAGGCTGAGATTAGAAACAACAAGGATGCCCAAAGAGCAGTGAGAATGTCAGTTTCTTCCCTTCATTTAGAAATATGGAACAAAGATATGTAAATGAATTTAAGGTCCAATGTAACCAAACAATAGTCATCATTGGTCATTATCTAACCAAATAATAACATAATCTCCGGACCTGTTAGACCAGTGGTTCTTAACCTGGGGGTCATGACCCCCTATGAAGGTCGTTTGTGGCTTTGCCGGGGGTCATGAGGGGGACACAAATAACATATCGATTTGTTGAGCCCATGTTTCATTGCGGCTATCCCTCGAGGTCGAGGATGTTGTTTTTACTCTCAGGTGGCTTATGAGTCCAATCCTGGCTTTGAAAGTTCTTCGATATTCAGGACAGGTAATTCCAGATGGCAGATCAGGCTTCCTCTCTTTCCGTTTTCTTCTAATTCTGCACATCTCTTGGCTTCGAAGGTCGCTGATCCCTCTTGGATGATGGTTCGCCAGAGTTTCCTGTCCTTGGCATTGGTTTCCCAATTGTCGATGTCAATTTCACGTTTCTTCATGCTGGCTTTTAAGGCGTCTTTGAATCTCTTCTTTTGTCCGCCTCTTTTACGTTTGCCTTCTTTAAGCTGGGAGTAGAAGGTTTGCTTTGGTAGACGCTCGTTTTCCATCCGAACATCATGACCGACCCATTTTAGTTGGTTCTTGATGACGAAGGCTTCGATGCTAGATGTTGTCGCTTCATTCAGCACCCTGATGTTGGTTCTTCTGTCTTCCCAACTGATATTTAAGCTGCTTCGAAGACATCGTTGATGGAATTTTTCAGCTGTTTTCAGATGGCGTTGGTATGATGTCCAGGTTTCTGATGCATACCGGAGCGTTGGAATAACCACTGCCTTGTACACTAACATTTTGGTGTCTGTTCGGATGTCACGATTTGGAAAGACTCTCGTTCGAAGACGTCCAAAAGCTGTTCCTGCTCACTTAAGACGATGTTAGATCTCGTCATCAAGGTCGATATTGGAGGAGAGGTGGCTTCCAAGGTGCGGAAAGTGATCCACATTTTCCAGGGTTGTTTCACCAAGTTGAATTGACGGTTCTTTCCAATTTGTCTCAGTTGGTGACTATTGGTAGATGACCTAAGTCTTCTTGGAGTTGATGGTGAGTCCAAGTTTCGTGTATGCACTGTTGAAGGCAGTCAGGATCTGTTGCAGATGATTTTCTGAGGGAGCTGCAACACAGTTGTCGACTGCATATTGGAACTCGATGAGGGAGCTCAGAGATTTCTTAGCTTTGGACTTGAGACGGGCAAGATAGAAAAGTCTGCCATCTGTTCTGTGAACGATTTCGATTCCTGGGGGTAGGTCGTCCTTGAAGATGTGGATGGTTGTCGCAATGAAGATGGTGAACAGTGTTGGGGTAATCACGCATCCCTCTTTCATTCCTGATCTGACTTGAAACGGCTCACAGTTGCTGTTGCTGGCCATGACTGTGGCAAGCATGTCATCATGGAGAAGTCTCAGGATTCAAATGTACTTTTCAGGACATCCAAAGGTGATAGGACGTTCCATAAGAGTTCCCTTGATACCGAGTCAAAGGCCTTTGTGAGGTCAATGAATGCCATGTACAAAGGTCGACGTTGTTCACAACATTTTTCTTGTAGTTGACGCATTGTAAAGATCATGTCGGCTGTTCCACGTGATGGTCTAAAACCAGCTCGTGTCTCTGGAAGGATCTTCTCGGCTAAAGGTTTGAGTCTGTTGTTCATGATGCGGGCGAGGACTTTGCCTGCTGTTGCTAATAGGCAAATTCCATTATAGTTTCCGCAGTCAAATCGATCGCATTTCCTTTTGTAGATGGTAACGATTGCTGAGTCTCTAAAGTCTCTTGGTACGTCTTCATTTATCAACCAGTATTTGGAATGGATGCTGCCAGGAGACTTTGTGCCTGTTTTTCTGCCGAAATAAGGTGTTTGTAATCACCAGGTTGTGTTCAACACATTTGGTGAGGTGGAGTGTTCCATTGGCATTGACCTTGCCAACTCCTTCTTTGCCGATTGTTCTTGTCCAGAGCCTATGATCTTTCCCGACTCTGGCATTGAAGTCTCCTAAGAGAATGATCTTGTCGTCGTTGGGAACAGAGGAAAGGACGTGGCCAAGTTGGGCGTAGAAGTTCTCCTTTACTTCATCTTCAGTGTCCAGAGTTGGAGCATAGGCGCTGATGATGGTGGTGTATTGGTTCCTGACGAGCTGGATTCGTAGAGTCACAAGATGTTCGTTGATTCCCAGTGTTTGCTCTGTCAGCTTCTGAAGTAGGCTGTTTCGGATGGCAAAACCTACTCCTTGGATCCTTGGTTGTTTAGGATTCAGAAAAAGGTGTATTGACCTTGTTCTTCCTTTAATTGCCCTTCTCCAGCTCTGCGGGTCTCACGCAGATCACCGATGTCAAAGCTGAATTTTTGGAGTTCCCGAGCAACAAAGGCAGTTCTTCTCTCTGGTCGGTCTGAGTTTGGGTTGTCCATCAGAGTTCGTATATTCCAAGTTCCGAGTTTCATAGTTTCGCTTCTTGATGGTTTTCGACCACATGATGGTGATCCCTCTGGATGCGGCTTTCCAAACAGGATGAGGCGAAGCAGACTATTTTTAGGGCACCTTTTCTAGCCCCTTCCCACTTCAGGTTGAGCAGAGTGGATCCTAAACAGGGCTGCTCAGACATGAATACTGCTACTGAACAACGTTCCTGCTTCTGTCCAAAGTTGAGCGATTGAATCAAGTATTCACCACTTCCGTGTCGGTTCTTGACTAGGAGTTTCCAGCCATCATGTGGCCTGCTCCCGTCGCCCTTCCCCAATCGCCGAAAGTCTTGAGAAGTTTTGCGCTGCTCACAGAATGAAGACGCCTGTGCGTGTGTTTGTTTAACGTGTACTTGATGTTGCGCTCCAAGGAGCACACGGTCCTTCACAAATCAATCAACTCATTCCAATGGCGAGGGAACCAAGCCGATTGGAGCTGATAACTTTGAGGTCAAGATAACTTTGTCCGCCTGGTCCGCCGTTGAGGTCTTGTAGGTTGGATCGTTCTTAGTGTGGACCCTCATCCTTGAACTTACCGCCATGGGCGGCCCTACCAGAAGCAGGTGCTTCCGACGGCATCGCTCTCGGAATCATGGGATCACGCAAGCCTTTTCACCACAACAAGGTAAACAATCTGAAGAGGAGCCCGTGTTTAGGAACCTAACAAAGGTACATACCACATACAGTATTTTGTTCACATATGCGCGTACTAGTGCCGAAAAGGTTAAGAACCACTGTGTTAGACATATGTCTGTTCCTATATTCCTATCTAGGTAATAAAAATGAACTGCAGACACTAATTTATACTTAAGATAAACACTAAATGCTGGGGTAACTCAGTGGGTCAGGCAACATCTCTGAAGAAAATGGATTGGTGACATTTTGGATCAGGATCCTTCTTCAGACTCATTGTCACAATCAGTCTGGAGAACGCGCCCAACCCAATACGTCACCTATCCATTTTCTCCAGAGATGCTGACTAACCCACTGAGTTACTTCCTATCTAGGTATCTGGTTATAAATTGAATAAAAAACTAAAAGACCTGAAAAAACACTCAAACACATTACATCTTGCAACAAACTGAAGAACCTTATCTTTAAATTCTTTGAATGGATAAGAACATTACTATCAGTTCAAATTACTTGATGATGTTCAAACAAAACTAGTTAATGATGGGTACGATTGGCAGTACAATGGAAAATAGAATTTAATCCTAGTAAGTGTGAGATGATGGATTTTGAGAGGACAACAAGGGTAGAATATACACAATGAATACAAGGCCCCTGGGAGCATAAAAGAACCAAGATGCTTTGCTGAAACTGTCTGCAGGATCCTGAAAGTGGCAACACAGGTAGTAAAGAGGTGAACACGGCATACAGAATACCTCCCTTCATTAGACAGGGCTTAGAATACAAGTCTCAAGAGGTTATGGTCCAATTTTATAAAACCTCGGTCAGGTCACAACTGGAGTATCGTGTACAGTTTTGGCCATCATATTATAGGAGGACAAGGTTGCACTGGAGAGGCTATGAAGGAGGTCTACCAGGATGTTGCCTGGGATGGAAAGTTTCAGTTATGAGGAGAGTCCAGATAAGCAGATAAGTTTTCCTTGGATTTGAGGAGGCTGAGGGGTGACCATAGAGTTATATAAAATGAGGTTTACAGGGTCGATTATAGGAAACCTTATTCATAAGAGAGTTGTCTAAAACTTGTGGGCATGGGTTTAGGGTAAAAGATAAGACATTTGGTGGGGATCTGAGAAAAAAATAGTTTCACCCTGAGAGTGGTTGGAATCTGGAATGCGCTATCTGAGGCAGTGTCGTGGAGGCAGCTACATTTACAACACTTAAGAAATATGTAAAGAAAGTGTCATCAAGGCAACAGATCAAGTGCTAGTAGAGAGCATTGGTGGAGATGCACACTCAATGGTCAGCATAATGTGGTGGGCATTCGGGCCTGATTCTGTGGTGTATTTCTCAAATCCCAGCAAATGGTCTAATTACAAAAAAGGGTGTCTTGTTATTCAGTAGCATCTATTAAATTATACATCCAGTTATTTACTTTACAACCATGACTTCTCTGCAAACTTCATTGAATAGTTCTGGGGTCTATTTTAAAAATAATATCATCAGTGTTATTGAGGAAAGAATTCTTCAATCATCTTCACTGAAAAATAGTGTTTCATTATTTGTAACCATGAGGATAGAAATATTTCATGAAGGCAACAGAAAAAATAATAAAGTGGAGTTAAGCTTTAATAGTGGGTGGCACGACGGAGCAGCGGTAGAGTTGCTGCCTTTCAGCACCAGAAACACAGGATCGATCTTAAAGCAAACTTAAAGCACACGGCATTGGGGGTTCAGTATTGATGTGGATAGAGAACTGGCTGGCAAACAGGAAGCAAAGAGTAGGAGTAAACGGGTCCTTTTCACAATGGCGGGCAGTGACTAGTGGGGTACCGCAAGGCTCAATGCTGGGACCTCAGCTATTTACAATAATAATAATAATAATAAACTTTATTTATAAAGCGCTTTAAACAACTGCAGTTGCCACAAAGTGCTGTACATGAGAACTCATGGACAAAAAGTTATTACAAACCATTAAAAACCGTAAAACGAAGGACTAAAAACAGTAAAGATTAAAAGACATTAAAAGCACTAAGAACAGGAGCAATGTCTCAGCCAGTGTCGAAAGCCAGAGAATAAAATATATATTAATATATATTATATTAATGATCTGGATGAGGGAATTGAAGGCAATATCTCCAAGTTTGCGGATGACACTAAGCTGGGGGGCAGTGTTAGCTGTGAGGAGGATGCTAGGAGACTGCAAGGTGACTTGGATAGGCTGGGTGAGTGGGCAAATGTTTGGCAGATGCAGTATAATGTGGATAAATGTGAGGTTATCCATTTTGGTGGCAAAAACAGGAAAGCAGACTATTATCTAAATGGTGGCGATTAGGAAAAGGGGAGATGCAGCGAGACCTGGGTGTCATGGTACACCAGTCATTGAAAGTAGGCATGCAGGTGCAGCAGGCAGTGAAGAAAGCGAATGGTATGTTAGCTTTCATAGCAAAAGGATTTGAGTATAGGAGCAGGGAGGTTCTACTGCAGTTGTACAGGGTCTTGGTGAGACCACACCTGGAGTATTGCGTACAGTTTTGGTCTCCAAATCTGAGGAAGGACATTATTGCCATAGAGGGAGTGCAGAGAAGGTTCACCAGACTGATTCCTGGGATGTCAGGACTGTATTATGAAGAAAGACTGGATAGACTTGGTTTATACTCTCTAGAATTTAGGAGATTGAGAGGGGATCATAGAAACTTATAAAATTCTTAAGGGGTTGGACAGGCTAGATGCAGGAAGATTGTTCCCGATGTTGGGGAAGTCCAGGACAAGGGGTCACAGCTTAAGGATAAGGGGGAAATCCTTTAATACCGAGATGAGAAAAACTTTTTTCACACAGAGAGTGGTGAATCTCTGGAACTCTCTGCCACAGAGGGTAGTTGAGGCCAGTTCATTGGCTATATTTAAGAGGGAGTTAGATGTGGCCCTTGTGGCTAAAGGGATCAGAGGGTATGGAGAGAAGGCAGGTACGGGATACTGAGTTGGATGATCAGCCATGATCATATTGAATGGCGGTGCAGGCTCGAAGGGCCGAATGGCCTACTCCTGCACCTAATTTCTATGTTTCTATGATCCCGGCTACAGGTACTTGCCTGTACGGAGTTCGTACTTTCTCCCCATGAACTTGCATGGGTTTTCTCCGAGAGCTCCAGCTTCCTCCCACACTCCAATGCCATGCAGGTTTTTAGGCTAATTGGCTTGGTATAATTGTAAATTGTCCCTAGCGTGTGTAGGATAGTGTTAGTGTACAGGGATCATTGGTCGGCACGGACTTGGTGGACCAAAGGGCCTGTTTCCGCGCTGTATCTCTAAACCAAACGAAACTAAATTAAAGACGATAGACACAAAAAGCTGGAGTAATTCAGCGGGACAAGCAGCATCTCTGGAGAGAAGGAATGGGTGATGTTTCGGGTCGAAACCCTTCTTCAGACTGGTTATGGATAAGGGAAATGAGAGATATAGGCTTGATGTGGAGAGATAAAGAACAATGAATGAAAGAAGATAGACAAAAATGCTGGAGGAACTCAGCGTGTGAGGCAGCATCTATGGAGAGAAGGAATAGACGACGTTTCGGGTCAAGACCCTTCTTCAGACTGATGTCTTGGGGGGAAGAAAGGTAGAGACGGAGACAGTAGGCTTGTGGGAGAGCTGGGAAGGGGAGGGGAAGGAGGGAGAAAGCAAGGACTATCTGAAATTAGAGAAGTCAATGTTCATACCGCTGGGGGGTAAACTATCTAAGCGAAATATGAGGTGCTGCTCCTCCAATTTGCGCTGGGCCTCACTGGCAATGGAGGAGGCCCAGGACAGACAGGAAAAAACGAATGAAAGAAGAGCTGGCAGCAGTTAGCATTTTCAAGTTGATGTATACGCCAACAGGTTGAACTCGACTAGCGTCATTAAGATTGATGGCATTTATCTCAGATCATCTCCTATCCCTCCCCCTCCTGTCTGTGGCATGCTCATCTCAAGGAAATAGTTTACATAGTTTGCAAAAGCATGTCTGTTTCTTTTGGATATTGACAACTCATTAATTGAGAACTGGAGACATCAATTTTAAGAGCTGTATTCTGTTTCCCTTTCTGCACAGGTGTACCCTGGATCGGTGGAGTTAATGCAAGTTATTGAAGATTTCGTCCATGTTGTAGGCATGGGCATGATGGATTTCCACAATTCCTACTTAATGACTGGAAACTTAGGTGGGTGAGATTGCTAATGTTTTCTGACTGGCATTTGTTGGTGATTAACTCTTCTCAAAAAGAAGCTCTTTGTATTATCATAGCAAACAATTATGTGGTTTAGGCAAATTCCGAAGGATTTGACGGTTTGAGATATTATTCGTACTGTGCAGCCTAAACGGCCTGACCCAATTGGCCGTCATTTACACGACAGGCAGGTAGTGACTGACGCGCGACGGTCGCGCGCGTCATCATGCGTCCGCACAGCCGCCTGGAGCGCGTGACGTCATTTGAAGATAGACACAAAATGCTGGAGTAACTCAGCGGGACCGGCAGCATCTCTGGAGAGAAGGAATGGATGATGTTTCGGGCCGAGACTCTTCTTCAGTCTGAAGAAGGGTCTCGACCCGAAACGTCACCCATTGCTTCTCTCCAGAGATGCTGCCGGTCCCGCTGAGTTACTCCAGCATTTTGTGTCTATCTCCAATCGTTTTGGCCCCACTCTGGGAGTAGGAGTGGGGGCGGATCCGGATCTGCAACGGCCGTGAGCCCCAGGCCGAGTTCGGCGATCGTTTGCCTGCTTCTGCTGCTGTAGGAGGTGAGATGTTGCGCCATGCCAAGGTCTTGGGCCTGTCCCACTTTGGCCGTCAGTTACGCGACAGGCTGGTGGCGCGCGAAGATTTCGTGCAGGACGAAGTCCACACTCGTCCATGCCACTCCACACTCCTCCACACCACTCCATGCGCCCGTCCCGCGAAACTCACGCGCTAACCACACGCTACCCACACGCTAGCAGGTCGCGTAAATGGCGCGCGAATGATGGCCAAGTGGGACAGGCCTTTAACTTTGCAGGTCTGGTTACACCTACTTCCTTAAATAGCAATCTCTGCTATGTCATGTTTACTCTTTCTTCTTTGTCAGCACTGATGGAAAATGAAATAATTTTATGTTAAAAATTATAAAATAATGTTAATGCTGTGTTTGGTTCGAGAAGACATTGCATCTCTTATATTAATTAGTGATGGGGAGGACGGAAGAGTTGATTCATCTCTTGGAAGTAGAGAAGGTTCACTAATGTGGTCAAAAATATAAGCAGTGTTGAAACAATAAGAAGAGTTGACTGATCTCTTACAAGTAGAGAAGGTTAGCTGATGTGTTCAAAATGTCAAGTAGTGTTGAAATAATAAGCAAGGAGAATTATTTTCGTTGGTAGAAGGGTGGACAACCAGGGGTCCTAGAATTAAGGTACTCACCCTGAGGATAAGAGCAGATATGAGAATTTTTTGTACAGTGAATTGTGAGAAAATGAGAGTGCAGATTCAATTGTAAGATTCAATAGATGCTCGATATATATTCAAAAGGAAGCATTCAAGACTAAGTAGGAGGGTGCAATTACAGGGAGCTAATTAGATATCTCTTTTGCAGAGGCAACATGGGTGTGATGGGCCAAGTAGCTTCATTATGGTGCATGGACCATAATGTCGTGTAGTGTTGTGAAATCTTTTCACAACTGTGAGTTTTTGCACCAAAACTTTGAGTGCTGTGCTCTGCAATGAATGTTGTTGTTGTTCGTCCTTCGTAGTCGAAGAAGTCCATGGCTTCAGTGTTTTTGTTTGTGGGTCTGGAGGTGACTGGCGAGACCGATCCAGGCCCAGAAGGCTCGCCACAACTGGGACTCAGTTGGGTGGGTGCCGCAGTAAAAGTTGAAGTGGCTCGAGCCTTGCGCGCGGCGCGTTTCCTCTGAGCTTCTGCAGTGCGCTTCTTCTCAGCTGCATGCGCTCCTGTGGTCTTGCTTCACCCAGTTGGGCGGTACGGGTCCTGACGACATGATTTGCGCTTGACTTGGATTAAAGTGAAGGAGAGTTGCGCTAATCGTCAGCCTCACTCTCTCGCCCCGGTCTATCTGGATCCAGTGGCAAGACATAGTCAAGACGGCTGGCAATAGGTCAGGATGCAGTGGATGGCCACCAGTGTTCTGCGTGAACATTGCGCTCCACGACGCTTTGCTGGGTCCACCCTCCTACCCGTTGGACCGCCAAATGATGATCTCCTCCGCATATTCTGCCGGATCCAGTCAATTAATATACTGGAAGGGACAGCTTTCACAGGCTAAATTACCCTTCTTCCCATTGGAATATTTGATATTTGCTCTCCTGTCTAAATCTCAAGGTACTCCGGATGAATGATCAGTTTGTGTTGCATTACAGTGTTGCCACATCAATGGGACAATCTAATTTCCCTCATATATAACCATATGTACAAAGGCACACTTTTCCCATAGGTTTGAGATATTACTATGAAGATATGTTTTCTGATATCATAGAAACATAGAAAATAGGTGCAGGAGTAGGCCATTCGGCCCTTCGAGCCTGCACCGCCATTCAATATGATCATGGCTGATCACCCAACTCAGTACATTACAACTCATATCCTATTCCAGGTACTTAATTTCTATGCCCTATAGACATTCCAAATATGGGAATGTGCCCTTTGGAATGTCAGCAGGGCATGATACGATACGATACGATACAATAGAACTTTATTAATCCCAGGAGGGAAATTGGTCAAAATGGCACATTCTCATATTTGGAATGTCTACAGTGAATAGAGATTAATAGCTCTCAATAGATCATCCCTCCAATGTATTAGACCTGAGAGTTGGGCAATCATACTGGCCTTCATGAGTGTCTTCAAGCCCTGCTGGCCAAGAGTGTTGTGAGCAATGGCTTGGACTTAGAATGAAGCATCGGGACACATTTCAAGATACGTGGGGGATTTTAAGAGGCAGACAACTTATTGTGGGGAAGGTAAGAGGAAAATGTAAATTTCTGATTCACACACATGTGGACTGTGACAAAATATACCAAGTATTCAGAAGCTCATGGACTTGCACCAGGAGGTGCTCTTCACTTCCTTCTCTGACTCACACAAAAGCTTGGCAGGATCACCACAGGTAAAATACTGGCCATGGAGCCAAGGGGAACCCCTGCTGAATTTTAGAGGCTAATATAGGATATTTCATTGTGTAAGAGGTACTGCAGATGCTGGTTAACACCCAAGATCGACACAAATGCTGGAGTAACTCAGCGGGTCAAGCAGCATCTCTGGAGAGAAGGAATAGGCGGCATTTCGGGCGGTGACCCTTCATCAGACTGGTGTGAAGGTCTCGACCCGAATAGTTACCCATTCCTTTTCTCCGGAGATCCTGCCTGACCTGCTGAGTTACTCCAGCATTTTGTACCTATTAAGGATGTATCATTGGTCCGGATAGATGAGTCAATATTCCATCAAGGCAGATGGGCATTCAAGTAAATGAAATAAACATGGAATATATAGACAAGCAAGTCAGTAACAGTAAGAATGAAAATATGATATTGTCATAAAAGCCTTTTTTTTTTTTTCCAAGTTCACGTGAGTTTATTGTCATGTGTCCCTGATAGGACAATAAAATTCTTGCTTTGCTTCAGCACACAGAACATAGTAGGCATTTACTACAAAACAGATCAATGTGTCCATACACTATAATATAAATATATACGCACATGAATAAATAAAATGATGAAGTGCAAATAACAGATAATTGGTTATTAATAATCAAAGTTTTGTCCGAGCCAGGTTTAATAGCCTGATGGCTGTGGGGAAGTAGCTATTCCTGAACCTGGTTGTTGCAGTCTTCAGGCTCCTGTACCTTCTACCTGAAGGTAGCAGGGAGATGAGTGTGTGGCCAGGATGGTGTGGGTCTTTGATGATACTGCTCCCTGCTACCTTCAGGTAAAACATCCACTTGTCACGAATGAATACAAACATTGTGGCTTGGTGTGATTTTCTATTGGGTGACGCTTGAGTCAACCACCGGGGAATACTTCATGGTGTTAAATGCACACCATGAACACATGTTGTTGGAAACTTGCATGGTCTTGATCTGGTGCACCCAATGATACCAGAGTGCTGCATCAGTTTCACAAGTAAGTACCTAACTGCTGTGGTCACCCCTCTGTCACACACAGGACAGGAGGATGGTAAGTGCGTGGGTAAAAGAGTGGACAAGAATACCAGATGGGCACTGCAGAAATCTTCCAGCAGGATAGTGGGTTTTGATGAATGGGGAGCAACACTGTGTAGACAGAAAGAGTTATGGACCATGCACGGTTTCAGAAACTGCGAGGAATTAAAGAGCAAGTCTTCAGCGTTAATAATCTGGCAGTGCCACACACTAATGAGTACTAACAAGACAAGCCTTCAGATCAGAGGAAGTCTGGGAGCAGCGTTCGGGTAGGATGGTCTGAACAAGATGAAGTACACCCCGACTGGAATGTGACCAGTGATTTAGCAGTGAGGTTAATGAGTGTTGTGAGCAATGGCTTGGACTTAATTGGAAAGAAGCATCAAGCCATATGTCAAGATGCGTGGAGGATTGGGAGAGGCAGGCAACTTATAGTGAAGAAGGTAAGAGGAAAACGTAAAGTAGAATGGTGTGGTTAAAAAGTGAAGGTGCGCTGAGTAAGGTTAATGAGAATAACAAGGCGTACATGTGAATATCCACATGGTGTGGAGGTAATGAAGAGGTCCCACACCCAAAATAAGGAGAGAAGTAGGAATGTAATATTCACCTCTCCAATGTACTCATCCATACCACCAGCTTTGAACATGTCCTTCATAGAAAGTGACTTGTGAAAAAATTCAATAGAACATAGAACATTTTTCCGCCACAATTCATGAGGTTTTTGAGTATTCGCTGCCCCAATTAGCATTCACTATGTAGGAGGATGTGAAATGCATTCTGTGGTGATGCTATAAATCTAGGAATGTTACTAATTGATATGTGGATAACTTGCTGATGTGATCATGATTCAGTGCATTCAGCACCGAATCAGGATGCATCACAGATTGGTTTGGGAACCGCTCCGTCCAGGATCGCAAGAAATCCCAGCGAATTGTGGACGCAGACTAGACCATCACACAAACCAACCTCCCTTCCATTGACTCCATTTATACCTCACGCTGCCTCGGCAAGGCCAGCTGCATAATCAAGGACGAGTCACACCCTGGCCACTCCCTCTTCCCCCTTCTCCCATCAGGCAAAAGGTACAGAAGTGTGAAAGCGCACACCACCAGATTCAGGGACAGATTCTTCCCAGCTGTTACAGGCAACTGAATCATCCTACCACAGCCAGAGAGCAGTGCCGAACTGCTATCTACCTCTTTGATGTCCCTCGGACTATCTTTGCTTTCTTTACCTTGCACTAAATGTTAACATCCCGATCAGAAGTCATTGAACTCTTTAAAATTATGGACATGTTTGTGCTTGAAATGCAAACACTTCTGCTGGGTGCCCCCATGAAAAAAGAAAGCTAACAAGCAGAGTCACTAACCTCACATGCGTGGGATGCCATCAACAAAACTTGAGCTCATTCCCAAGTCTTACCAAGGCCAGGAATGGAAATATCCCAGAATCAAGGTAAACCATCTTCTGGTTGGAATTGCACCAATTGTTCAGAATACCCAGCGGAGCTACCCTGATCTTCTTTGAACTGGTATTGATCTCTTGTGGAGCAGATGGGGATTAATTTAATGACTGGATTATTCACAAATTCATAAATCATAGGAGTTTAATAAATCATTCAGCCCATCGAGCCTATCATGGCTGATCTTTCTTTCCCTCACAACCCCATTCTCCTGCCTTCTCCCCAAAACCCTTTACTAATCAAGGATCTGTCAAACTCCACCTTAAAAATACCAAATTACTTTGCCTCCAAAGCTGTCTCTGGCAATGAATTCCACAGATTCATGAACCAATGTCTAAAGGATTTCCTCCTCATATCCTTCTTAAAGGCATATCCTTTTATTCTAACAGTATGCCCTCTGGTTCGAAACATCCTCTCCACATCAACTCTATCCAGGCCTTTCACTATTCGGTAAGTTTCAATGAGGTACCCCATCATCCTTCTAAACTCCAGCGAGTACTAGCCCAGTGCCATCAAAATGCTCATTATATGTTAACCCAATCATCCCTGGGATCATTCTCGTAAACCTCCTCTGAACTCTCTCCAGAGCAAGCATATGCTTCCTCAGATATGGGGCCCAAGATCTCACTATTCTCCTATTACTATTACTGCTTCAATTCGAGAGGACTAGAATATGTAAACATTGATGTAATGTTGAGGCCCTATTACTGCTCACAATACTCCAAATGCAATCTGACCAGTGCTTTACAAAGCCGCAGCATTACATCAATGTTTTTATATTATAGACCTCCCGAAATAAATGCAAATATTACATTTGCCTTCTTTACTTCCTTGGGAATCCTGCACCAGCGCTCCCAAGTCCCTATGCACCTCCGATTTTTGAATTTGCTCCCATTTAGAAAATAGTCAACGCCTTTATTAGATTAGATAGCCTTTATTGTCATTCAGACCGAAGTCTGAACGAAATTGAAGCAGTCATACATACAACACAATACAATAAAAAACAACAATAAACACATATTAACATCCACCACAGTGAGTCCACCCAGCCTATCCTCACTGTGATGGAGGCAAAAGTCTTAGGTCTCCAGTCTCTTCCCTCCTCTTCTCCCTCTGCGCTGAGGCGATACCCCTCCGGGCGATGTTACAACTGTCCCGCGGCTCAAACACCGCGGCCCGGGGTGGTCGAAGCTGCCGCCCACCAGTCCTGCTGACGCAGCCGCTGGCCCGCGGCCGAACCCCGGACTCAGGCCACCGCCGCCAGAACACCGTCCCAGCCACCGGAGCACCGTTCCAGCCCCGAGCCGGATCGCCCTCACGTGAGTGCCGTTACCGTCTCAGCCTCGCGCCAGGCCGCCCCGGCATGGGCGCCGCTCCTCCCTCGGGCTGGGCTGCCCCGACATGGGCGCCGCTCCTCCCTCGGGCTGGGAACGCCGTACCTCCCCGAGCTCGGCCACTCCGACGGGAGCACCGTTCCTTCCTCGGGCCGGCCGCCCTCCCGGGAGCGTCACAGCCCCTCACGAAAGCACTGTTCCAGCCCCAAGCCGGGCCGTCCTCACGGGAGCGAGCCCAGTGCGAGCCCAGTGCGAGTCCTGGTGGGCTCTGCCTCCTGAGCCTCGAGGTCGCCAGCTCCGCCATTAGGCCTCAGCGCAGACGGAGGCAGAGAAGGGGAATACGACAAAAAAGTCGTATTCCCCCGCAGGGAGAGACAGCAAGCCCCGTTTCAACCCCACCCCCCCCAAAACAGAAACTAAAAACCAAAACTAGACTAACCAAAACGAAAATAAATAACACAAAAAACACAAAACAAACAGGACTGCCGGAGAGCCGCTGCAGCCAGAGCCGCGCCGCCACTAGGGATTTATTCCTACCAAAATTCATGACTCCATATTTTGCTACACTGTATTCCATCTGCCACTTCTTAACCAATTCTCCCAACCAGTCTAAGTCTTTCTGCAGAGTCCCTGCTTCCTCTACACTATCTGCCCCTCCACCCATCTTTGTATCATCTGCAAACTTGGCCACAAAGCCCTTAATCCCCTCATCCAAATCATTGATATATAATGTGAAAAATAGCGGAACTCCACGAGTCACTGGCAGCCAACCAGCAAAAGCCCCCATTATTGCTCCTCTGCTTTCTGCCATCCAGCCAACCTGATATCCATGCTAGTATCGTCCATCAAATACCATGGGCTCGCATCTTCTTTAGCAGCCTCACTTGTGGCACCTTATCCAAGGCCTTCTGAAGATCCAATGTCCTCAGACTCTCCTTTGTCTATCCTACTATTAACCTCCTCAAAGAATTCTAACCGATTCGTCAGGCAAGATCGCACCTTCCAAAACCACGCTGACTTCGGCCTATTTTATCATGTGCTTCTAAGTGCTCGCAAACCTCATCCTGTATAATGGATTCTGAAATCTTATGAACTACTAAAGTCAGGCTAACTGGCCTATAGCTTCCCCTCTTTTGCTTCTCTCCCATCTTGATCAGCAGAGTAATATTTGCAGTTATGATGATGATTATTATTAGTAGGAGTATTATTATTATTATTATTATTATTATTATTATTATTATTATTATTATTATTATTATTATTATTATTATAACCATATAACAATTACAACATGGAAAACAGGCCATCTCGGCCCTTCTAGTCCGTGCCGAACACTTATTTTCCCCTAGTCCCATCTACCTGCACTCAGACCATAACTCTCCATTCCTTTCCCGTCCATATACCTATCCAATTTATTTTTAAATGATAAAATCGAACCTGCCTCCACCACTTCCACCGGAAGCTCATTCCACACAGCTACCACTCTGAGTAAAGAAGTTCCCCCTCATGTTACCTCTAAACTTCTGTCCCTTAATTCTCAAGTCATGTCCTCTTGTTTGAATCGTCCCTGCTCACAATGGGAAAAGCTTATCCACGTCAACTCTGTATATCCCTCTCATCATTGTAAAGACCTCTATCAAGTTATTATTATTGATAGCATCAGCTAGCATCCTGAGTTGAAGTTGAACTTGAGTGCAACCTCAGACAATGGCTGTGTTTGTTGGAGATGGATTATCCCACCACAGGACCTCACATCATGAGTTATTCATGGCCGTGATCCAGACTCGCCCATCCTAAACGGCTTGATCAGTGTCCTTCCCTCCAGCACGGCGTCATGAGTGGGCATGTTCACCGACGATTGTGTTATGTTCCCTTCCATGTGGAATTCTGCAACAAATGAGGCAACCGTGCCTACCTGCAGTCGTTCAGTTTAGTTTTGAGATACAGCGTGGAAACAGGCCCTACAGACCACCAATTCTGCAACGACCTGCAATCCCTGGGCATTAACACTGGGCATTATAACTTATAACTGGAAGCTGTGTCCTCATTACATTATTTTTACCCCGGATTCCCTGACAAAGGTCTCTGTGATTGAATCTGTGTCTCAATATAAATATCTGGGAATTATAATTGACGATTCTCTCTCTTTTAAACCTCATATACAGCAACTTGTGAAAAAACTAAAGATAAAATTAGGTTTTTACTTTAGAAACAAATCTTGTTTTTCTTTTGAAGCCAAAAAGAGACTTGTTGCTGCAACGTTTATGTCTGTGTTGGACTATGGTGATGTTTTATATATGAATGCATCTTCAAAATGCCTACAGTCTTTGGACACGGTCTACCACAGAGCACTGAGATTTGTTACTAATTTTAAAACCCTCACGCACCACTGCACTTTGTATGCTCAAGTTGGATGGTTTGCCCTGTCCACCCGCAGACTCCATCATTGGCATATCCTTATTTATAAGACTATCCTCGGTGTTCTTCCTTCATACCTGCAGAAGTATGTAATTCGAAAAAGCACAGGAACTTATCTCTGAGGACTTGTTCTTACTAACTGTACCTAAAGTCCGTACTGAACTGGGGAAAAGGGCATTTAGTTATGCTGCTACCTTCGCATGAAACCAGCTGCAGAATGAACTGAAACTTAAGGAGCTGGTTTCTCTAAACAGATTTAAATCCCTTCTTAATGATGTTGAAGCGGGCTCTTCTGTCTGTACATGCTTTGTTGTTCTGACTGTGACTCTATTTATATGTTCTCTGTTGTTTTTAAATTATTGTCTGTAACTATGGAACTGTGCTGCTGCCTGTCTTGGCCAGGACTCTCTTGTAAAATAGATTTTTAATCTCAATGAGACCTCTCCTGGTTAAATAAAGGTTAAATAAAATAAAATTTTAAAAAAGTATGATGTTCAGGCATTTCATCAAGTATGATGAGGACATTTCACAAAATGCTGACACAGGAAGGGCAAACCTGACTGAGGCCTCGTTGCTGATCTTCAGAAGAGTTATTTATTTCTAGCTTTCCTATTCAATCTTTCTAGGTTGCTTAATGTCTATTGATCAGGTGTCCAGCAATCAGAGATTGGAAAGGTGTCTCATGCAGCAGATTGATGAGTAGGTCAGGAGTTTGAGAGTGGAGGATGTATTATATTGTGCATTAATCAGCTGTTCAGAACCCCACGGAATGGTGAGCCATCAAAAGTTTATATTCTATTAAAAAGAGAGTGTCTCAAGCAGGGAATTGTGCTCTATGCGCAGATTAGCGAGCTACTACTCGAGTCTTCCAATATTAGGGCAGCACAGTGGTGCAGCGAATGGAGCTACTGCCTTACAGCACCAAAGATCAGGGTTAGATCCTAACTACGGGTGCTGTCTGTACAAGTTAGGTTGAACAAGTTAGGGCTTTATTCTTTGGAGCGCAGAAGGTTAAGGGGGGACTTGATAGAGGTTTTTAAAATGATGAGAGGGATAGACAGAGTTGACGTGGAAAAGCTTTTCCCACTGAGAGTAGGGAAGATTCAAACAAGGGGACATGACTTGAGAATTAAGGGACTGAAGTTTAGGGGTAACATGAGGGGGAACTTCTTTACTCAGAGAGTGGTAGCTGTGTGGAATGAGCTTCCAGTGAAGGTGGTGGAGGCAGGTTCGTTTTTATCATTTAAAAATAAATTGGATAGTTATATAGATGGGAAAGGAATGGAGGGTTATGGTCTGAGCGCAGGTATACGGGACTAGGGGAGATTATGTGTTCGGCACGGACTAGAGGGGTCGAGATGGCCTGTTTCCGTGCTGTAATTGTTATATTATATGGTTATATGTACGGAGTTTGTAGGTTCCCCCATGACCTGCGTGGGTTTTATCCGCGATCTTCGTTTCCTCCCACACTCCAAATATGCACAGGTTTGTAGGCTAATTGGCTTGGTATACATATAAATTATCCCTAGTGTGTGTAGGATAGTGTTATGGGCCTGTCCCACTTAGGTGACTTTTAGGCGACTGCAGGAGACAATGCAGTCGCCACATGGTCGCCACATGTTCGCGGGTGGTTGCCGGGGAGTCGCCTTCATGGTCGTGAGGAGTTCCCGCATTCTGGGAACTAGTTGCGGCCTCATTATGGTCACCGTGAATTCTTGAACGTGTTGACAAATTAGCGGTGACTAAAATGAAGCCGCCATGGAGAGTAGCGAGAATTCTCGGGCCGTAGGTGGGTCGCCAGGAGGTCCTAACGGGTTGTCAGGAGGTTCTCGGAGGTTCACGTAGGTTGTAGCCGATGCTGACCGGTGAATTTCATTGGCTCATTGGTGAAAAAAAAGGGTAAGCAGTAATAACCGACCATAATGTTAATGTCCGCCGAGCTTCACAGCCGTGTATCTCTGGCTTCTTAAAAGTAATCTCCACTCCTCGCTCCCCTTCTCCCCCCTCTCCCTCTTTTAAAGGACTTACCGTACACTGTGCTTTAGCCGTCTTTTTACAGCGCCAACTTTCCTGTTCATCGCGGTGTGTGTCTGTTTCACCTTGGCTTTGCACCATGTGAATTTTTTAGACAGCGCTCCCCCCGCTTGCCCTGTCCCCCGCCTGCATAACGGGCTGGTGAAGGAAGCGATGTGTTTGTGAGTGTGTTCCACTCTGACAGTCGCCTTTCCAGTTGCCGGTTTTTCAGGCGACTGCCGGCAACTTGACTGTCGGCGGCAGTCCGCTGAAAAATTGCCTAAGTGGGACAGGCCCATTAGTGTGCGGGGATCGTTGGTCGATACGGGCTCGGTTGGCCGTAAGGCCTGTTCCCGCGCTGTATCTCTGAACTAAACTAAACTATAAACATGTTTCTATCGTTGGTCCCTGCAAGGAATGCTGAATTTATTCTGAAACTCTAGCTTAAGCTTTCTCTTCAAAAACAATGTCATTAAACTAAACAAGATGATGCAATAGAATGTGCTGCCTTGAAAGGGACTGCTTAAATGTTTTTACCCTCAACCAAAGATTGTCCTTCCATGTCTCAGAACTGTGAACAGACAGCAGGTGTTGCGATGTTGAATGAAGCGGAAACATGTCCATTTGGAGTTGTGCTCTTTGATTGTGGAGAAGCACTGCATGATCAGAGATATGTTTTTGGGTGAGCCTTTAAACCAGTCAACCCTCCGCTCTCTCTGATTGTGGCAAAAATGTCCCACGGCACTATTGTGAAGAAGAGCATTGGAGATCACTTCATTCTGGTCAATTTTTCTTCGCCCAAGACACCATCATTAATATAACAGCTTGCTTGAATGATATCTGAATATGATGTGAACAAATCGGCTACAGAATTCCCTTCATTAGAACAGCCACAACAACCTACAAAGAAGTATTTTTTTGGCTGTAGAGGATGTGAATGTTATTTATTTCCTTTCTTCCTTTCCATTTATTGTGCTTCCATGGTCACAGTAGGAACACTCGTCTTCCTGCCTGCCCAATGCACCCTGCTGCACACACAGTGGCAGTATTTTATACTCTTTTAATACAACTACAGAAGTTACAATTGTAGTCCAAGAGAATGGCAGGTGGATGAATATAACCATAAACATTACATTTGTACCGTCTATCTCAGCGTCCATCTGTTTCCACAACCTTTTCTCAAGTTAAAGTAGACTTCTGCTTGCCTTTATATTACGTGAGGTTTTATTTTCGTGCGATGAAATAGTGTCTCGCCACAACCCTAATGCTTCCCTTTCTCAGTTTCTCAACTCCAGCAACATGTACTGTACCTACATGTTAACCCTGGTACACAAATCTGTCCCAGACAGAACAAATTCAGGAGAGGTGGAAAGTGATGTGTTTGGGGAAGGTTTGCAGAATATGCACAGTGAATGACAGGGTGCAGGGTAGTGTTACTGCACAGAGAAACCCAGGGATACAAGTGCATTGTTCCCTGAAAGTACAACACAGGTAGACAGGGTGGTGAATAAGGTGTATGGCACACTTGTCTGTATTGGCTGTGGCATTGATTGCAAAAGGTGGGGCAAGATACCATAAGATACCACTGTATACCATAAGATACCACCAGAGGGAAATTGGTCTGCCACCAGTCAAAAGATACAGTCAAGGCATTGAAAGTGTCATTGTGCATTATAATCATGATGACATTTAAGTGACCAGTTATTGCACAGCACATATGTAATATTGCACAAACATGAAATTAAATTATTGAGTGGAAAAGTCCAGGATAAGGGATATGCAACGATGGGGGGAGGATGGGGAGACAGCCTACCTCATGACGGAAATGGGAGGAATTGTACAGTTTGATAGTCACAGAGAAAATAGATCTCCATTTTTCCAGGATCCAGTCCAAGATGTTGGTGAGATCATGCTTGGAGTAATGTGTGCAGGTCTGATCTCCACACTATAAGAAGGATGTGATTAGCCTCGAGAGTGGGTGCATAAAAGATTCACAAGGTTAATGCCTGTGTTGGAGGGTGTAAAGGAGTGATTACTGACACACTGTAAGCTTTACTGTGAGTTTAATGTAGCACGTGGCACACACGTCCCAGCACTGACTGCATCCAGCCTTCAGGCGTACTGGAACCTAGTGGGAGGAACAAAGGGAGGATACTACAGTTATACTAATATGATGGGGCGTGGTTAGTGGTGATGAGGTAACTACATTATAGGTTGCATGCATAACCCATCTACAGAGGGCTTGAGTTAAAAGGAGAGATTGGATAGGTTGAAGATGCACACAAAGTTCTAGAGTAACTCAGCGGGTCAGGCAGAATCTCTGGAGAAGAAGGATGGGTGAAATTTTGGGTCGGAACCCTTCTTCAGACGGTAGAATAGTTTATAAGAAGGAACTGCAGATGCTGGAAAATCGAAGGTACACAAAAATGCTGGAGAAACTCAGCGGGTGCAGCAGCATCTATGGAGCGAAGGAAATAGGCAACGTTTCGGGCCGAAACCCTTCTTCAGATAGATCAGTTTAGTTTAGTTTAGTTTAGAGATACATCGCGGAAATAGGCCCTTTGGCCCAACGAGTCTGCACCGACCAGCAATCTTCGTGCATTAACACTAACCAACACACAATAGGAACAATTTACAATTATACCAAGCCAATTAATCTACAAATCTATATGTTTTTGGAGTGAGGGAGGAAACCGGAGATCCCAGAGGAAACCCACGCAGGTCACGGGGAGAACGTACGAACTCTATTCAGATAAGCACCCGTTATCCGGTTCGATCCTGGGTCTCTGGCACTGTAAGGCAGCAACTCTAGCGCTGCGCCACTGTGCCGGTTCCGACTGTTTTCACCGGCAGGAAGTAGCATGAGCGGTGGCCTTATAGAGGTGTATACAATCAGGAAGGGCATAGAGATGGTCGATATTCACATTCCTACATCTGGGCTAGGCGATTCAAAAGCTAAATGGGAGCAGGGAAGATTAAAGGAAATCTTAGAGGCACATTTTCTCTCAGAGAGCAATGAGTATATGGAACGAGCTGCCAGAGCAAGTGGTGGAGGCAGGTACAATTACACCATTTAAAATACATTTAAAATGTTTAAAGGTCTTAAAAGATATGGGATAACTTCAGCCTAATGGGACTGGCTTTGATGGGCACTTTGGTTGCCATGGACAGATTGGACCAAAAGACCAGCCTAAAGAAGGGTCTCGACCCGAAACATCACCCATTCCTTCTCTGCATAGATGCTGCCTGACCCGCTGAGTTACTCCAGCATTTTGTGTCGACCAGTTTCCACGCTGTATGGCTCAATGAGATACACCTAAACTCCACGTTTATGCGTTCCCTCTTGAAACAAAACTTTAGAATTCTAGTTTTCGGGTGCAGCCGAACAAAATTGATCGACAAACTATTTCATGTGCTCGTTTGTTATTTTCACCAGGAACTGCCTGGGCTGCAAGTAGGAGGTCTTGGCAATTCTGATGATTAATATTTGTCATTGCAAAGAGCCGCGCCAAGCTTCAATAAATCACAATTTAATTGAGGCAAGGAATTTCAACCCACAGGAATCTCTCCGAATGGTGGGGATCGCCATATGCTGGTGGTGTACAGAGGTTCAAGATAGACAGCACCCCCAGACTAGTCCAGATATCTTGTCTAGAATTGGGGCTTCTCTTATAGATAAGCATCCCGACGACAGGAACATGGGAGACGGGTTGTGTAATTAGTGCCCCTCGGGCCAGTCTAACAGTTCACGTCATTGGTGGTGGTGTTCAATCAGGGCACCGCAGTGCTGAATATCTGGCATGGGCCTAATTACTGCACATTCACCTGCCATCTTCATTGGCACTGTTTCTACACTGAGTTTGTTTTGTCTGCTGTGCTGAATTGTCTGTTTTAGTCTTGTGAGCACTGCAGCATTTGGAGCTTTCTTGATTAGAAGCCAGCTAGAATGGGAACAGCTTGTACTGCTGGCAGCCAGCTGGGGGCATTCACATTAACGACAGATGCACAATAAGGTATTGAACACGAGCTCTTATGAAACCTATAAAAACATCAACAAACTACATGTATTTTGCTTCTTAACCACTTCAGAGTGTCATAAGGCCCTTCATGATTGTGATCAAACAAAAAAGTGACGGCAAATCTCATAAATCCATAGAGTGACTAATAGATTTGCTTTAAGAAGCATTTTAAACAAGGAGATTGGAAGCAAGTCAACGCTGGAAGGATTTCCTGAGCTTATGGCTTTGGCAGTGGTAGCCACTGATGGGGCAATTCATCTATCACAGTGGCCCGAATTCAACCTGTTTTTCGATCCACCAGCCATTCTCAGTCTGTGTGGATGAATTTCAAAGCTCTTAAATGAATGCAGATGTCCCAGGTTTACTGGCTGAGGTCTATCACTGTGCTCCATCATTGGAAACTGCCTGGAGTCCAAGAGTAGACCAGGAGCTTGCTGGGGTATTTCTAGTGAGTTTTGGCTGGGTTGGACCTGATGCAGGATCCGTGAACGGTAATAGCACAGCTCTCAGCACCAATGAGGTAAGTTTCATTTTTCAATTATTTCTCTTTACTTTGCTATTCAATATTTTTTTTTTGCATTATTAGTTGATTTTATTTATGTTAAAAGATACAGTCATAATGCTATCTAGCACAGAAAGAGGCCCTGTAGCCCATTATGTCCATGCTGACCAAGTGCCTGGCCCATATTCTTCCAAATCTTTCCTATCCACGTATTTGGCAAGTGTCTTGTAAATGTTGGAAATGTACCCCCCTCTGTTACTTCCTCTGGCAGCTTGTTCCATGTATGCATCTGAGTGTAAAAAATAAGTTGCCCCCCCCCAACCCTTCAAAGTCTTTCTCCATTCGCTTAAACCTATGCCCTCCAGTTTTAGACTCCCTACCTTGAGGAAAAGACTATGCCCCTCACGATTTAATAAACCACAGTAAGTCTCTTATGCTCCAGGGGAAAAAAGACCCAGTCAATCCAGCAAACTAAGGAGTTCTAAGAACTCAACCTTCCCGACCTAGTCTCATCCTCATAAATCTCATGTGCACCATTTCAAGTTTAATAACATCCTTCCTGTGGCAGGGAGACCAAAAAAATACATGATACTCCAAATTGGCCTTCCCAACACATCTTGTACGGCTGTAACACGATGTCCCAAGTTCTGCACACAATATCCTGACAGATGAAAGCAAAGATATCAAATATCTTCATCACCATATGTCTGACATTGTCGTTCCTCTCAAGGAACTATTCACCTGCACCATTAGGTCACTCTGTTCCACAATATGCCCCAGGGATTTATCATTTACTGTGGAATTTAAAGTGCTGTTCCTACAATTTGCGTGTGGCCTAGAGCAATGGATGGGGGCCAGGCCGGAAAGGTCAGTATGGGAATGGGAAGGGGAGTTACCAATTTTTTCCTGACTTTTCTTCAGGCATTGAGAGTTCCCTACTTCTACCATTCTAACAGGAACATGCTGGCCCTGATCTCTTGCACTCTCACATTTAAAAGACTCGGTCTGAAGAAGGGTTTCTGCCGTAAAGGTCGCCTATTTCCTTCGCTCCATAGATGCTGCTGCACCCGCTGAGTTTCTACAGCATTTTTGTCTACCTCCCAGTTATTGGATGTCCTTTTTCATGCAAACAGCTCTGCCTCACTCAACATTTGAAAGTTCCTGGCTAATACCATTAAAATTGGACGTCCCAATTTTGAATCAAACCTAATTTGATAATTCCTCCTGTGCAGCACACTCTAGTGTTTGATATTAACACGTTGTGCAAATTTATGTTTTTGGTGTTCACTTTCTGCTGCATATAAGTTCTATTTGTAGCTCATAAGTTCATAAGTGATAGGAGCAGAATTAGGCCATTCGACCCATTCAATCCTAGCTGATCTATCTTTTCCTCTTAACCCCATTCTCCTGCCTTCTCCCCATAACCCCTGACACCCGTAGTAATCAATAATCTATCTCTCTCTGCTTTAAAAATATCCATTAACTTGGCCTCCACAGCCTTCTATTATTCTAAAATAATAATTACTCTTTTAGAAATTGACGATTATTCGAAAAGAATAATTACTCTTTTAGAACTTACAGGAGTAATAATTGAATTAGTAGTTTGTAACTTCAGGTTGTAAACATAACGGTAACCAGTCAGTCAAAGCAGCAAGTAGTTAGAAGTAACAGAGAATCTCGCTGATAGATTAGTTTATCAGCAAGTTCAGGAGATTCACAACTCGAAGATTACTTTTTTAATCCCCTGAATTTGATGGCTGTTTTGAATAAATTCATACTTCATTAATTTTGTCCTGCCAGTTCAATTTGACGTAACTAAGTGTCTGGTCCTTAGAATTTGTGATTATGCAAACAACTAAATTCTGAAACAATCCACGTGCATTATTTCTCAATGTACAGATAGATGCAAGTGGATTCCTCAGCTGTTTACACCTCTTCTCAGGGAGTTTGTTCCAAAGGCATTTCCATTAAGAACAAGAACCTTATTTTGACCCAACCATTCAGCATTTTGTGAATTGGTTCTCATTTGTTAGATTGACATATTTTATAAAGGTGGTCAGAGAGCTAAGATGGAGTGACACGAGCTATTAAGTGGTTGTATTAAGTGGTTGGAGTCCCTGTTTCTGTGGAAGTAATTTTCTGACCAACAGAGCAGTTTTGAGCCTGAATACCAACATTAGCAAGCACTTGTGATCAATCAGCATTTATTAATCTTGATCATGACAATCAAATATTCTGTGTTTTCATTTTCTTTCATTATGCAAACATTTTGTATCCAATTTAAATGAAAAGAAGGTAAAACTTTAAAAACATTTTTAAGGGTTTAAAAGGGAGAATGCTTCAGAGCAAATTGCTTCTGCAGCATCAAATATGCTTATCAGCTCAAAAGGAACTACTGTTAATTAACAAGAGCAATTGAGATATCCTATTTTTATATTAAAATGATAATAAATCTTTTAAATCAAGGAAAATGCAAAGCTTGTTTTTCTGACTATAGCCGATTGAAATCAATGCTTTGTATTTTAAGTAGGTGTTGTACGGGCAGGCATGGTACATTGGGAAGCGCTCTCACCTCCGAATCAGAAAGTCATGGGATCACACCATACTCCTGAGGTGTGCAATAAATCTGACCTGACACCTTTACGCCGTGGAAATAAATGTGATCGGTCCCACGGCACAGGTTGGTGAAGAGCAGGAGGCCTTTATTTTTGTGACCTGGTCAATGCGATGTCTCACTCAGGAGTGCCAACACAGTTTTCAAGAGAGAGTTAGATTTAGTAGGTATGTTACAATACTTACCTTCAGCGGCGTTGTAATTCTGCCACTGGCCGTGTGCGCGATTTTGGCGCGTTTGAGGAGGCGGCGGGGTTAAAACGCTTTTTTTTTCCGACCTGGTCCTGGATTATATTTTGTTGGAGTGCAAGATTTTGCTAAAGAATCGTTGCGACGTGCGTTGTGTTTTTAAAAAAAATTCCCCCAACAAGTTAATCGCTGGAGTGATTTTAAAATCAGCTTCTGAAGCTGTCAATGCCGACAACGGGGCCGGATTTTATGTAGGGGACAGGTAAAACAAAGTAGTTTATTTTTATGTATTTAAGTGTTTCTTAAGATGCATTTAATTCACATTTTAAGTTGCAAAACGGTGATTTTTTTCCCCGAAGAACCGGCAGTGTATTTGCTGCCGATATGGGGGACTAAATCACATGCAGCCTCAACGTTCCAAATGGTCGCGTTCCAGAAAATCCCACAGGCAAGTTGATTTAAATGGCCATTAATTTACAGGTATTAAACATTTAATTCCTTTCATTTGGCCTATAAACCCATGACAATGAGATTTTAAAATCATGTTATATTGTGAATTCTTGTGTGAATATTATTTGGACACTTAGGCTATTTAAAAATGTTAATCTATTCTTAAGAAATGGATAGATGTTTAGATCTAGTAATTGAATTTTGTAATTAGCTATAATTAGGTAACTAACTAATTATATGCTTTAATTTCAAGTCATCTAAGTAAGATTGTTTCATATTTGTTTCAGAATGCTTCAATCTATAATAACTGAAAATTTATTTCAGTTCTCTTAAATTTTAAGAAAGTTATGGGCTTTTAAATGTTCTCGATCACAGCTTTTGTGTTAAGTCAATGAAAAATCAATAGGGAACAAGATGCCAATTTCCGAGTATGAAAATGGCCATAGCTTTTTTAATACTGAAGATATGAAAGTGAATTAGGTGTCAAATTTAACTTCTTTTCATGCTTTATCTGATGGGATAAATTAAAGACTTGATTTTTTAAATCTCAAAATTTTGTAACATTGCTAGATTTAGCTCTTAGGGCTAAAGAATCGAGGAACATGGGGAAAAAACAGGAACGGGGTACTGATTTTAGATGATCAGCCATGAATGGGCCTATTGAATGGGCCTATTGAATTCTGGCTCGAAGGGCCGAATGGCCTACTCATGCACCTATTTTTCAATGTTTCTATGTTATACGTTTCATTATCGCATTATGCCTTGTGGAACTTTGCTGTGTATGAATCTGTTCCTTCATTTCTTTGCAACATGTCAATAACCAGGTCAGCTCATTCCCTAATTGCTCCTCTGAAGATGGTCTTGAGCCACTTGCTTGAACCAAGTTCAAGTTCAAGTGAGTTTATTGTCATGTGTCCCTGTATAGGACAATGAAATTCTTGCTTTGCTTCAGCACACAGAACATAGTAGGCATTTACTACAAAACAGATAAGTGTGTCCATATACCATAATATAAATATATACACACATGAATAAATAAACTGATAAAGTGCAAATAACAGAAAATGGGTTATTAATAATCAGAGTTTTGTCCGAGCCAGGCTTAATAGCCTGATGGCTGTGGGGAAGTAGCTATTCCTGAACCTGGTTGTTGCAGTCTTCAGGCTCCTGTACCTTCTACCTGAAGGTAGCAGGGAGATGAGTGTGTGGCCAGGATGGTGCGGGTCTTTGATGATACTGCCAGCCTTTTTGAGGCAGAGACTGCGATAAATCCCCTCGATGGAAGGAAGGTCAGAGCCGATGATGGACTGGGCAGTGTTTACTACTATTTGTAGTCTTTTCCTCTCCAGGGCGCTCAAATTGCCAAACCAAGCCACGATGCAACCGGTCAGCATGCTCTCTACTGTGCACCTGTAGAAGTTAGAGAGAGTCTTCCTTGACAAACCGACTCTCCGTAAACTTCTCAGGAAGAAGAGGCGCTGATGAGCCTTCTTGATAATTGCATTAGTGTTCTCGGACCAGGAAAGATCTTCAGAGATGTGCACGCCCAGGAATTTGAAGCTCTTGACCCTTTCAACCATCGACCCGTTGATATAAATGGGGCTGTGGGTCCCCCTCCTACTCCTACCTAAGTCCACAATCAGTTCCTTGGTTTTGCTGGTGTTGAGGGCCAGGTTATTGCGCTGGCACCATATGGACAGTTGCTCGATCTCTCTTCTATACTCTGACCCATCCCCATCAGTGATACGTTCCACAATAGTGGTGTCGTCAGCGAACTTGATGATGGAGTTCGCACTGTGACTGGCTACGCAGTAATGAGTATAGGGTGAGTACAGCAGGGGGCAGAGCACGCAGCCTTGAGGTGCTCCCGTGCTGATTGTTATCGAGGCTGACACATTTCCGCCAATACGAACAAACTGTGGTCTGTGAATGAGGAAGTCGAGGATCCAATTGCAGAGGGATGCGCAGAGACCCAGTTCTGCGAGTTTGGTAACCAACTTGGAGGGGATGATTGTGTTAAATGCCGAGCTGTAATCGATGAATAACAGCCTGACATATGAGTTTTTGTTGTCCAAGTGGTCCAGTGCGGAGTGGAGGGCCAGCGAGATCGCATCCACAGTTGATCTGTTGTGGCGGTAAACGAACTGCAGTGGGTCCAGGTTTTTGTCGAGGTAGGTGTTGATTTGCTTCATGATCAACCTCTCAAAGCACTTCTTCACCACCGGCGTTAGTGCCACTGGTCGATAGTCATTGAGGCACGTCACCTTACTCTTCTTGGGCACTGGTATAATTGATGCCCTTTTAAAGCAGGTGGGGACCTCAGAAGTGAGAGGTTGAAAATGTCCGTAAAATCTCCAGCCAGTTGGTCCACACAGGACCACCACAGCAGTCCTACTGCCTGACCCACTGAGATCCTCCAGCAGTTTGATTTCTGCTTCATATTTCCGCATCTGCAGTCATTTGAGTATTCCATCCTGACATGTACCTTGTAGACGGTGGAAAGTCATACAGGTGTCAGAAGATGAGACATTCACCACAGGACACCTAGCCTCTGACCTCCACTTGTAGCCATGATATTCATGTGGCTGGTTCAATTAAGGTTGTGGACAAGGGTGAAACAGTCTCCGTTGGTGGTGGAAAACTTGGCGAAGACATAGCTAGTGAATATCCAAGATAGAAGGTTAGAGTTCCTCTTGGTAACATTGCTGTCTGGCACTCTAGTGATGGTGCAAATATTATTTTGTCATAGTGTAGAGTGTTGCATAGATGCCGCTGTTGAAACTGTATTGGAATTGCTTGGCTTGAGGGGCACTGCTCATTCTGGAGAGCATGTCTTCAGTGCTACAGCTCAACTGTCTGATCCCACAGCCTCTGCCATACAACGTTTTCACAAGCATTATCATGTGGAGAGATTCAAACTGGCTGAAGACTGGCTTCTGTAAGAGCAGGTTCTCAGCACCAAGATGAGATAAGTTTTCTGTTTAGCACATCTGAACCTGGTTGTAAATGTGCCTGCCTGTTTATAACACTCTAATGCTGGGCTCTGTCTTCGTTGAGGAAAGAGATGTTCTTGGACACTTTACCTACAGTTAACTTAAATTATCCATTGCCATTCATGGTGGTTGTAGAGCGGTACAACTATTTGGTTGTAGAATCATTTAACTCATCTCTGTTTCATGTTGTTTTTCTAGTGCACAGGTAGTCAGTCCTGTGCTGGAGTTTCACGGACTGCATCTCCTTTTTAAACTCTTTGCAACTTTCAATGTTCCCTTCGGCACTCTGCATTGAATATCGGTTAATCCCTTAACTTTACTTGCATTATAACTGTGATTGTATTAGCTTGAAAACCGCATGGGGTTTTCTCCGAATGCTCTGGTTTCCTCCCACATTCCAAAGACGAGCAGATTTGTAGGTTGATTGGCTTCTGCACGTTGTCATAGAAACATAGAAACATAGAAAATAGGTGCAGGAGTAGGCCATTCGGCCCTTCGAGCCTTCACCGCCATTCAATATGATCATGGCTGATCATCCAACTCAGTATCCCATCCCTGCCTTCTCTCCATACCCCCTGATCCCTTTAGCCACAAGGGCCACATCTAACTCCCTCTTAAATATAGCCAATGAACTGGCCTCAACTACCTTCTGTGGCAGAGAATTCCACAGATTCACCGTGTAAAAAATGATTTTCTCATCTCGGTCCTAAAAGACTTCCCTCTTATCCTTAAACTGTGACCCCTAGTTCTGGACTTCCCCAAACTTCTTGACTTGTCCCTCGTGTATAGGTTAGAACTAGTGCACGGGTGATTGTGGGTCAGCGCAAACTCAATGGGCTGAAAGGCCTGTTTCCACGCTGTATCTCTAAACTAAAGTTGGATTTTGCACCACAATTTGCACTATTTCTGCTACTTTCCACCTGTCATTGTATTAATCATTGCTGTTTATACTGTTTACTCTGAGCTTCACGCGAACAAGAATCCTTACTGCACCCTGGTGTATATGACAATATATTAAATTAATCTAATCTCTTTGATTGATGGCCCTTTCTTTTCCCTTATGTTTCTCATAACAGTTAGGACAAACGGCTTCCTTCTGTGTCCAATCAAACCTAAGCCAACTCTCAGAGCATTCCCATCAATCCCATCCCCCTAGTTATTTCCTTACAACCCTTTCTCTATTGCATGCTCATCAGTTCCAACCTGAACCTAACACACGAGTTACCCCAGCACTTTGTGTCTACACTCGGGATAAAGTACGGTGGCCAATTAACCTAATAATTTGTCCATCTTTGGGATGTGGGAGCAACACAGAGCACCCAAGAGAATCCATGTGGTCCCAGGGAGAACCCCCAGGTGACCAGACAGTGCAAATCTGAGCGATGCGCTGATCCATATCAATAATAGCGATCAATGGTTGATTGATCCTTCTGTTATTTTCCAAATCAGCCACAGAAACATGTTGTTCAAATGGACCTAATAAATCCAGCCAGGTATTGAGGGGAAACCTCTTTGCCTAGAGAGTAGCGAGATTGTGGAACTCTTCTTCTGTTTATTTTACCAGTTGTACAAAAATATAGAAACCCTCACGATTTTGTGAATCTAAACACTAGGATGGGCAATATGATTGAAAATAATGAATTTTCCCTTGAAGCAATTCTATAAAAGCATGTCCGTGTCTGAATGAAGAGATGTATTTTTCTTCTCTCCTGATTACAACTTACTGCCAATGAGCGTGATGGATTTAAAGAATTCTGGAACATGGGAAAAGCCTTTTTGGGACCAATCAAATCCTGATCAGCTCTCTGGTTGTCTTTGACATTGTCTTACATCTCTCTCTTTTCGCACATATTCTTTTCCCAAAATTTGTTTATTTCCATTTTAGCTGTGGTTATGGATTCAGGTTTTGGCAAGAAATGCATTTTTTTGACAATCTTTTGCATCTGATTGTTTCATGGGAGAACCAGTGGATGTGTTATATCTGGACTTTCAGAAGGCTTTCGAAAAGATCCCACATAAGAGTTTAGTATGCAAACTTAAAGCACACAGTAGTGGGGGTTCAGTATTGATGTGGATAGAGAACTGGCTGGCAGACAGGAAGCAAAGAGTAAACGGCTCCTTTTCAGAATGGCAGGTAGTGACTAGTGGGGTACCGCAAGGCTCGGTGCTGGGACCCCAGCTATTTACAATATATATTAATGATTAGGATGAGGGAATTGAATGCAACATCTCCAAGTTTGCGGATGACATAAAGCTGGGGGGCAGTGTTAGCTGTGAGGAGGTTGCTAGGAGACGGCAAGGTGACTTGGATAGGTTGGGTGAGTGGGCAAATGCATGGCAGATGCAGTATAATGGGGATAAATGTGAGGTTATCCACTTTGGTGGCAAAAACAGGAAAGTAGACTATTATCTGAATGGTGGCCGATTAGGAAAAGGGGAGATGCAAAGATACCCGGGTGTCATGGTACACCAGTCATTGAAAGTAGGTATGCAGGTGCAGCAGGCAGTGAAGAAAGCGAATGGTATGTTAGCATTCATAGTAAACGGATTTGAGTATAGGAGCAGGGAGGTTCTACTGCAGTTGTACAGGGTCTTGGTTAGACAACACCTGGAGTATTGGTACAGTTTTGGTCTCCAAATCTGAGGAAAGACATTCTTGCCATAGAGGGAGTACAGATAAGGTTCACCAGACTGATTCCTGGGATATCAGAACTTTCATATGAAGAAAGACTGGATAGACTTGGTTTATACTCTCTAGAATTTAGGAGATTGAGAGGGGATCTTATAGAAACTTACAAAATTCTTAAGGGGTTGGACAGGCTAGATGCAGGAAGATTGTTCCCGATGTTGGGGAAGTCCAGGACAAGGGGTCACAGCTTAAGGATAAGGGGGAAATCCTTTAAAACCAAGATGAGAAAAACTTTTTCACACAGAGAGTGGTGAATCTCTGGAACTCTCTGCCACAGAGGGTAGTTGAGGCCAGTTCATTGGCTATATTTAAGAGGGAGTTAGATGTGGCCCTTGTGGCTAAAGGGATCAGAGGGTATGGAGAGGGCAGGTACGGGATACTGAGTTGGATGATCAGCCATGATCATATTGAATGACGGTGCAGGCTCGAAGGGCCGAATGGCCTACTCCTGCACCTAATTTCTATGTTTCTATGTTTCTATAAGGGGGGAAGTCTTTTAGGACCGAGATGAGAAAAACATTTTTCACACAGAGAGTGGTGAATCTGTGGAATTCTCTGCCACAGAAGGTAGTTGAGGCCAGTTCATTGGCTATATTTAAGAGGGAGTTAGATGTGGCCCTTGTGGCTAAAGGGATCAGGGGGTATGGAGAGAAGGCAGGGATGGGATACTGGGATGATCAGCCATGATCATATTGAATGGCGGTGCGGGCTCGAAGGGCCAAATGGCCTACTCCTGCACCTATTTTCTATATTTCTATGTTTCTATGTTTCTGCTTCATAAGTTTGTAAGTGAGAGAAGCAGAATTCGGCCCATCTTGGTTCTTGGTTTCTTGGTACAGGATACTGAGTTGGATGATCAGCCATGATCATATTGAATGGCGGTGCAGGCTCGAAGGGCCGAATGGCCTACTCCTGCACCTATTTTCTATGTGTCTATGTTTCTATGTGCGGAATTTGGGTTTTATTTCATAAATTGGCATATGGAAGCCTATTTATTTTTTGTCAAATAAAACCAGTTTACATTCTCAAAATCAATGGCTTTTTTTCTCCACGATTATCATTTGCATTATTTTTGTGGTCTTTAATGCTAAGCATCGAAGATGTGCAGCTTAACCAATGAACTGTGCAGGAGTAATATTAATCATTTACAGGTACATGAGCAGGATAAGTTATGAAACCCATGGGCAATCAAAGCTAGATAAATGCTCATAAATGGGTTCAACATTTATAGGTTTAATGTAATCACACAGTCTCTGGTTTAAACATAAATGTTATTCATCAGAGTACAGAGTATTTGACTGCAACACACAAAGCCACACGCACAGAAATGCACACACTTCAAAAAATATTAATTGTACTAAATGAATTGCTGGCTCTTATAATCAACCCCCCATCATCCAATTACAAAAATGTCTCACAAACTATATGTTTTCTCATTCGATCTTCTGTCATTAACCCCCCACCCCACCCCCACCATGTAAGCTACTTTAAGCATTACAGCCCACTGTGCATAACGCTTCACTAGACTAGGTTTACAATGCCAAGGTCGATGGTATATGACCTTTGCAATATCAAACAATATAATTTCACATGTCAGTGAACTGGTCAATTAATCAACATCATTATGCATAAGCCTCTGCTGCCCACAGTTATTGATTCTTGTGTTATAATACTGCATAATCCCAGTTCCCAATTGTCTGAATGAACTGCCAAACTCTGAAGTCCTCACTTCTTCTGTCATTTCAAATTGTCACTGGAATATGTTTTGCTGCTTGCTTTAGCTTTGGATCCACAAAGGAGTGCAGATGCTGGAATCTCAAGCAAACCACAAAATGGTCTGGAATTCAACTCCGCAGGCCAGACAGCATCTGAGGAAGGAATGGAACAGGTGATGCTTTGGGTCTGGACCCTTCATCGGTCAGAAGAAGAGTCCTGACCAAAAACATTGCCTGTCCATTCACTCCACAGATGCTGCTTGACCCATTGAGTTTCTCCAGCACTTTGTGTTTTGCTTAGCCTTGGATCTGCCGGCTGGTGCAATATGACCTTTTCTTTTGGCATCTGGTCACACCTGCCTATTCTAAACAGGCAAGTCTGTGGTGAAGTTGCAACAGCAATTGGTTGCACTCGTCCCAACAGAAAGCTTCAGACTCAATAATGTAGCCTTGGATATTGCTGTTGCTCTCAGACTGTGGATCGCAGCTATGGCAACCACATGGGTGAAGTCTCTGACATTCATCAAATGCCATTTATATTCAGCAGCAATATTACAGGTAAGTATGAATGTGAGTAAATAGTGATTAAATTCATCCACCTATCAGTCCGCAGACAAACCCTTGACATTCTTTAGGGTGGCACAGTAGCACATTCTAGTACAACTGCTACTTCACAGCACCAGCGACTCAAATTTAATCCTAATCTCCAATGCAGTTTGTGTGGCATTTGTACCCTGTTTATGCATGGGTTTCCTTTGGGTGCTCGGATTTCTTCCCACATTGCAAAGACATATGGGTCACTAGGTTAAATGACAAATGTATATTTCCCCAGTGTGTCTAGTGTGAAGTGGTAGAATCAGTGGGAATTGAAGAGAATGCATGGAGAGAGCAGGAATGGTGTAGGTTTTGTGTAACATCATGCTTGATGGTTAGCACAGACTGTTTCTATGCAGATATAAATATATATCAAAAAGGAGTTGAAGTGGGTATTTGAGGGGAATTTCTTTTCACACAGAGAGTATCAGGAAATCACTGCCAGGAGAGGTGGCGGGAATCAATTACAACCAATACATTGGAAAGGCATTCAGACAGTCATATACAGAGGAAAGGCACAGAAGTATAAGGACCTAAGATGGACAACTGGGATTAATATAGGTGAGCAAAAAAATTGGCAAGGACATGGTGGATCCAACGGACCTGTTTCTGTACAACCTTTTGGCTTTGTCTTGAGATGAACTGACGGTTCTCATGATTAGTCATAAATGCCAAGCAGCCAACCCTACGAGTCCAACCCTTCTTGTTTTCCCATTACCCTCCATCAGTAAGAAGGCTAAGCTCATTGTGGTATAGCCCAGTGATAAGCAATTATCTCCCTTGCCATTGTGACCTGCTCTGCCAGGAGCTCTCGTAGATACAAAAGATACCTTAGAAAATTAGATTTCACAGGTTGTTACCGGGAAACAGCATGAAAAATCAATTTCTGCACCAAAATCTAATTCAGTTTTGTTACCTTTGAAGTAGCACAGTGATAAAGCAGGTGGCAAAGATGTGCCACCACAGCTTCAGTGATCCTACTTCATTCCTGACCTTTGGTGCCATCTATGTGGAGTTGGTATGTTCTCCTTGCGACCATGTGTGTTGTTAGTTTGATTGGCTTTTGTAAAATACCCCGAATGTGGGTATGAACATTAGAAAATTGATGGGGTAGAGAAAATGATATGTAAATATCAAAAGACACTTGAGACCTCCCATCACAAAAGTCATCTTCGTCCAATTTGATTTGCTCCATGTGGTATTAAGAAGTGGCTGAGAACGCTGAATATAACAAAGACCTTATGATAGTACAGAATACTTGAGTTTCAGAACTAGCTATACCCCCAGCCAAACTCTTCCAGGGCAGTTCACGCTATCATTTCTTGGATGTTGTGGAAAATTGTCCTGGTATGTCTTATTTACAAAAAAGCAATTCAAATTCAATTCAGTTCATTAATACCAAGCCAATATACTCATCTGTAAAGTGATGGGAAATTCTATTTAGAATACTCACATTAATAATTTACTCTGACTCAAGGTTCTCCATCTCAGCTCAAATGATCCTTCTCCACTTTGCGTGGTCATGGGCCTGGCATTCCCAGAGACACTAGGGTCATTGCACTTCTCCAAGGAAGGCTTTAGCACACTTGATACTCCCTTCCCATGGCAGAGCTCACAGAATGGAGAGTCTGTTTGGGAGGTTTGTTGTCGGGCATGGAAAAAAAATGGCCTGCCCGTTGTAGTTGACTGAGTGTAACTAGGGCCTCAATGCTGGTAATGTTGGCCTGGGAGAGTTACTGTAGATTCACCTCCTTTCAGTGGATTCTGGATGACATTGTGGAGACAGCTTGGGTGGCATCTTTCCAGTTCATTGAGATGCCTGTTGTGGTCTCAGAAGCTTAAAGGGAGGCAGGGATAATGGACCAGGATTTTGTGCCAGGTCTGAGAATTCGATCCAGACACATTGGACACTGCAATCTGCAAATCATACACTATCCTGACAATCAGTGTTCTTTGATAGCCACAGTACATAAATCATTGAAACCCCTACCCAATGGCCAGTTGGGCAACCTTTCCTCAGAAGGACCGAACCTGCGTACCAGTTCATCATATTTTGAAGATCATCAAATGTTGATCATAGAAACATAGAAACATAGAAAATAGGTGCAGGAGTAGGCCATTCGGCCCTTCGAGCCTGCACCGCCATTCAATATGATCATGGCTGATCATCCAACTCAGTATCCTGTACCTGCCTTCTCTCCATACCCCCTGATCCCTTTAGCCACAAGGGCCACATCTAACTCCCTCTTAAATATAGCCAATGAACTGGCCTCAACTACCTTCTGTGGCAGAGAATTCCAGAGATTCACCACTCTCTGTGCGAAAAATGTTTTCCTCATCTCAGTCCTAAAATTTTTCCCCCTTATCCTTAAGCTGTGACCCTGTATTCTGGACTTCCCCAACATCGGGAACAATCTTCCTGCATCTAGCCTGTCCAACCCCTTAAGAATGTTATCAATGCAGAACAGTACAGTGCAGGAACAAGCCCTTTGGCCCATGATATCTGTTCCAAACATGGTGCCAAACTAAACTAAACTCCTCTGCCTGCCTCCATATCCATCCATCCCCTCATATCATGTGCCCGTCTAAAAGCCTCTGATGCATCACTCTATTATCTGCTTCTATCACCACCCCTGGCAGTGCATTACATGCACCCACCACTGTGTAAACAAAAAAGTTTCCCCGCATATCTCTTTTAATCTTTCCCCCTCTTATCTTAAGGCTATGCCTTCTACTATTTAACATTTCTACCCTGGAATAAAGAATTTTACTCTCCCTATGTCTCGTGATTTTATAAGTTTCTATTAGGCCTCCCCTCAGACCCCAATGCTCCAGAGAAAACCATCGTGTTTGTCCAATCTCGTAAAAAGCCTTCCTTTTTTTAAGCTACCCATTATTTTAGTTTTATATCCATGCTCATTGGTTACAGACGTTCAATAGTAAATGCGTTCATTAATAATAAAGCCATTTTTCATTCTTTAACCCACATCCTTTCCTACTACTTCCCCACAAATATGTTTTTAAGATGTTTCTAATGTATTACTCTTGTAATCTCATTAATAATGCTGTACTCATTTATAGAATGCACATTAATAATCCAAGCTGTTCTGAATTTCCTTCATGGTTTAAAGTTCAAAGTGAACACTTTAGTTTAATCCATTGACGATCTGTATATTTATAACATGTTCTAACATGTTTCACCCTCATAATGTTTTTTCTATTCTATTTCCTTTTATGATTGTAAAACTTTATAAATATGGGAAATTAATTTTGGCAACTGAAGCCATTGCTTTTATTAGATCTTTACTGGCACTCATCTCTTCTCAAGATCGTTAGTTAACTTTGCTTAAATGCTAAACATTTGAAGCCTGTACTTTGGTCTTTGTGCCGTTTCCTTCCTGAAAGTGGTGCATCAAAAAGATTGTCCATCTGTGACTTTAAAGAGCTCTCCTCTTCCTACCTATTTAAATTTATGATGAGAAGTACTTCTGTTAATCAAAGCATTTGTAATTAGCTCGCCTATAGCAATGACAATCTCAGCACTTTCCCATTGTGTTCTTTTGCAAACAAATGGACCCTGACAACCTTTAGTCTGCAGAAATGTTTGTCAGCCTCTCCCTGCAACCTGTCCTTTGACATTGACTCTGTCAATAGCATTGGCACTGCTTTTAACGCCACCCCGACTACAATGTTCTGTACGACGTGTTGGAGAAAGAATCGATCCTTTGGCATTGATTCTTCCTACAATATTCAATATTTCTTCAAGCACCAATCCTTCATGAAATGCTGGCTCTTTCTAAGACAGCGACCCTTCCTGCAATGTGGGGATTTTGCGGATAATGGTTTAAATTACTGGACTAGCAAATGGATCGCTGGACTGTTGAGTTGGAGGCATTATGGCAGCTGAAAATTTGAAGTTCAAGTAATAGAATAATACTGGAATAAAAGGCCGGTAACATTGAGTTTAGCTATGAAACAAGCAGGTTTAGTTAATGTCCTTCAAGAAAGGAAATTTGGTAGTCAATGTATCATCCCACATACTATACATAGGATCACAGTTGACTTTAATGTCCTCTTTAATGGGCACTCTTTTCAGTTGTTATTAGGAATAAGAAATAATTCTGGCCTAGCCAGCAATTTCCAAACCTGTGAACATATAAATTAAAACAGTTTGCTCATCCCACTGACTCATCCTACAGCTTGATCCTTACATCTCATTTAACTTTTACTTGGGCAATTTCTGAGGCCAATATTCCAAAAATAAGATTTGCTTCAGCTTATAATATTGCTTCTGTTCCTGCTGAGTCCGTGCCCTCTCCCTCAGCCACTGGATCCTTGACCTTCTGACCCACAGACCACAATCAGTGAGGATGGGTGACAACATATCTTCAAAAATGCATTCTCAGCCCCCTATTATACTCCTTGTGTACTCATGACCATGCGGTCAAATCCGGCTCATACCTACAAGTTTGCAGTTTATACCAAACTTGTGTTGGATCCGATCACAAACAATGACAAGACGGAGTACAAGAAGGATATGGAGAACTTAGTGACATAGTGTCAGAACAACAACCTCTCTCTCAATGTCAGCTAGACAAAGCAGTTTGCTATCAACTTCAGGAAGCACGGTGGGATAATGCTCCAATCAACATCAATGGTGCTGAAGTGGAAATGGGTGTGAGCTTCAAGTTCCTTAGAGTCAATATTACAAATGATCTGTCATGGACCAACTACATTGAAGTGACAGCCAAGCAGGCACACTAAGGTCTCTACTTCCTCAGGAGATTGAGGAAATTCAGCATGTTGCCAGTGAGTCCTACAAACTTCTACAGATGCACCATCGAGAGCATACTGTCAGTTTGCATCACAGCTTGGTTTGGAAACAGCTCTGCCCAAGACCGCAAGAAATTGTCGAGCATTGTGGATGTAGCCCAGTCCATCACACAGACCAGACACCCCATCCTTGACTTTATCTACACTTCACACTTCCTTGGAAAAGCAGCCAAGATAATCAAAGACTTGTCTCATCCCGATCACGTCTTCTTTCCCCCGCCCCCGTCGGACAGAAGATACAGAAGCTTGAAAGCGCACTGATGTCAGGAATGGCTTGTTCTCCTCTATTATCAGGCTTCTGAATGGTCCTTCCATTAGCTAAGGTACTGTCTGATTCACCTCTACCCCATTGCAGACATTGGACTTTGTCTCTGGAACTGTTGAGCTGCAATGCTGAGCTCTATATCATTTCCTTTACTATACCTATTATACTTGTTTGGCTACGTATGGTATTGCCTGATTCGACTGTATAGCATTGCAAAACAAAGCTTTGCACTGTAAACCTAACCCTAAACTGTACATACAAACTGCTCCCTAGGTGATTCAAGATTTCCACCTCACTAACATATTCACTCCATTGCACATGTTGATCAAACATTTTCTGAAATGTTTTTGGATGTTAGTTTAAGCCAAGTCAAGTTTATTGTTACAGGCACAGGTACAGTGAAGTACAGGCACAATGGAAATCCTGCTTGCAGCAACATCACGGACACATTACTGAGACACACAAAAACATAAATATACATAAATGACGCATAAATTCTCCAAGGAAGTAAAAAGAAAAAGACTGCAAAAAAGCCAGACATTAGTGTAAAACACAACAAGTAAAGCCTTTCCAACCTGCTTTGCCATTCATCCAGAACCCCATTGATCTTTTTACATTTGTATAATTTTCCTGCCCTATCCTTATTTCTTAATTTGCTTAATATTCACTGCTTTGAATGCAATTAATCACTGTACTTCCAGAGCCCTCTGGAGTAGAGAATTCCAAAGATTAATCACTCTTTGAGAGGCAAAGAGAAACAGATAAAGATTGTGATCAATAAACTTCAATCAGAAGTGATGTAAGTTCATTGATTTCAAAAATAGCTTTGTGTACAGATGCTGCCTGACCTGCTGAGAGTTTCCAGTGTTCATCTTTCAATTTAGATTATTGTGCATAGTCATCAGCCTTGTCTTAGCAAAATCACTTCCTAGCACCACTCCATAGATTTATGGCTGGGGCAAGGATGGGATTGTGAATGTTAATTAGTCTCAGGGCAGTTGCACAAAATACTGTTGATGATAGCACATTGACAGCCAGTTCATATCCCATTTACTTTGAAATTGTACTAATACCCACGACCAATGTAACTCCCTGGGAGCTATAGCCTAAGCCTTTAGTTCATTTATAAGATGTGGGCTCTACCAGCTGACCTGACATTGTAATCCCTCTCGCTAATTGCCGCTGAGAAAGTGGTGAATTGCTGGAATTGTTTACAGCACAGATTTCTAAATCAGCATGGTAATTGTCTTGGAACAAACATGGCTGAAGTTGCTACTTATGCCTATGGATGATAGAGATTGCAGGATTAGAAACTGCTGCCAAAGTGTTGTTTCAGAACATTTTGTACATTGGTCACTCGGCAGCTACAGAAAGACGGTGAAAGAAATAGTGATGTTTGGGGCAGTGGATGTGGTGGCAAGCAAGTGGACTACTTTCCGCTAGATGGTGCTGAGCTTCCTAAAACCCCATGTCCCAAGTTACTCATAAATTCTCCCGAGTTTTCCCCTTGATTCAAACTCGTTATGCCAGCCCACTCGGGGCTATTTTTTTTCTTGTGGACATTTTTCAACATGCTGAAAAAAACGTCCCGACTTGCCTGATGCCCCGAGTACCTACGGCTGGCATTACGAGCCGCTACGAAATATCTACGGACTCACTACCGACATTCTCCGAGTTTGAATCAAGGGAAAAACTCGGGAGAATTCGTGAGTAACTCGGGAAAGTGGGACAGGCTTATCTGTTCTTGGAGCTGCTCTCATCCAACCTGGTGGAGAGAATTCCATCAAAATCCTGATATGTCTTGCAGATGGTGCAAAAGCCTTAGGGAATTGCGAGCAGAGTAACTCACCACGGTATACCCAACCTTTGACCTACCTAATCTGAAGTTCAGGACAAGAGGTCACAGCTTAAGGATAAGGGGGAAATTCTTTAAAACCGAGATGAGAAGAACTTTTTTCACACAGAGAGTGGTGAATCTCTGGAACTCTCTGCCACAGAGGGTAGTTGAGACCAGTTCATTGGCTATATTTAAGAGGGAGTTAGATGTGGCCCTTGTGGCTAAGGGGATCAGAGGGTATGGAGAGAAGGCAGGTACGGGATACTGAGTTGGATGATCAGCCATGATCATATTGAATGGCGGTGCAGGCTCGAAGGGCCGAATGGCCTACTCCTGCACCTAATTTCTATGTTTCTATGTTTCTTGTAAACTCAAAGATTTTAGTGACAATGAGCCTTCAGGATATTTCTGGTTGAGGAGTCAATAATCATAATGCAGTTCAATACCATGGGAGCATTCTTCCACTCTTTTTTCAGATGATCATTGCTTCAGTGTACACTATGTTAACTCTATGCCTATGTATTCAGCTTTCTATGTATGGTTTGAGGTAAGGGGGGAAAGATTTAATAGGAACCTGAGTGGTAACCATTTTGCACAAAGCATGGTGGGTGTATGGAACGAGCTGCCGGAGGAGGTAGTTGAGGCAGAGACTATCACAACTTTTAAGAAACATTAGACAGGTACATGGATAGGATAGGTTTGGAGCAATATGGGCCAAATGCAGGCAGGTGGAACTCGTGTAGTTGGGACATGTTGGTCGGTGTGGGCAGGTTGGACTGAAGTGCCTGTTTCCACGCTGAATGACGCTGACTGAGTTTGCCCCAGTGTAGCAGCATAGTGACACATGCTGTTTCAGGTACTGACGTATTACAAATGGGACTGAAAACTGTACAATGCTGCAATCCTCATTTCTGAAATTATAAAAAGGAAATGCCATCGATGAAGCAAATGAGAGTTGGGCCTGGGACACTCCCTACGTATTGTTGCAGTCCTATCATGTCGCTCAGGTGTTTGACCTCCAACCTTCTTTCATTGTGTGAGATATGATTCCAGCTATGGGCGAGATTTACTTTAACTGTGGCCCCTTGAAGCCATGCAGTTAAAGGTTGCCTCAGTACTACAGGCAACACTGGAATTCATCTATATTGTTCATATTTGGACCATATCTATGAAAAGGCCTTAAGGTGAATGGTTCTGGTGACATCCAAGATCAGGGAGTAGGAGAAATCTGCTGCAAGATTTTGGTTCAGATTCAAATTTTTTGATTGTCATATATTCCAGGGAGCAATCAAAATTCTTATTCACATGAAGTTCATTGCATAAAAGTGTTTTACTGAGTAATGTTGAATACAACAATATATACAATGACAAGTGCAAAACAGGAAAGGTTCGAGAAAATCCTTGTGAACATGCTGAATGTACTCAGATGCCCAAGAAAGTAAATACCCTGATGCACTTTATGCACTGATGTGAATGTGAACTGACCAGGTTAGATTGCCAGTGATATGGATGCTTATGAACTTGAAGCTGTTGTCCATCTCTAGAGAAGGTCCATTGATGAGACATGGTTGTGTTCATCCCCTTGCTTCCTTAGGTCGGAACCAGCTCATTTATCTTGCTGACGTTGAGTGCTGGGTACTTGTCCTGACACCATGATACAAAGTTATTGACCTCTTTCCTGTACCTCATTGTTTTTGTCCTTTCGGCTCAAAACATTGCTATCATCGGTGAAATTAAAGATAGGGTTGGTGTTGTAAGTGACCTCAGTCAGAGATGAAGGGGGAGTGCAGCAAAGGACAAAGAACACTGCAGCTGAGGAGCACCATTGTTCAGAGTTCTTCTGCGTCTTCTTTTGTGTGGCGTGCACAGCCTAAAGTTGTTGGACAACTTGTTCTATTTGTGCACGTTGAGTTGATTGCATTAGTTGAAACGGTGGACCACGTGAAGGTTGCAATCTTCCACCCCTGTTCAGAGTTAAGGTGAAGGAAAGATTGCAACCCACTTTAACCAACTGTAGTCTGACAGTCAGGAAGTCCAGAAGCAGATGGAGGCCCCAAGGCCAAGGTCCAAATATTTAGAGATGTGGTTAATCAGTATTATGGTGTTGAAAGCTGAGTTACAGTCAATGAATACCATCCAGACTGAGATGTTTTTATATTCAAGGTGATCCAGAACTGAATGTAGTGCAAGGAAGATGATGACTTCTTCGGTTTAAACCACCATCTGCAGATCCTTCCTATAGATGGTGACTTTTTTCGCCTATTTTTCCTGTATACAAAAAACAAGTGATATAGATTGTCTAGTAGGCTGGAGCAGATTAATCTTTCAAACAACTTCAATCTGGACAATGTTAGAGCTACTGAATACATTGAGACAGGTCACTTTATTTTTCTTGGAGAATCCAACGCTTATACCGTTGGGTTGTGAGTTAGCCAAAGATATGACCATTGGATTCTTCAATTATAGGTAAATAACCAACCCACCAACCACCCCCCCTCTTTTTATACCCCCCCCCCCCCCTCTTCCATGTGACCCTCCTGAATCTGCACAATTTCTCCCACTATTCCCCCCTTTCCCCTACCTACACCCCCCCCCCCCCCCCCCAATCCTCTTCCACCCACATCCCTTATTCTGGCCGGGAGCACCTCAAGGCTGCGTGCTCAGCCCCCTGCTGTACTCACTCTATACCCATGACTGCGTAGCCAACCACAGTGCGAACTCCATCATCAAGTTCGCTGACGACACCACTATATTGTAGGGCGTATCACTGATGGGGATGAGTCAGAGTACAGAAGAGAGATCGAGCAACTGTCCATATGGTGCCAGCGCAATAACCTGGCCCTCAACACCAGCAAAACCAAGGAACTGATTGTGGACTTTGGAAGGAGTAGGAGGGGGACCCACAGCCCCATTTATATCAACGGGTCGATGGTTGAAAGGGTCAAGAACTTCAAATTCCTGGGCAAATTCAGTAGCTCTAACATTGTCCAGATTGAAGTTGTTTGAAAGATTAATCTGCACATCTCTGAAGATCTTTCCTGGTCCGAGAACACTAACGCAATTATCAAAAAAGCTCATCAGTGCCTCTACTTCCTGAGAAGATTACGGAGAGTCGGTTTGTCAAGGAAGACTCTCTCTAACTTCTACAGGTGCACAGTCGAGAGCATGCTGACCGGTTGCATCGTGGCTTGGTTCGGCAATTTGAGCGCCCTGGAGAGGAAAAGATTACAAAAAGTATAAACACTGCCCAGTCCATCATCGGCTCTGACCTTCCTTCCATCAAGGGGATTTATCGCAGTCGCTGCCTCAAAAAGGCTGGCAGTATCATCAAAGACCCACACCATCCTGGCCACACACTCATCTCCCTGCTACCTTCAGGTAGAAGGTACAGGAGCCTGAAGACTGCAACAACCAGGTTCAGGAATAGTACTTCCCCTCAGCCATCAGGCTATTAAACCTGGCTCGGACAAAACTCTGATTATTAACAACCACTTTCTGTTATTTGCACTTACCAGTTTATTTATTCATGTGTGTATATATTTATATCATGGTATATGGACACATTTATCTGTTTTGTAGTAAATGCCTACTATTTTCTGTGTGCTTAACAAAGCAAGAATTTCATTGTCCTATACAGGGACACATGACAATAAAATCACTTGAACTTGAACATTTCACACTCTTTCTCTCCTTATATCACAGTCTTTTGTTTCCTTTATTTCACCTCTTGCCATTTTCCACTCATCTGCCAGTGAACCTCCCTGTCCTGTATCCACCTAATACTTGCCTTTCTTTGTCCCACTTCCACCTCCGTTCCAGCTTTCTCTCCCTTGCTATGATCAGTCTGAAGAAAGGTCTTGACTCAAAATGTCGCCCCTCCATGTACTGCAGAGATGCTGCCTGGCCCGCTGAGTTACTCCAGCACTGTGTTTTTTGCCACGCGTACCTGTTTTATTAGTACTCACAGCTGTGCTGGTGGTGTCAGACCTAATAAACATCAGTAGTTCCATGATTTTCTTTGATTTGGCAATGATTGACGGGAGACTTTCAGCACTGATGAGCAAATGAGTTTCAGTACTAATGACTTTCTCGCATTGCAATGGATAGATAATAAGCAGAAATGCTCATAAGAGGTCATTTAAATTGTTTCAGGAGGAGCTTCATGTAAATGTCACCCATCTTCAATGCAATCTTAACTTCAAAGAAAATGATATTTCCAAGATTGAGAATCATCCTGAAGGAACAGCATTCGGATGGATGACATTTTCCTGCTGTGTATAGTTGACACTTAAGTGCAATAATGCTGCTGTTGGGGGCTCCATCTTTAATGGGGGCTCCATTTATTTGGGGGCTCCATGTTGGGGGCTCCATTTATTATGTAATAGCTGTAACTACTCGACAAGTAATTTGCTGTCTCTGAGAAATGAAGATTGTCCTATCAGAGCAAGTTCCAATGTTTCTTTGTGCTAGGGAGATGTGAGCAGCAGCAATATCCAGCTTTGCGGAAAGAGATTGAGAAGCTACATTGCGCCTTCAGAACTCAAATACTTACGCATAATCGGACAAAAGACTCTCTTCTCTGAGTGCTGTTCAGAAACTGTGCAAACTTAATGTCCAATTCATTTGTCTCCAAAACTCAAGCCATTGCAAATTGTTCTTTTTCTCACTTCAAAGTATTATTAAACATTTGGTGTTGAAAAATTGCTGTTTATATGGATCCTGGACAAAATTTTACAAAAGTTATTTCATAGCCATTTGGGCTTTACTGGCCAATTTATTTGTTTAATCAATAACCTTAGATCTGTTCGTTCTTCATAATTGTATTTGCATTTCTGCCGAAGAGTGACTTTAAGGATGAAGTGACTGTAAGGGCAAAGGATTAGCTTCCTTTATACTGCTCTATCCATCGTGTTTCTACTGAAAGTGCTCCTTTGGGAAGTGTGGTTTGCAGCAGAAATGAATGCAGTCAACTTATTGCTGAGAATCATGGATCAATTATACCGCAATGTACTCTCTGTTACCACAGTCAAACCCACTTCTCCAGTCAATATCATAGCTCGGTGTTCTTGACAGTCAACCTCTTCCATGTTTGCTGCTTTGTACCACTACTTGAACAAGGTTGTTCCCTAATTGTTCAAGAGACTGAAATTAAGTTTAGTAGCAAGGCAATGAGAGGGCACAGTAAAGCAAACCCCTCTATGCTGATTTATTTCGCCGACTTCCTCAGAACATTATATTAACATAAATCTTCTACTCTTCCAATATTGGTGTTATTAATAACAGCCAATCTAGCACCCTTTCCAAATGAAGACCAATGTCAATGGGGTTCAGAAAAATATGCCCTATTCATTTTTGAGGCTTCTTAAGGGCCTGTCCCACTTGGGAGACGTTCACCGCGAGTTCTGGCGACCTTAAATCGACTAAAAAAAAAATCAAGGTCGCGGTGACCTACGTCCTACGACCTTCCTCGACTATGTGTACGACCCACTGCGACTATGTTGAAGACCTCCCTCGACTATGAAGAAGACCTGCTTCGACTGTGTTGAAGACTGGCTTCGACCATGTACGTTTTACTCGAGGATGGTCTCTGGCAAATTGGTCCGCGAATGAGCACGTCCCCCTTCGACCTCAGAGGACCACGACGAAAACCAACAATGACCAGTGACGAGTGTTCGCAGCTCAAATGATCACCTGATAAAATGATGTCATGTCTGCATTTTTTTCTCACTAATAAATGTCTCCCTAGTTTTTTTTGTAATCATTCTGAACCATGCAAGCAAGGAAGGAACTGGTTTGGAGGAAAATACAACTGCTGCTGTTTGCAGTAGCCCTTTTGCTTCAGCAGCCTTTTAAGAAAGGCAGAAGGGGAAGAGCAAGGGTGAAGAGGAAGCACAAGAAGAGGTCTCAATGGGTGAATGGAGATGATGTGATGGACTGTCCCAGTACACCAGATGACTGGAAGGGAATGGCGCTGGGCTTTGACAAAAGATGAAACTTTAAGCACACATGTGGGGCAGTGGATGGCAAGCATGCCATTCTTGTCCCTATCCCTGTACCCCTCATTTTCCTTTCCGTACAGGATGGCATTCTGCTGGAACCATTCCTCAAGGTCCCCCTCCTGCTGCCTGGTGAAGGTGTAGGGCATGACCTTCCTCCAACCCTCCCTCACCACCAATGGGGCATCTGCCTCTGATGCTGTCAGACACAGGAGAAAGGGCTGCTTTGCTGCCTTCAAATGAGGCAGTGAAGAATGGGGTGGTGGTGGGGACATATACTACCACCCTGGTCTCCTCCTCCAGGGGTCTCTCATGCAGGGCTACCTCCTCCTGCATTATCACCTCCTGTGGCATCACCTCCTGCCACTCCTCCTCCTGGGTGGGCAACACCTGCATGGCAGGCTTTTTTGAGGGTTGTGCCCTCCCCCCGCGCTGCTGCTTTTTGGTGCCATCTCTAAAACACAAGTCTCCTCTCCAAAAAAAATCTCCAGCTATGAATGAACATGCCTGGAGTGACAGAGGTCACGAGCTGCTGTTTAAATAACATTTTTATTTCTACTGACCTTTTTTCACCCCGGAGCTATTACCTTTGACCACCTTTGAGTACCTACGACTAGCATCACGACCGACTTCGACTAGACCTACCACTAAAAAAGTATCGATTTTTGCCACGGCGACCTATTTTTAGTCGCGGTCCATTTTTAACATCGTGAAAAATACGCCGCGACCTAGCTGAAGCCTCGACCACGTGGAGACCACTCTCGACCATGAAGGAGAGTGACGAAGACCTCCTACGACCTTCCTGCGACTATGGATCGTGGGCAAGGTCGCCAGAACTCGAGGTGGAGGTCGCCCAAGTGGGACAGGGGCTTTATTGGCTTCACTTTAACCATCAACATCGGTGCTCCTCAGGGTTCTGTGCTGTCCTTTGCTGTTCTCCCTCTACATCTCTATGTGTCCAAGGGTGCACTGAACCTGAGCTTATCCCTTGTGTAACCTGCCAGATACATTAATGGCTTTGTGGCACCTACTTCGATATTTGATTGGTTCTATATTGTCTTTAAATAACAAGAAGGCCTAGAATAGAAGTGAAGACAAGGGTTTAAAGAAAGAGCTAATCGAAGAGAGTGCACATTAATGGAAACCTTTCAAATTTGAAAGGAGTTAAGAGTAAGGTTACACCATGGATCATCCTTGTCTTTTCCATATTAATGCGTATCTGTATGTGAGTTATGCATTGCCTGAAACATTGTCAGACATAGTCTCAATAATTCTTCCACCAAAACCAATTGCATGAAACCTGATATATTGCTCTAAGGCCAGAGGAGTTTCATTTCTATGGGATTTTTTTTTAGGTCAATTATAGAGTAATGGATTTTAAGCATGTCTCGAGGTTAATTACAGATTAGAAGAAATGTCTGATTTAGTGGGATCAACTGTCATCATTCTGCTAACTGGTGTGATGCAGAAATGTTCAGGTCCTGATATATGAGATTTGACATTTGCAATGGAAATGGAAAACCACAATAACTCGGAATAAAAGCCCCCTCCAAGTTATCACCAAAGCCAGGTTATACAACGAAAGGGTGTAAGCAAATTGATAAGGCTGCAGAATTTTGAGCATTTGGACCAGTAGCATGGGCGGCACAGTTGCGCAGCGGTAGAGCTGCTGCCTTACAGTGCCAGAGATCCGGGTTCGATCCTTACTAAGGGTGCTGCCTGTATGGCGTTTACATGTTCTCCCCGTGACCTGCATGGGTTTTCTCCGGGAGCTCCGGTTTCCTCCCACACTCCAAAGATGTACAGGTTTGTAAGCTAATTGGCTTGGTCAAATTCTAAAATTGTTCCTAGTGGGTGTCGGATAGCATTCGTGTGCTGTCGGAGCAGACTCGGTGCGTCGAAGAACCTGTTTCAGTGCTGTATTACTAAACTACGGAATGGTACCATTTGGCGCCGCCGTTTCGGCATTTTAATATATTTACTCCAAAAAGAACAGTATCTTGCCCGAAACATGAAGCAAGGTAAACAGGTATCGCTTTTATACCCCCAGCGCGTGTGTATAAAAGCGATAGGAAGCTCTCACTCCCATTCTACAAACAAGCCTCCCTGCTCCAGCACTGGGAAAACAGCAGAGACCGACAACTTTTACCAAACTGCAGGCTTCCCTCAAAACTCTTCGAAACTGACTGACCTCGCTCACCGCACCAAGCAAATGTCAGAAATGCAACTGTCGTTTCAGCACCGCTGTTTCGGTGATAAGCATTAACTATGTGCGGCGCCAAAACGGAGGCGCCGAAACAGCGGCGCCGGAACGGCAGCACCGAAAAGTACCCGACCCACTAAACTAAGCTTCCCTGGTGAGGTGGCATTAATGTTAACTAGTGTGAAATGGTTGTTGGCAGCAAAGATTAGTTTCCTTTTCAGAGAAAAGGAAATGGAAGCAGTTGTAATTTTGCAGCATCAGACATTTAGCTTCATAGGTCTGTTCAAACATTCATTATGGCCAAGGCTGATCTATCATGGCCTGTATCATTATAACCTGATCTTCAACACTTCTGCTAAAACTAGAACTCTATCAATCCCAATAACAATTGACCTGATGAATATCAACAGCAGAAAAGTGTTCCACTTGTTTACTCTGTGTGTGGAAGTGTTTTGTAATTTCACTACATAAATATTTGACTTTACTTTCTCAGCAAATCCCCACTGTTCTCAGATACTGAAAGGACCTCTCAGAAGCTAAGAGTGTGGTCCGAATCTCCCAACCTACCTTGTGCACTTTTAGCACTTTTTTTTATTATCTGCACTTTCGCTATTGCTATAACACTATATTTTGCATTTTGTTTATTTTTCTCTTTGCATTACCTATTCTTTGTGCATGATTGTATTCATGTATGATAGGATCTTCGTGGATAGCATCCTACACAAAGCCTTTCAATGTATCTCAGAACACATGATAAACCAAAACCAAACAATAGCAGTCAATACCAACTAAGAGCAACACATGGGGATTTTACACACATCCCATAAACAATTAAATTAAATGCAAGATTTCCAGGTGCAAAGGCAAGCTTTTGTTACCCTGTTTAATTATATACTAGACTAACATATAACATATAACATATAACAATTACAGCACGGAAACAGGCCATCTCGACCCCTCTAGTCCGTGCCGAACACATAATCTCCCCTAGTCCCATATACCTGCGCTCAGACCATAACCCTCCATTCCTTTCCCATCCATATAACTATCCAATTTATTTTTAAATGATAAAAACGAACCTGCCTCCACCACCTTCACTGGAAGCTCATTCCACACAGCTACCACTCTCTGAGTAAAGAAGTTCCCCCTCATGTTACCCCTAAACTTCAGTCCCTTAATTCTCAAGTCATGTCCCCTTGTTTGAATCTTCCCTACTCTCAGTGGGAAAAGCTTTTCCACGTCAACTCTGTCTATCCCTGGGAAAAGCTTTTCCACGTCAACTCTGTCTATCCCACTAAGTGGAACCCATTGGGTCCCGGCTTCATTGGGGAGGGCTGGTCCCCCAACATAATAACTAACTAACTAACTAACTAACTAACTAACTAACTAACTAACTAACTAACTAACTAACTAACTAACTAACTAACTAACTAACTAACTAACTAACTAACTCACTCACTCACTCACTCACTCACTCACTCACTCACTCACTCACTCACTCACTCACTCACTCACTCACTCACTCACACACACACACACACACACACACACACACACACACACACACACACACACACACAGTTTCAAGCACAGGCATGGCAGCAGGCCAAACAACTCATGGCATTGTCATTTCATTTCAAAATTGGATAAGCATATGGATGAGAAGGGAATGGAGGGTTATGGTATAAGTGCAGGCAGGTGGGAATAAGGGAAAATAATTGTTCGGCACAGACTTGTAGGGCCGAGATGGCCTGTTTCCGTGCTGTAATTGTTATATGGTTATATGGTTATTTCATTTCAAATTAAGCATTGCACTTTCAATCACAGGCAGGGCAGCAGGCCAAACAACTCCTAGCGTTGTCATTAAAGGCTAACAAATCATTTATTGCAAGTTCAGTTGATTCACAAGTTAGAATGACAGTCGTGACCTCTCCCTCGTGATCTTGTAGAGTGACTGACTCACGTCCAGGCATCTGGGGTTTTATAGTCCTGCCCACCCCCCCCCCCCCCCCCCCCCCGGAAGGGGCATTACCTTCATTGCGGTGATTGACATGCGAGAGGACCAATCAGCTGATCTCAAGGTTTTTTAAACACTCATAACTTTTTTACTTTTCATCGATGGGAAAAATCCTCGGGACTGGCTCAGCGGAGGAGGACTGTGAGTAAGATGGCCAAAAATCATAGCTATACAGGGTAGATCTTTTTCTAAAATCAATGTACAGCGCAGACAGGAAGTGGTCAAGATGAGACTTTTAATTATATTGATGTAAATGAATTCCCACTGAACATAGAAAAGTACAGAACAAGAACAGGACCTTTGGCCCACAATGTCTGTGCCCAACATGGTGCAGAGACCAACTCTTATCTGTATGCACATCATCCACATCTCTCCATTCATGTGCTTGTCCAAAAGTCTCTGTAATGCCACCACCTCCCTGAGCAGCATATTCCTGGCACCCACCACCCTCTGTGTAAAAATCTTGCCCCACACATTTCCTTTAAACTTTGCCATTTAGTCTTTGATATTTCCACTCTGGGAAAAAGACTTCGACTGTCTACCCTATCTATGACTCTCATAATTTGATATACTCCAAAACAGGTTTCCCATCAACCTCTGGTATTCCAGAGGAAAAAACATCCAAGTC